>NW_023340206.1:7263334-7264513 GCF_004916995.1 Morone saxatilis
GTTGCACTCGATGTTGGAAGATTGGACAACGCAGCATGTTCAACAAAATAGTAACCTATCGCTGTATATTATAAAGAAGTTATAATGGAATTGTAATGACATGCCTTTCCAGATGGTGGCTTTTATCTTTTCAAGGTGGATGCAAGTGGTTGCTAGTGGCCAGTTTTGGAGGACGACAACTGCAAAAATATGCTATACAAGGCCAAAGCGTTGAGGCTACATGAAAGTCTGACTTGTGTATTTAAATACTTCATGTCGGCCTTTTCAGTGAAGCAACTGAAAAAGAAAAGATCGAAAAATAATATTCATCTCTTTCTGTGATGCAAGGGATGAAGAGCTGAATGGGCTTTTTAGAATTTTAGACAGAACTGTACACCACAAGACTTTATAGACTGAAGGATTTAAGTTTTTTCTTTTTATCAAAATGGATATGAGGTTTTTCTCTCACACTAACACACACACATACACACACACACACACACACACACCTGTGTCTTTGGCTCCCTGCCAGGAGTTGTGACATGCAGACAGACTCTACTTTTGTCCATCTGGCTACACTTTCACATTTCACTTTTCTTAACATTTACACGTGCATCTTTATTCACATTCAGAATCTCAAACCCCTGTGATTGTATTCAGGGCCTGGCTTTGTGCGAGCTCTTACCTTGAATCTCGAACAGCATGTATAAACAGATATGTCTATATGAGCTTCCGAAGAATCGCCATTGCCTTACAACAAACAACCATATAATTTGATTTCATATGAGGCTTTTCTGTATTTTGATATGTAGTTTTGATGTGTACCACTTTGGTTTGCATCTGGTGTCCTTTTGCAGAAACAATAGCAGTTACCTTTTGCTACGGACTGTTCACAGCCAGTCATTTAGAGAGAGGGGGGAAAGATTTTCTATATGAATTAATTACAAATGCTTCGAAATGTCAAGTATAGATAAAGCTTAATACCCTGTCTCCTCCCTTCTGCAACAGAGAAGCTTTTAAATGGCTCTCTGCCAGCCCCTATCTGCCAAACGACACCAAGGTTACTGGGAGAAGCTGAAATATTCATAATATATGCAAAACCACCGCTGTCCATGGACAGTGTTCATTGGAATTCAAGAGCGAGCTTCAAACCTTTGACAACTGCTTAAGTAATTAGTTGCTGGGAGAGCGACACCCCCC
>NW_023340206.1:7264613-7287040 GCF_004916995.1 Morone saxatilis
CCCCACTCCCTCCCTCCGCATTGCTGCTGAAACTGGCAAGTAAATATTAGAGCATTTTATCTTTTCAGTTTGATAGTATAATTGAATGTGTTAAGGAAAGGTTGTTAGATTTCGTGTAATCTAAACTCATCTAAAGATTGTTTGATATGAAACAGTCCGCTATTTAGATTCAGTGAATTGGAGGACTAAAGGGATGTTTTGCTCAGCTGATTTGAACTACAAAGCCTGCTTCGCTTTTCTCTCCTTTTAAAGTGTTTTGAAGAATTGCACCAAGGCCTACGTTGTATTTTAAGTTGAATGCATAATGCACGTAAAAGGTTGCATATCAGAGAAAGTAGGTGCTAAGAAATCTTAAATCAGGATGTAATTTGAACCAAGAATCTTAAATTTTGCATGCCAGAAAAGTCCCACTGCATGCTCATAAGTTATGTAATACTCAGTTTGGGTTTTCTACAAGGTGCCTCATGTCTAATTCTGCTGTATTTGACTTACAGATTTTGGCCAATGTATTATTAATAGCAGACAACAAAGAACAACATGTTTTGTGTTGAAACAATAGAATTCAGTGTTGGACACGGGGGCCTCTGCTGCTTCTCTGCTGCATCCTCACTCTCCCCCTCTGCAACTGCTAGTCCACTGGTCAGTCCGTCAAGGCTGGGAGCTGCTGCACAATGAGAATCATGCCCGAATTGGAGCGGAGCCAAAGTCCATTCAAAGCAACTCCTTGTGTCTAACGCATTACCCCAGCTTATTAATCTGAAGAGACTGTGTTTTTGTGTTTACTAAGCATGATTCGCTTCTAATTAAAGCAAAATAATTATACTTCAAAGGAGCAGGGAGGCAGGATAACTGTTCAAAGACAGGCTCTTGTCACAGGGAGAATTGCTTAACACAACAATGCAGGACAGCAAAATTAATCAAATGGATTGCAGAGATATTAAAGTGTTTTTATTTTACAAATATACGTGATAAATCACAGTCAGTGTCACATATACAGCACATATTAATTAATATTTCTGGAATGATTTGATTTGGCAAGACTAGCATGAAGTCATTCATAATTTACATTCTTATAAATGATTAGAAAATCATTCAATACAGCAGATGTTCTCTTTAAAGATTAATAATTTATAGATTCATAGTTTCCACACATTTTATCCTTAAAGAGTCGCAGTTTATTGATGTATTTATAAAAGGAAGATGGCATTTAATAGGCTTGTGATCATTAAGTTCTCGATCGAGCGATGGAAAATAAACTCAATTATGATTTCAACTTGTTTAGCCGGTGGCATCTTAAAATGGCGAATCAAAGAAATTATAGAAATCCGAGCTGACTAACTGAGTGTGATATGAACATGGAGCCTGACTCCAAGGCTTGGTTGAGCAGCCATGGCTGGTGTGAACAATTGGTCCACCCCTTTTTACGAGCACAAGTGTCCTTGTCCTTGGTAAGGCGAAGGTCGATGTGTTCCCCACTCTCTCTCCCGCTGTGGCGCTTCCACTGGCCATTCATTTGGGCCTGTGATGGCTCTAATAACATCTCCATCACATTAAAACCGAACCAGGCTGAGGAGATGTTAATACTTCCCTGCACTCGCTGCCGGGGAATTGGTCATGTATTACAACAAGTGCTTTTTAAGAGCCTCTGTGGCCAAGTCTATGGAAACAGCAGATATTCATGGCTGCCTGCATGTGAAGCTCTTAACACGGTGGATTTTCAAGTTGTGACAGTTCAAGGGAAGCGGCGCTGTTAACATATTCAGAATGGTCCTGTAGCAAGGCCGTTCCTCCAATCCCTCTTTGCATCTCCACTGCTCGGCTGACAAGGTTGCCTGTTTTTTTTTTTTTTTAAAGATGGAGATTAGAGAGGAATGCTGCAAACACTCAACTCAAAAGCAGAGTCTGCTGAAAGGATAATATTAAATTCAAAAAACACCATGTGAATAGATAGATAAAGAAATGTGTTCAATTGTTTTCTGCTGCCATTTATATTCCTCATATGCTCTTAAAACAATACTAAATATGATACCTTAAGCATGTATTTTAAATGAATACAAAACAAACACAAGTTACATTTGAATCCCAACTTTTTTTAAAGTTCAAATACAATTTAGCATGATTCTCCTTTAAATATGCATAAAATGGGATGTCCAGATGAAAATAAAGCTGTTTTTAAGTGTATTGGAATAAAAAAACAAGAAATTAAAAATTAAAAATTAACCCTGCTTGCCATTCTGCTCGCACTTTTGAGACGGTCCCTAACTTCAGCTTAAGTTTTGACTGTCAAGTCACGCAGGCTTCACTTTCAGATCATGAGCACCTTGTTTCTGGAATTTCTTAACAATTTCATTTCCATATGTACTTTGTTTATCTTCATGTCTATGATGTCTGTGTGTTTTTATGAGTTAGGACACTGAAAAGAAGTGACAGTGGAGAGAAAAACAAACATTACTGCTAAAATTCGGATCTATTTAGAGCCTATTATTTGTTAACATCCAACAAAGGTATTTGTTTACATCCCTTAAAGAACAGATAAAGACAGCTACATGAGAGGCAGATAGAGGCTGTGGTCTTGGGGCTAGCTGTCACCGCCGGTCACCATGGTGAGGGAGCGATTGATGGCACCCATTGGCTAGTGAAGATGTATACATCATGTTGGTCCAGGGCTGCTGCATCCAGATGGACCTGGGCCATCCATTGTCTGTCAGGGACACAGCTGTCTGAAAAGTGCTGTCCTCCCTTCTCCTCCTTTCTTACGGCGCTAACGAGTCTTTCACCCGCCGCATAGGATGATGCTCTCTGTGGGGATGGAGGGGATTTAATGTCAGTGCACAAGGTTTTCAAGAAGCAAGCTGAAGATGTGTGCCAGCTTACAGTGATTTCCTTTTGTCTGAAAAACAGAAAAATGATTTTCAATGTAATATTTTGAAGAGTTGGGACTTCAGAATCTAAAGGGAGTAATGTTAAAAGGTGAAGGATGAGGTACAAGAAGTGCTTATTACTGCTTTTTTATTTTCAAAGTCAGTGAATCTCGTGAAGTGCTGCAATTTTTTTTTTTTTTTTTAAACTAAGAACATGGTGCAGGCTCAAGTATCAGTTATTGATTTGAACAAAATACATTTCTTCACATAATGGCACAAAAAGTTGTGTTTATTCCAACATCCTTACCTCACATTTGAAATAAAATAAAGGTTTATTTGAAGTTAGTATATGCAGTTCAACCGTCTGTGCTCTCTGTACAGCGTCTTTAAAAGGAAATTGTGGTATTTTTCAATTCTCATAATTGTGTCTATTCTGACAATAGATCATAATGCATATCTGAACCCCTATAAGTCATTTTGTAAACGTTTAATAGTTATTAAGAGAATGTAAAGAAATTACAGTTTACACGGCAAGTCACTGTAGCGTCCAGTCTGCCTTCAGTCCAACATGGGAGGATGAAGAAGTATGGCTGCCCGAGGGTAAGTTATAAAGATAGAAACAAAACAAGAGTTAACACTTAAGTTGCTTTTGTGAGAAAAGGGAAGAAGTTTGATGCTGAACTCGCAATGCTTTCTTCTAGACTGGTCAGTAAACAGCTTTTAATACTAATGTTTCTTATAATAATTGTGGTAAAATGCTGCCCCAGGTTTTAGTATGAATTCAACAGTTGGCCAATTTTTACATATATCGGTAGCTCCTTTAAATCTTTCAAAATAAACATAATTTCTACATAAATCATTTGAAACAGTCCAACCCAGGAAGTAGCCACTTGCATTAACTATGGACTGGTTGCACTGCAGACATTTTAACTTTGCTGGGATTGCTGTCGATCTTGCATGTGTTCCTGCGAGGTGATAGCAAATGACATTTACATTATTGTCTCATATTAATTCTTAAATTAAAGAACTAAGCGCAATGGCTGGTTATCCACTGGACTATTATGAGGATGACTGAATTTAATCAAACCAAAGGTGACAGAGGAGCAAGACGTTGCAAAAACTTTGCTGCAGAGCGGGAGAGTTACAAAGTTTGAAAATCTACAGATAAAAGTGGTCCCAGCTGTGTTAATGCAACAAGTTCATGGCTCTAATCAACACTGTATATATGATAGCCATAAATAACTATAAATGTAGGGATGCACCAAGACCAAATATAAGTGCAAGTACTTACATTTGAGTACTTGGGTACAGAGTATCTGACTTTGAAAACACGTTTTACTTTCATCAGATGTTCCTCACTTTCTGAGAGTAACAAATGAACAAATAAGTGGAATCAGATGCAGTACCGGAGTACTTTAATGATTACAATTACGTAATTAATTAAGTGCGTGAGCACAGTATCGGACCAGTATCGGACCAGATATGGGCAGTTACCCGGCAGTTTGCCCCATAAGTATATCCTTTTGCAGTTAGCAATAATAGCTAATTAAGGGGACCCGAGAAAGTCAATGTGCCTTTTTAAACAAGATGTAACGTGTTAATCAGTGAGCTTTAGAGGTGCTGACAGGTGGATTTCGTTACCTTTGGATTGAGCCGGGCTAGCTGCTTCAAGTCTTTGTGCTAAGCTTAGCTAGCTGTCTCTGGACTGCAGCTTTATATTCAGCAGACAGGCGTGAGAGTGGTCTCAATCTCCTCATCTAACTCTCAGCAAGAAAGTGAAGAAGCGTATTTTCTCAAAATGTTGAACTTTTCCTTTAATCCAACAGGAAGCTGCTGTGACAACTGCACAGACACTCATGCAGACACACATTCCAGCCAGCCGGCCAGCCAGTTCATCGCTTCCCCCTGAGGTGTGAGGTGGGACTAGGGAAGCATGGAGTTATTCACTGTCTGCCTACTTGGTCCTAATAGTCTGGCACAGCGTGACGGACGCTGCCCCTCTCAGCCGTGATTGAGTGTATTGATCCTGAGCCGTTGCCGCCGGCGTGCTCCCTGGACACCAGGCGGGAGGAGACCAACAATCAGATCCTTCACTGAGGGAAAAAGCCCTCCTCATCTGCCTTAATCATCCGATCGATGATTAGCGCGCCGGCCCACTCATGTCTTTCTCTCACTGACAAAGACATCTCAGTCTCTGCTTGCCGTTTGTTATTTCATCCTCACTTCCTTTTCTTTATTTCTTCCTTCATCTTGCTCTTTGTCTTTTTTTATAGGTTTAAGCGCTGCATTGGGTTTGGTGTGTGTGTGTGTGTGACCGAAGCCAAACAGAAATACTCTTCAGCTAAAAGGCCTTCTGCTGACCGTCCATTTTTTTGAGTTAAAGTGAGGAAGACAGGGTAAGAACTTGATTAGAAGGAGAATAGGAGAGACGGACAGAGAAATAGAGGCAGAGGGAAAGAAAGACAAAGAGAGCTGGGATGTAATGGAATCTGACAATAGGAACTGTTGAATCACCAGCTGCTTTTTGGGGTTGGGATGCTTCCAACCCTCTCTACTAGCCCCCATAAACCCTCCCTGCTGTCGTCGGTAGCCAATGGTGCACTTCTCCCTCCTTCGTTCGCCGTTGATTGGGCAGCAAATTGCTCCCATCACCTGGCATAAGTCCAAGTCTCACCAGTCAAAGCTTTTAATCTGATCATTATCCTGGTGCTAAGCGGCAGCACCACAGCTTCTGTTTGCTGGAGCAAGATATTGTGGCTGATTGAGCGAGGCGGACGGCTATAGAATTTCAGTTCCATCGCTGTCGAACCGTTTAAATGTGTGGATTATCAGAACTGGAACAGGATCATGTAACCTCTGTCTGTGCGCTCTACTTCTCAGCTCCTCTCTCTGTCTCCTGCTCTTTTCCTTTTGTTTTTCTCGTCTTCTTTCAAATGAAGCTGTTTCAACTCCCAAGGTTACCCCGTAAACAGATTCTGTGTCCACACGCCGTCATAGAAACACAAGAGAAACAATTAGCAGCGCTATTTTGCCATTAAGTACAATTTTTTCGACCATTTAACCATCTTCGCTCTCATGACAAGATGTCAGACACTTCCCTGTGTTAGCCATACCTTATACTCACCATTTCCTTAAGAGTTTAGTTTTTGCCTTTTCAATTTACACCAATGGGATGAGGCCTGCAGCGACTGATCAAATCTATCTAAAGGTGGCATTTGTACAATTTGTCCTGTAAAACCATGGGCAGCATGAGAAAGCAGCAGAAAGACAGGAACAGTAAGAATACTGAAGTGGGGGCCCTTTCTGTGAGCCATCCACTTCACATCCTCAAGCAGCCTACTCATCGAATTTTGTCATATTTCAGTAAAACTTTTCAAGGCTGCTGCTCTCTGCCCACCAGTGACACAAGTCCAGAGCAATATCTGGGAAATAAATACTTCAGCAGGGTGTGAGCACATGTTTCTTTGAGCTTTTGTGTGTGAATGTACATCGAACATGTATATATATAATGCATGGCATCCGCTAATGAGCCAATCCATTGCACGCTGAGTACAACAGAGTCTAGCACATGATTACGGCAGCCCTTCATCGCGTATGAGGAAAATACCAGCCAACGGCTTCTAAGTGCTCATTTTCAATTACCTTCTATTAGGAATTCCAGCATCTACTGCCCCTTGCAGAGAACCCACTCCTGCTGCCCACCCACTAACCTACACACACTCAATCCAGCACCCGAATGGGCCAAGAGCCCGCAAAACATGCCAGCCGGTGAAACAATGCATGATGTAAGTTTTGAGAGCGTCGAGAGGCACTTCAGGCAGAGAATCAGCTCGCACCATCTCTCGAGATGTAAGGGTGGGTGGGGGGAAGACGCAGAAACAAAATGACTGTTTTTAGAAGATCCACTTCTTCCTGATGAAGCAAAATCATTCTCCCCCCTTCGTGCAAATGGCTCTTGTGATTCCAGAGGATAACTAACACTAGAGATGGGTAGTTATTGTTCAAGTGGCATTCTCTAACTTGCAAATAGCCCCCTCAAATCTGCGTGGAGAGCTTTTCTTTAATATAAACGCTGGAGTGTTCCCTCAAAGTAAATGAAGTAAAACAGCATTAGACAATAGAGGCATTTGCTGAGTGTGAGAAGTTAATCCAACACTTGCAGGGAGCATAAACAAAGAACTTGTGATTCTTTTTGTTTTATGATAATTGAACAACTTTATGGTTTGTTGGCTGTGGCTCAAATGCAAATAAAGAAGAAGAGGCAGAGCAGGCGATGGACAAAAATGGATCCCCCCACCACCCCCGCCGCCTCCCATAAATGACTAATGCGTGACATCAGTCTTCACTAATGCCCGACTGACTGTCACTCTATTTGGCGTGACACGACACAACCACCCTGTTGTTTCACTTCCCAATTCCGGAGGAGTTGATGGAGGGCGTCGATTGTTGTGTTGCTCCCATGACAAACAGGAGGCAGGGGAACCAATTAGTTGCGACGGCTTTTAACATTCCCCTCAAACCAGGAGGAGACGTAGAGGCTTGCTCGAGTCTGCCAGTGGCTTAATTATAAAGAGGGAATGTTTTCCCAAGGCCAGTGCATGCAGACATATTACTAATTCATTCTCCTACCTTGAATACATTGAGTTTTGAATGCAGTGTGCTTTGGACACAGCCAGATGTTTTTTTGTAGTGATGACCATGCATTTTATTCAGTAAAGGAAAAAACAGAAAAACAGACTGAGTACAGAAATCTGAGAATTCTTTAGGAAAATTAAAAAAAATCTATTAATTTAGAGTTAGTTTTATTGTGATAGACGCTTATAAAAGCCTTCATTTGCAGTACTCCCTCTCTTCTTTTCCTCTCCTCTCCAGGGTCATGGGCGGCAGAGGTCTGTATCAACATACTGCGTGCAGAAGGCAGGAAGACCCTGTCAGCTCACCAATCTGTCACAGGGTCAATGATATCTCTATTCATTTCAATGATCTATTTCAATTTATTCCAATGATATTAAAAGTAACCTAACCAACCCTTCTAGTTATTTACAGTTCTAGCTGTTACCATGAACTCTGTGTCAAGATACCGTCACACTGTGATCTGCTTTCCCGAAAATCCATTTCTCATTTAATTATTTACATGTTTACTTTCTTTTGAAGAAGCCGCTTTCTTTCGATGAGCTTTGTATTCTACTGTATTTTTTGTTTGATTCTCTACATTTCTCAAAATACTTTTTTTTCGAACTGTGGGTTTTATTTAGTCTCATTTTCTTTCATGAACAAAACCATCTATTTTCTACCCAAAAAAAACAAAAAGGCAAGATGTATTACAATTTCCTTCAACTAATGAAATCTCAAGGACAACGTTAAAAGTGATGTAAAAGTCTTAAATAATTGCAGATGTACACATTGTACGCTTCCGATTGGTAAAACAGTCCCCAGCTCAAAACTATTCGTTAGAACTTGATCTAGCTCTTTGATGTGTTGTGCTAATTATCAGCAGATAAGGTCTGCTGCCAGTAAAGTTAGCTAATGTGAGTGGTCCTTGAATGGAATAAATTAAAGATATAACATCAGACAGATGTTATATCTTTTGTTGTATTAGCCTAAATGTTTCCAACAATGTTCAAACCCAGAGAAATAAACATGGAATACGTCGGGAATGCCAGAAAGTGAGGAAAGAAGCCAACTGAATGTAATGTGAATAAAATTTTATCTCTTTTCCGCGGACAATTTCTTCCTAGATCACGTCAGATAGCGGTCCCATAATCAGCTAAATCCAGACAGTGAATGGTATTTAAGCTGTAGCCTCAGAATGCTTAGAAGACAAAAATTTACTGAAAACTAGACTAATAAAATGACTAATAACAATCTAATGACTATCTAATGTTATGCATTCCATCAAAGGACTAAAACTAAATGTATCTCTGTGTGATTGTTGAATATCGGCACAATAACGAAGCTGTCAAGAATCCCTTTTATTCTTTAAGCAGAAAAATGTGTTTCTGTCAATCTCCACTGCTGAAAACGTAACAGCTGATGTAACCTTACCCGTGTTTGGCACCTCTTCTATATCTTCAAAAATAAAGACGCACCAACCTATCAACATACAATGGCGCAGGAACGTGAAGTGCAGCACCATTAGCTGACTTTCTAACAGTGTTAAAGTTTTTCATGGTGGATTTTATTTTATTTTCTCTCTAGCAAATCATCTGCCGGGCTGCTGCTGACTTGTTGGACTTCACTGTGTAAATGGTTCACCACATATGGCAGCTGCAAGCTTTCGGGCCAACTTGTTGAACTTGATGGATAGTGAAAAGGCCTTCGGGCTGCATGTGTTGGCCCTCCCTACCCCATACTTTCTTTCCATCTTTCTGTCTTTGTTTCTTCCTCTCCGAACTCACTCTCTGTGCCTATTGATTATCAGAACTTCTTCGCTGCACACCCGGAGATATTACCTCCTCTCCTCAGCGTGTCTTTGCTGCTCCGACTGTTGGAGGTTCTCCAGCACTCTCCAAACAGGTCTGATCCTTAACAAAGGTGAGGGGCTGGAGCTCGTTGTGTTCCAGCACAGCAGAGGTGAACGGAGAGAGGTCTGTGTTCCTGGCACACGATTCCTTCACCACGCTGTCACGTCTCTTCAACTCTCCCCCTCTCTGATGTTACCTGACAGGTGAGGGTGTGTGTGTATGTTGGTTCATGCATTCTGCAGTTGGGGAGGGTGGGTAGGGGGCTGAAGAGAAGGAGGAGGGCTGGGGGTGACGAGGGAGGTGAGGGAAGAGGACAAACAACAGGATATAGATAGGGTTGAAATGGAGGGGGCATGAGGGAAAGGATGCTAAGAAGAGAAGAGGTGGGAGGTAGGTAGGAGACGAGGGTAGCGGGGTGTGTATGTGCACTGTGGATCTGTGTGTGTCTGTAAGAATGTGGGCATCTGTATGTGTCTATTGATTTGTGTATTTGTGTGTGTGTGTGTGTGTGCCACGGACAAGGAGGTTGTGTGATGGCAGTGCCTTTAGGCTCCTCCAGGCGTAAGAATCAGTGAGCAGGTGGAGCGCACCGGCATCACTGTCTTCTGACGAGTCCCCGCCGTCTCCTGTTTTGTCAGGACCCCTGGAGCGAAGACCGGGGAGTGTATCCGTATGTGTGTCTGTGTGTGTGTTGACCGGTTGGGATGCACTCTGATCATTAGGATTCACAATGGCTTTGACAGCGGGGCTCTGGAGCAGTGGACACAGCATATGCCCAGGGAGATAACTGGTTGGCTGACTGGTTATCTTACTGGCTGGCTGCTCCGCTAACTGTGTCCACTCCGCTAATAAATTCAAATCCTTTAATTCAAACAGACTCTGGATATAAAGCCCAGTCTGTGTAGCAGGCTTGTCTGGATTGCATCAGACAAGACCACAAGTCTGAATTTTTTGTTTGTCCTCAACTGAATAGTGGCCGGTTTTTTTAAAGGACCAGTGTGAAGAATTTATGGGCATCTTGAGGTGTAGTTACAGATTGCAACTCACTTGCTTCACCCTCCCTTTCCAAGTGCAAAAAACTACAGTGGCTACAGAACATGCAAAAAACACAAAAGGCCCTATCTAGAGCCAGTGTCTGATTGGTCTGTTCTGGGCTACTGTAGAAACATGGTGGTTCAACGTGGCGGTCTCTATGGAAGGCGACCTGTAGCATCTGTAGACACAAACATAATGATAATGAGTATACACTAATGACAAACATACCTATAAATATTTCATTCCATTTCTACCAATAGAGACTCCTTTATGCTACACACTGGACCTTTAAGTAAGCTGGTTAGTTTTGTTCACCAACCACTAGTGAAGTGAAGTGTCTTAAACCTGCATTCTATATAATGGCCAGCAGGGGGAGCTCCATTGGCTGAAATAAAAAAATAACCATGCAGTCTTATGGAGAAATGAGCCGAATTCTCACTTCATTTATGAGCTCAGTAAACAGTTTTCTAATGAGTTTACGGTCTCAGTCGCTAGTTTCAAGTCTTTTTCCATACAGCATGATATTAATTTAGTAAATGATGGTCCCATTTAGAGTAAAATAGACCATAAAGCAGCGTATGCTTTAGGGTGGGGCTAACTTGTGATTGATAGGTCATTCTCAGTGTGTCCATCCAGCTCAACGCATTAAACTCAGATCAAACTGTCAAACTAGGCAGTGCTCAAATATGAAACAAGATTAGGTTACTGTGTTGACTATTTCTCACTTATTTTCTCAGTTAACCTGACTCCTTTGCTCCACTGTGCATGCACCATGCAGGATTATGAATCAGGTTAATTTGTTCCTCTTTAAGCATCAGATCCAGTTGTGATTAATCTTGCAGCAGCCTTGCCTCTATTCAAGTGAATTCAAACGTATATATTTTGTAATGTGCCTATTTGGGACTGCTGCTACAAGAAGAGGCTGTTCTGTTGTTATAATTGTAGGGATAAATAACAAACCTGTTTACCCACAAGCATCATTCGTTTTTAAGTTCTTTTGACCAAGGAACAATTGAATGCACGTGTGTGTGTGTGTGTGTGTGTCTGTGACTATCCTAAGTGTGTAAGTGGCTCAGGTGGTAAAGAAAGGACGTCCTAATAATAGCCCCCTGTCTCCACACTGGTCCACAGGCTGTAGCCGTATCGATTCTGCCTCTCCATCTTCTGTGTTGCCCGGCATCGTTATAGACCAGATACCGAGGGTTTAGTTTGAAATCTAGTGCAGTGCACAGCAGCGATTTCTCCGACCCGAGCTGGATAAAGCCGAACACCCTGGGGGGAGGCAGCAGTGGTTTTTAATTGTTTGTAGTGTTAGTTGGTCATGCTGGAGGCAAGCTCTCTGGGGACAGGCCTCCAGCCCGGGTCCTGACCTCGCTACTTGCACACAAACACCAATGACAAAATGAACGCACTATTGCACACAGGTACACTGAAGCAACAGTGCCTGAATACACACAAACACAACTACATGCACATATACATGGGAGTACCTGATTTTTAATGAGAAACCCAATTAACATTTGAACTAATGCTGGGAATCCCGCTCATAAAGTGCACATTAATATACATTGAAAACATGGATCTCGATGCCACTACTGAACCCATCACATATATTTGTTTAGGGTCTTTATAACACTGTAAACTAAGTTGTGCTGCTTTATTTTCTGCATGTGACACACACAAGTGAAAAGTCATTTTTTCTTTACATTTCATTGGCCATAAATGAACAGGATTAATAATTTAATAACTCCACAATAACTGTAAAAAATGTATGAGGTAAGCCACGTAATAAATGTGCTTTGGTTTTTTGCTTAAGTGCCTTTTAATCGTTTGCGAGACTATAATCATTCGTAACAGTGAGAACCCAAATGGACTTCTCATAAAGAAAATCTAAAATCTTCTCTGCACTTCAGTTTTTTTTTCCCCCATCTGCAGAAGCGGTTGTTTTATCCTTTGATCTGCAGTACATTAAAGTAATACTGTGGGTTTGAAAAACCATTAGATGGCCTTTTGCAGGGCAGCAGGTCTCTTTTAAAAGCACAATGAACCTCTATACAGATCAGGTTAGAAACTTAGTTAAAGGCACAATAACACATGGTCTCAAATTAGTCTTAAATGGTGTTAGCCCTCAAATAAGACCATTGACTCTTGACCTGTGCTGCTGCGGTCCAATTACACCTACGGCTTTTTCCTGTTTTCAGCTGTTTGAGCGAGACAGCGAGTTCTCGGATTTAGTCGAGAGTTAAAATATTCACATGCTGTGTCTTTTGTCTTTCTGCCCGTCTGTCTTACCGTCCGTCATGCTCTCTCTCTCTGTCCGTCTATCTGTCAGGGTGGCAGGTCTTGTTGAATAGAGAGTGGGTCATCTCCCTGACAGAGCTCAACTGGTAGTTATGGCAGCCTCGCCACGGCTGGCTGGCTCCACACAGTCACCAGGAGACGGGATCATCAAATCTGTCCTCCTGCGCCACCACACACACATACACATCTATGTTGCAACACGACCATGCACTCACTCTCGCAGACACACAACATGCACCTATAATAATAATGGCTAGATAAAGTTGTAAGATCATTATGACAGACAAGGATATACAGTATCTGTCCATTTCCTAACCTTATTTGGAGCTTACAAATTGTCCTATTTCTATACTGTCGATAAAGATTTAGAAAAAGTGAAACAGAAATACATTTTTGCTCAAAATTGTAATTAGCAGAAGGAAGAATTTAAAGTTTTGTTTATATTTTTGCAGTAACAGCGCCTCCTGCATTACTGTTCTCCAGCTAAATTACTATTAGCCAACGTTATGTGGTCTATTTGAAGAGGAGAAGGTCACTTATTAGGCTAAACCAGGGTTCTCAAACTCAAAATGGCTTGGGCCCACTGCTGGTATTGTCATATCATAGGAGGGCCACTTCAGCTTAGTACTACAAGAAAGCACCATATTCTTAAATATAAAATAACAAATAATGCAAACAGCAGATCACATACATTTTTGGTTTGCAAGCATTTGCAGGAACCTTTGACCTTTGCTATTTTGTGACAAACTAAATACATTTATTAATTGTATACGAAGGGATAGTTTAAATTTATATGAAACAAATAGAAAGGCCAGCAGCCCTTTGTGTACAGTAATGTTCTCCAGTTAGCATGCTCACCGCTGACATGAGAAAATAACCCACCAGTGGCCTCCTTCCACAAATTAGTCCACATGCAGTTGTATTCTCTTTGTAAAAAATATGCACAATAGCTGCAGTATTATTATAATTTATATACACTTACATAAAAAGTTAAGAAAATTCAAAATGCAGGCCTACTTTGATATATTTTGACTGCTCAAAACAAGCCGAGTTACCAGTAAAGATAAAAAGAGAGAGAGAGAACAAGAGGTATAATACCCTCACCGGTGAACGTCCCAGTTATTCCACAAAGCCAACAGTGTTTTAATCTTCTATGCCACTTAATGTCCCATTTAAATGTTCTGCAGCCTTCAAATATGAATCATGAATATCTGCACCCGGGGGTTGGCCAGCACAGTCTATTAGAATACATCACTACTATACCAGGGGACCACTTTGTGCATCCCTCTAAAATGTATCATATCTCCACTGTAGAGAGGGAGACATGACTTCATGTGTCTTGTGATGTAAGTATTATTACAATTCATGAAATTCAAACACTTATGGCAGGGCCATTAATTTGAACCATAAGCCGTTGGGGAGAGATTTACAGTGGAGTTAAGGGCGATCACACCATTAAAGGACTTGGGAGGAAGACAGAGAGAGACTGCGAGAGATAACTGGTTAGAGCTGGAGCTATAGCAGTCGCCGTTTGAATTTCTTCATGTATAAGTGCAGCAATTAATATTTCTGTTTCACGCTCTCAGGTCAAATTCGAAAACATTTCCGTCAGAATTAGAGGGGGAATAGTCGAGTTCTGAAGGTTCACCAGTTAAAACATAACCCCTGCCTTCTGCCTTGGCTCCGTCTCAGTCTACATACAAAGTGCTGAATTTTGCATGAGTGCCTGAGCGTATAGCAACTGGAACCCTATAGCGTTGTTTACTGATACTTCCTTGAGGCGCCTCACTCCACGCAGCCCATTCTGATAAGAGCGCGAGCAGCTGAGACCTGTCTCCCGTCGGTGCTGTGTGATGGTCTTGTTATACAGCAGAGCATGAAGAAACAACGGGCAGAGGTCAGGCCATGCAGACGTACTTCTCTGCTTCAAAATGACCAATCAGGAAGTCTGCTCCCAGCCAATGTTCATTTCTCAGATAGAACTGGTACAAATTGACATGTGACTTACAGGCAGAAATAGTCTGGGTAGTCCTTCATGCTGTAAGTGCGACAAAAGTTATTTCCCTATTCCGAGAAGGTCGATTTTAGCACTTTACTGTAATACGGTGTGATCCCCAGCAAATAAAAACACCCTCACGACTTGTTTCATACTGTATCTGTGCATTAAAGAACCAGTGTGGATTTTGTTGCATCTAGCAGTGTAGCTGCAGATTGCAACTCACTCGCTTCACCCATGCTTTCAACGGATGGAGAACAAATGGTATAACATTTAATTTACAACCTTCCGAGGTGCCGGTAGGTGTTTTATTGTTTGTTTGTGTAAAGTCGGTCTATCCTGTTTTACCCCTTGTTTACAGTCTTTATGCTAAACTAAGCAAACAGTTTTCTGGCTGTAACTTAATATACAGACTGATATGAGAGCGGTATCAATCTTCTCATCCAACTTTCTGCAAGAACACGTTATGTCTTAAAATATTAAACTACTCCCTTATGGTTATTTGTATCTGTCTGTTGAATAAAAACTGTACGCAGGGGGAAACAGCTAGCCTGGCTCTGTCCAAAGGTAAAAAAATACAACCTTTTCACACGTATTTGTACGGATTAGACAACCTTTTGAGGTGCTGCTGAGTGTATTTTTTGGGAGAAAACCAGGTCTCCAGGTGTCCCCCTGCTTTTTGCACACGCAATTAAGCTACCGGCCTCCTGTCTGTAGCTTCGTATTTACAGGAACAGATGTGATAATCTTCTCAACTCCATAAAAAGCAAATAAGCGTACATATCAAACTATTCCCTTTAGGTTATTTGACTTTACAGGTTGTTGCACAAACACAAATCCCTGTCTCTGAACTTGGCTAAATAATGATTGCAAACACAACCCGAACAGTGAAAACCTCCAGCCCGAAAAAGACTGCACCTTCTTTGAGTTTTATTTGAACTCAGCTGACTGTAATCTTCTCTGAGTGACTCAGGCTCCATGTTTGCTATCATTTGTCACATGGCCACAGTGTTATGGGTTCAAACAGAAATGTGCAATGGCTCAGTGCACTCGAACAGCACAGTTTTCCATCTCCGCTCTCCCCATGGCCCAGTTTCATTATCCACAAGGTATTCAAGGAGTAATGGCTTCTAGGGCCAGAAACCCTGTTGGCCATTTCAAGTTCTTTGCCCAGACCTTCCTAGTTATTGTTCAGGAACTGCGTGGAAGTGTTAGGAGAGACGGGACAGAATACTGAAGAGATTTGTACAGCTAACTGCGGCCGTATCCGCCGACATAGCTTGGGTCCTTTTCAAGCTGTCTATCTGTTCTAAATCTGATTTTAGTTTAAGTAAATTATGTGATCTCTGTGCCTTTTGATGATTCAAATACACATTTGAATCTTCTTGCCTTAAAATTGGTTTGACAGTTGAAAAAGTAGAAAAAGCCGAAGAGGATTTATTTTAAGTGCAGCCTTGAATCTCACACGCTTCAACCGTGTAAGAAATCTCCCACATTCACTGACAGTCGGCACACTATATGAAGTGCACAGGAAACTGCACAGGAATACATCGTTTGCACCCAAACATAGAGCACATTTCTGTGCTATAGTGACAACAATTAAGCGATCTAGCAGCTCAGCTCCTTGTCCAAGTCCAAATGGCTTTGTTTACACATTTAAAATTCAGGTTCTCTGTGGTTTCTACAGGGGTAAGAAGTGTCTATGCATGTAAACATCGTCTGAGAACCAGGCCGTGTTTTCTCTGAGGAGCTGCTGTAGTGTAACTTCAGCTCCATTGAACATCACCCTTCACTGGGTTTGAGGTATCTGATTGAGTCCATCCATGTGGAGCGCTATTGAATCAAAAGAGTAAACCTCAAGGACATGGTCCACCACACACACATCTACTGAGTGGAAGGTAAGAAGAAAATAAAAAAAATACTCACACGTTCAAACGACAGCACACACAAAACCACACACTTAATAATGATTTTAATAACAACAGTATGTTGGTTTAAAATGAAGTCTTGCTAATAAGTACCTGTTTAAAATTTTAATTTACAATATAGTAAATTAAACAGTTTCCATTCAGAAACATAAATCTGTAGAATATAAAGTTAAATAGCCATTTAACTGTCATAATTCAGACACTGTAATAGAGCAAAGCAGCCAGTGAATCCCAGCATGTATAATCTGTTCCTCCACAACCCTGGTGAGATGTTTTTCTCATAATTATATTGTTCCTGGTTGTCAGACGTTGATTCGCATTAGTGGTAGAAAGGCAAATGCTTGCTCGGAGGGAGATTTGTCTCATTTCAAAGAGCCAGCAGAGAGAGATGCAGAGAGAGATGCTGAGAGATGGACTGGTCAGCAACAATAACCCTGCACTCACCACTGCAGGAGACAACACTGCACTACTGTAGACTCTGCTGCACCTCTCAAGTGGTTAATTAAATGAGTCCAAGCATGGAGCTACCACACAACGCTTGGTTTACCATAAACAATGTGATTAAAGCGACCATGGGCCAGCCAGAATGAAGAGTTGAAAAAAAAAAAATCAGATCACCATGGAGATGTGTGAGAAAAAGAGGTCTGGATACAGACAGGGATGTCATTATTACTTTTTTATTCATTATTTTCATAATGACTGTCATTATGCACAGGCTCTGATTGAATTCCATTTTGCTAGTCAGGTATGTGGCGAGCAGAATAATTATCACTTAAGTGATATTAAGATTCATGCTAAACATTTTCATGGTCAGAGCCTCTACACGTTTGGCAAAAAAGGACCTGTTCATGTTTGATTATGAAATAAAAGAGAAGAGGGGGGGGGGGACATGTTTTTTTCCCTGTAAAAATGTTTTTTTTTTAATGAGTTTTAACTGATTAGAAAAGAGTAATACTGCAGACCACTTTGAATTATTTTAAACTGCCATTATTTTCATTTGCACAGTCAATCTTTAACCACTTTACTTTGCTCAGCATGCAAAATTCAAACAGAGTAATCAACTCCTATATAAAAGTGATAAGATGATTACATCATGGAACGTGTAATCATCAGTGGGCTAATTCATTTACAGCATGTGAAGTATGAGAATTGATTAAATCCTTGCAGCCATTAAAAACTCTCTTGTTTTTTGCAAGCTGGAGGATAATGTAGGGTTTTATTTTTAAGCTGCAGAGAGACTCATCCCTAGCTGTACTTCCTGTCTGGGTCCAACAGAAGAATCCGACTGGCTCCGACAAACCTCCGCTGGGAATCAGGTGAAGTTCGGAAGTGTGAGCATTATCGATCACATTAGTCCTTATACAATGTACCTTTTATCTCTAATATATCTTCTTATATCTAAGTATGTAAGTATGTATGACAGTATCTGACAGCATATATGGCAGAGTGGTGTAAAATAACTAAGTAGATTTACTCAAGTACAGTACTTAAGTACCCTCTTGAGGTTCTCCTACCTTTTAGAGAGAATATTGTACATTTATATATACATATATACACTTTGTTAAATATATATAAAATGTGAATGAACATTATTTAAGGAATTAAATTTAAGTAGTTGAAATGAATCACCAGCAATATTAAAATGCACCTTACACTTGCATGAGTAATAATAATCCAGTGATATAATATATAAAAATATAAATGACCAATGACACATACTACAATATTTACATATTTTTTAGGGTCTCTTCTGTACTTTTTTCCTCCAAAATCCCAATAATACTTGGATTAATGTTATAAGTTTGTTCATAAAAGCTCTAACAGGTCGACCTCTCTAACTCCAAACATAAGTTGTTCACTATGTAGAATAACATTGTAACAAACAATAAGGGACAGATAGACAAAAGGAATATATATATAAATATATTATATATATATTTTTTTTTTAAAAGGTCCTTATATGATAAAAAACAAATAAAAGGTAAGAAGAGAAAATATATATATAAAGGAAAAACATTCTTTTTTTTTTACACATTGCCTATTGGATTCTTCTCTGTACAGGTGAACTTTGCCATTTGAATTGTCTGCTGAGTTGATGTAAACAAAAACATGCGCTCACTCACACACACAGAATAACCATGTTCCTCATCTTTCTGTCTTTCCCTCCCTCTCTCTCTCTGTGTCTTTCTCCGCCTCACACAGTAGCAGGCGGACTCTCAGCCTACCAATGCGTTCAGTGAGGGGGGATTTGGCTGGGGCTCTAATCAATCACTGACAGATTACCTCCAAAGCCACTTCCACAGCCATTAAAGCAGGACAAATGCAGAATTGCAACCGAACAAGTTGGAGTTTTTAAGCCAACACCAGGACTTCCTGGTTATTTGTCAAAGTCACTGCCGCTGAGCCGCATGAGTGGCTGCGCGAGTGTGTGGGGCTCAGAGGCAAGCCGGCCAGGCGTTCACATTGTGTGTGTGTGGGTGTTGGGGAGAATGAGGGAGAGAGCGAGAGACAGTAACAGAGTGAGTGAGTTATTGTTAGTGTGTGTTTTTATGCTCTCAGGTGTGTGTGTGTGTGTGTGTACGCACGCCGTCGGCTGCTGCGTCGCTCTCGGCCCAGTGGAGCTTACAGTAAATCACATTCCCTTTATTGCCAAATTTAGCAGCTTATGCTCAATAGGCTCTGCTCAAATCTACGCCGTGTCCCATCAGGGCGTTAGTCTGGGCTCATAAAAGTGGATTGGCCACACACACCACAGCCTCTGAGCAAAGACGACTCATCCCCTCTCCTTTTTTTCCCTTTTTTTTCCTACATTATTTCCCCTCTTCTTTATCTGAGCAACTGGAAACACTGTCTGGGCTTTTCTAATCTCCCCTTTTTCTCCCTCTGGATTTCCTGCTTTGAGATTGTCCCCCATTCACTGGGGCTTTGTTTATATCAGGCTATATTTGATAGAAGACACTAAGAAATTGGATATCATCATTTTCATAGCCTGTATTACCAAGGGAACACGGCCTATTCTAAATGTATTGTACAGTTTATAAAGACTGGACATTTTATCCTATAAGCTTTCTTCTTTACCTAAATTGATTTTGACGTTTTTATGTCTTGGCAGACATGACGGGTTAAGTGCTGATAATTATTTGGAAGAGATGAATACAAATATGAAATGTGTCTCGAGGAGGGTGGCATCAAAGCAGCCGGGGGGGTTTGTTGCATGTTTTCCCTCTTATACTGTGAATATGGAGCATTTGGAGTACAGGATTTGATTAGTGTGACATTCAATGGGTCCTTTGATTAGGCACTTATTGTGGAAAACGCCTTTGTTTTTGCCTCGTGTTAAAGAACGCGCCTTGTACTTCATTTATAGCAGCGATTTCATAAAGAACACGTGAGGGATAATATCAAATCTGGGTGGTTTGTCCTCCTTTTTATTTTATTTTGAGAGCGTATGGGGGGGACGCACAGAAAAGTGCAGTGGTGAAGTGATGAGGGCCGACACTGAAGTCCGCAGGCACTGGAGTTGAAATTTAGCTGGTCATGTGACTATGACTCCCCCCACCACCACCACCGCCCTCCTCTCATGACCCCGGAGAGAGAAAGGAGGAAAAAACACCCCATACCAACACAGGAGGCGGGATTGTATTTGCAATTTGTGTGTGTGTGTATCCTTTTTGTACACTTGTGTGGGTGACCACGCTGTGTGTGTATATATATGTGTATGTGTGTCCCCCCCCCCATTCAATTAAGAGCTTAAGCTCATTAGTGGCAGACTTACATCATTACCTCTCCAATGGCTAATGAGTTAAAATCTATTTAGATTTATGTTGCCGTTAAATCACCTCCACACACACACACACACACACACACAAATCAGAGAATGTGTCATAAAATTAAACCTGAAATCGTCCTGTGACTCTCCATAAGATTTTTCAGATCAACATGGGAGCCTTTTATAGCAACACTGCATATTCAACACACTTGAATTATACCTTTGCCTTCGGTATGTAAATCAGAGAGGAGAGAGAGGGCGCTGGGTAATGTATCTGAACACTATAATGCGCTACAAAGCCCTGTTTTCCTCACTTAAACCTTCAAGACGCCAATTTAAGGCTTTTTTCTAATGACTAACTAATAATTAGCGCCGCATCACAAAAAAAGAACAACACTTCTTTACAAAGCTATCACACAGCGATTAGTTGAGTTTTCAATCAATTCTAATTACGCTAACAAATCCTTGATTGCATTGCAGGCTTGACAAATTTAATGAATTGATGAGAGAGGGGGGTGGAGAAAAGAAGACAATTAATATGAGACAATGGAGAGTGAAAGGTGGAGTTGTAGCTCTCAGTAATACAGAGCTCAGGCCTGCAGGAAGGTTTAATGTGCTGCAGCCGGCGCTCTCATAAACAAAGACTGGGAAGAACAGCAGGTAAAGGAAGGAAACAATCCACTTTTCTACATATGCTGCTCACCAGTGACTCAAGGGCATCATGTTTGACTGCATGTGCACGTGCGCATGCGGGCGTTGACCTCAGCACAGGATGTATATATATATAGATATAAATGTGAGTCTGTGTGCCATTTGCTCTGCCCTCCACATTGTATTTACATCCTGCACCCTTTTATTAACCTCACCTTCAATCTGATTTGCCCACATTAGGAAGAGTTTCAGTGCTACGCGCCACTATCAACTTGTGGGGGTGATTAGGAACAATGAACTGACAGTTACTCCATCTTTGATGTCTTGTTTAAATCTGGTCTCCCCGCTGATGCTTTGATAACTCGCTAACTGGGACATTTTCATTCTAATTAGGGCTTCAATTGCTAATTCCATATTGCTGCTATAATTATCACTGGGAGATATCTGAGACGCCGCAGTGAGATTTCGGGGCAGACGGGGAGGCGGGTGTGCAGATTTGCCCCTGTGTGTACTTCTTTGGGTTCCCAAGCTGCGGCTAGGGGGCTTCTTGAGGGTCCTCCAGTGCGCTATAGAAGGACTACAGCTTCATAGTCTTGAGGTGAGGTAAAGTATATCCTCTATTGTTTTGCAGCTCGTGTCAGAAATTATTGCAGAATTTGACCAAACATCAAACAACTTTCAGGAATAAAAAAGCCTCTATGACTGATTAATAAATATTTTACATTATTACACACACCCAACCTAAATAAAATGTCCATTTTAACAAGTGAATCCCTCATTAAACTAAATATACTGTAACTCTACTTGTCACAAATTCTCTTAAAGTGAATGTGCAGCAAAAAATAAATAAACGACCATCTCACCTTTAATGTGTTAATTTGGGCAAGAAGTGACTGTTAAAGTGCTCATCTCCTGCAGTGCAGTGGCTCCTCACTCTGCCTCTGGCTCCCAAACACTCTCCTCTTTAACGCTTCATCTTTTCCCACCATTTGGACTCACTGTGTCAACCTCGCCACACAAACCAGACGCCCATAATAACCTTATGGGCAATAATTGGAATTGAGGATTTCTTTCTTGCCTCTTTTTTTTTTTTTTTTCTCTCTCTTCCCTTTTCTCCCCTCTCTTTTACTCCCCTTTGGGCGCATGCGCAGTGATGAGCGTGCTGGTCAGTGTGAGAAGCAGCTGTTCGGGGCTGGTGAAATTCCAACATGGCAGTAGTGGCTGTGGTCAGTGTTTTCCTGCGTTAACTTGGGATGGTTTCGGCTCGCACGCAACCGGGCTTCACCTCGGCACCCCGTTCCTCCGCAGAACCCCTCCCCGGGATTGATGCGACCCTAACCCCAGCCACGTGAGAGGTCGACCTGTCGCTAAAAAGCAGGTAAGGAGGGATAGTCTGCGTGGAGGGGGGGGGGAGAGGTAGGG
>NW_023340206.1:7287140-7287376 GCF_004916995.1 Morone saxatilis
GGGGGTCCGCTGCGTCTGCAATTAGACAGAGTGGTCAGAGCAGACAGGCTCTCCGGGCTGCGCGTCTGTAGAGGAGAGGAGCTCCGAGCTGCGCCGTTTATCTCGGAATAATGCATGTGCACTTTGTGATTTAACAAGTTCCCCCCGAATTGCAAACGATACCT
The DNA here is from genome assembly GCF_004916995.1 of Morone saxatilis. Classification (NCBI taxonomy): domain Eukaryota; kingdom Metazoa; phylum Chordata; class Actinopteri; family Moronidae; genus Morone; species Morone saxatilis. The sequence continues at coordinate 7,287,305 of NW_023340206.1, forward strand.
GAGCGTGAATTGCTGCGTGCGTTTTCTCCCTCTCTCCTTCTCTCTTTCTCTTTTTCCTCTGTTTTTTTTTTT
>NW_023340206.1:7287470-7300501 GCF_004916995.1 Morone saxatilis
GTGCGTGTGTGTGTGTGTGTAGGGCTGTGCTGCACCGCTTCTCTAAATAGGAGGAGATAAAAAAAATACACACTTTGCACGCACACGGAGGCTTTTTCCAGGCTCTCTCTCTCTCCCTCTCTCTCTCAATCCCTCTCTCTCTCTCTCTTGCGGCGATACGGTTACAACAAGTTGCCCTATGCACGCGTGCTAGAGAGCGGATACAATGTCACCGCAGCATGTATTTTTTAAATGCTGGGACATTTTAGGGCGTTATCAAGAGATTTAACTTGCCTCGGCGATCATTTTTCTTTTTGCAAACAACAGTCGGCCGGGCTGCACCAGTTGATTTGCTGCCTGTCATCCTCCGGGCTCCACTTTCTAATGAGATGCATGTAGGTTAGATGCTTCTCCTATTGAGTTGCTCGCTCCCAGACTCCAAGGGCCCACCTTTCACCACGGCTTGAAATCCGAGCAGCGCTGGACCAGACAAAGATATATATTTAAAAAAGAAAAAGAAAAAAAAGTGTGTAATGTAAAGCTTCTTTTCCTTTTTTGGGGAATCCTTCCGCTTTTTTTTTTATCTCCCCCTTTCTCTCTTTCTCTCTCTCTCTCTCTGTCCACAAATTAATTCCTCGTCTCCTCTTCCTCTCCCTGCTCCAGCACGAGATGATCAGCAGCAGCAGCGTCTATGGTAGGTCGATTTTTTCATCAACTTGTGCACTTTTTTCCCCCACAGAAGGTGTAAAAATACACAGAGGAGTTTCAGGAGGTGGTGAAGGTGTGAGGGAAACATGCCCACACAGAGCCTTAAACCTTTAAAAAAAAAAAAAAGGTTAGGATTTATACTGAAACCATATTGTGTGTATATTCACGCCTTCGGCTTGAATTAAAATTGTGTATTAATTTGTTTTTCATGGGATAAATCTCCAGAATTGTAGCTGGCATGTTTTAGCTTCATTTTGCATCTTTATGTTCGCACACATAACACACACACATTACCTTGTAATAAATAAAACAAGTGGGCTATGTTTAAATTACACATTTGCAGCCCCGAATGAGATTTTATTTTTTTAAAAGATATTCAAATCTGCTCTCAAATATTGTTCTTAAACTTTTTAAATACTCAAACCTGCAGATTAATACGAGAGATCTGATTGTTTTTGCTCATTTGTCTCACATACACACTCACGCAACTATGTGCAGAATATTTATTGTATAAGAATACACAAATTCACTCGTCGTTTAACGGGAACGAGTGGCGTTTGGAGGTAGTTGCATGTGATTGTGAGTCTCAGTGAGCAAGGCCTCAGCCACTGCAAACTCAAAATGCATATTTACAACCAGGATTTAATTTATCAGCTACACTTTATTTCCTATTTCATACTTTATTCCAATTCACTGATAATTATTAACATTAGGCTGTGAGGGAATTGTGCAACAGGAAACAGTGTTAATAAACAGCCCTAATGGCTGGAATCACAACTTGCTGCACAAATACACTCCACCTGGGTCTATTCAAATTTTTAGGTATTTAAAAAAAAAGAAAGAAACATCTTTCTGTGAAGCTGTTTTCTACCGGTTGCAGGAAACGTGTTCCACATTCACGCAGAACAATGGTGGATTGTTGAAATCCAAAATAACCAATCCCACCCCTGTTGCAAGCCAGAGCGGATACTTTTCTAATGAATAATCACGTCGGAAAACCACAACGTGCGTTCTGTGCACGCGCAGGGCGAACTTCCACGATTGCACATTCTTGGTTTTTGTTGCAGTTATTAGTGAGGACTCGACCTTTCACCTTTGATCTCTCTCTCTCTCTGGGCTCTCACACACAAACACACAGACTTATATGCGTCACGTCATGTGCTGTTTCCTCCTTTTTTTCCCCTGCTGATGCGCTCCTTGTTTGCGTGTGTGTCGGCTTCACACATGCAGCATTTACTACCTTGTAAATGTTTTTTTTGTATTTATAGGCGCGCGTGAGTGTCCATATTGTCCAACTTTAACTGTCCGGAAAATAGTGCTTCCTCTTGAAACCTCAGCTGCCTGAAATGATCTAAAATGACATATTACAGACACACAGGTATGCACTTATTTAAACTGCACACAAGTGATGCATAAAATCCCACATTTTGTTAATAATTGACTTCTGATTCAGACCTGTGGATGTATAATTTCACTGGAGGACAGGTAACGAGGTGCTGTTTTTTGGTTAAATAAGAGAATTCTGCACAAACACGGGGAGTGATGGGGTGCAGGAGTTTGTGTATGTGTGTGTGTGTGTGTAAGAGTCGAGGAAGCCCGGGCGCAGCCACGCATGAGTCGGTTCTGTGTGTAATGTAAATAACGTAGATACTCAGCGGTTTGTTTATTCCTCTAAGTCTATTTGTTTGCTACAGTCCCCGGCTTAAGATCCATCCCTCTGCATCCGCTGTCTGAGCGTGTTGCAGTGACAGTAGCAATAATCCCCCTCATTATACACATAACATATCGCCTCACATCTCTCCCGGCAGCCCCCGATACAGCTAATAGGGACAGAGAGAGGGGAGATAATAGGAATAGAAGAAAAACTGCTTTACAAACAGGCAACCCCTTTACTCTTGCCTTTATTTATCCAAATAGCGACTTTTCCCTCAAATGAATAGCGAGAGCCGGTGTGCTGTGAGGGTGGCTAAGCTACTCCCAGTGGGACCGTATAAATAAATTATCCTGACACTTTCTATCAGTCTGTAATGTTTACCATTAAAATCTGTTTTACCGTCCCGGAGCCACCGGTGTGCGATCTAGCTCGGCCCCTGTGGGACTTCTGCCAGATGTAAGGACGATGTGGGGAAATATTGTGCTGTTTTAGACACACACACACACACACACACACTCAAAGAGACGTTTGTTAGTCTCGGCTGCATCCATATCAGTGGATTTCTCCTGTCTGCACGTCCTGACAAAAGGCCTCTTCAAACGAGATCCAGCCAGGGTTGTCATCTTTTAGCAAATATGTTAAGTGTTATCTTTTGTGCTCTGGGCTCGCCAAGCGGAGCTGGACCCCATGGGAGCCCGGCGCATGCAAATAGAACAAATCCCTCTCGGACCTGTCTTGTCTGTTTCACTCTCTCCATCTCTCTCTTCTGTCTTCTCATCTCCCACCCCACACACACACCCCCCCACCCCACCCCCCTCTCTTCTTCTCTCCACGTTTGCTCGACGTGCGTCACCTGTCTGTCCCTTGCTCTCTATCTATTCACTCTTGTCCACTTATTCCCTCCCTCTCTCCCTCTCTCGTCTTCTCTCTCTCTCTCTCTCTCCCTCCCTCCTCTCCCTCATCCCTCTCTTCCCAGAAGACAGGCTGGGGCTGGTTCAGCAACTGTACTGGCTGGTATCTTGTGTGTTCCCCTGCATGCTCCTTGACAGCCCCTCCCGCAGACTAAGTTCCCTCCTGGAACGGCAGGCAGCGGTCGGTAGTGCCGCGCCGAAAACGCGTTCCCCCCGTAGATAGTGGACGCAATTTCCTTAAAATCCTTGGGACCACCGTGATCCACTCATCCTCCTCCTCACTCCTCCTCCTCCTCTCCTCCTCCCTTCCCTGCTTCAGTGTTGTTGCACTGCTGCATTTTCTCTCCCTCAAATGGGGGTTTTGGGATTTGTTTTGGGTGGGGGGGCAGTGCTGCTGTAATGTGACTACAGTTGCCGGTGATGATTTTTTTCCCCTTCCATGTTGCAATTGAAGGTGTTCTCAAACACACACACGAACCATTTGCCCTCACACCTCCACACTAACACATTATACTCATGTGCCTCACGTCTTTCTCCAGTGCTGACTGGTTATTATCCATCAGAATCTGATGTTACTAAGGCGAGTGGGTATCCACACAAGACCGACCAGGGTGGAATAATAATTCCAGCTTACTAGCTGCGGACCCTGCTGTACCTTGTGAGCTTAATACTTGAGATAATGCTTTTATGTAAACACAACACTTGAAAGACAGGCGTTGATGAGGTTGTTTGTCTTTACTTGAACCGATGTTTTTAGAATTGTTAAAAAAAAGTTTAAAATCCTGAAAAGAAATGTTGCGTTAAAATCAGCTGACAGCATTTTTTAAGTTTAAAACAATGTGAGAGAAAAGGACGAAAATATAAAGTTTTATTCTAAATAACATAGCCATGTCGATTCCGTTCCCAATAAGCAGCCAGGAACCCTGTTTTTTTGTTTGTTTAGCTAAAACTGAAGAGTCAGTGTCACCGAAAGTTCTTCCAGACTTTCCAACCTCGTATGTTCCATCTTCGAGGAGATATTCGCAAATTCATATACATGTTAATTTCCAGCAATTAGAAGTCATTATCTCAACTTCTTGTAGAACTCCGAATCCCTCAAAATTTGAATTTCTTGGGTTTAGGTAATTCGCATGTTCATAGGTTTAATCAAGACGAAGAGCTGTAGATTTGTTTTCCTCTCGTCCCTCCACCATTCTTTGCAATCCGCGTGCCCCCTGTTTCAGAATTTTAAGCAGACCCCCGCTCACCTCCCTTTACCTGCTTACCAGCAGTCGTCCACCACCCATGGGCCCGGATCTCGCAGATATTTAAAACATTCAGCATGTGGAGCGTTAAATATTGCTAAGGGATTATAAAAAAAAGGAAAAAAAAATCTAACTGTCCAACTTTGAATATTCCGCACATTAGGACCTGTTTTTGATCAATAGACATGGCGGCATCAGGCTTATCCCTTTACATGTGCCTTCCAATATGAGAAGGCGCGTTCTAATTAAGTTTATGGCATGGGAAGTCTTAAGTTAAATTGTGCATGAATGGTAGGAAACGTCGTCGCCAACTCATTTGGCCCCGACGATGGAGGACGCAAGACAGGAGCCCGTTTCCTTTGTTTTTATAGGGGCCAAAGAAAATGACAGCGTGAAGAGAAGAGGAAGAATCTGACTGTAATCTCTCGCCGCCGCTGCTTCTTCTCTTTCGGCGTCTGCTGGATGATCTGATTCTGTTGAACAGAGAGCCTTGCTAGATATTGGCCGTCGCTGCCACCTCCCCGCCACCGTCGCCCTTCCCACCTCCCACACCCCCAACCCCCACCTCCCGTCATGCGCTCAGTTTGAACGCTTGATTAGCGAGGCCTGTGCACGGACAGCAGAAAAGTAAGTCCGGGACACTTTAGTGTGCGAGGCGGCAAAAGGTGTGCGGTGCGCGTTATGAACAACGGCTCATTTGGTGCGAGGAGAATATTTTGTGTGTGTGTGTGTGGTGGTGTTGTGTGTGTGGTTTGACTATGCAGGCGCCAGGGGATGGCACAAAGAATTTAGTGTCTGTGCGTGTGCACAGTCAACACTGAGCTGCCTGGTGGCTGGAGAATGGGCACAAACTGGAGCGAGAGCAAAAAAACAACAGCTATCGCTAACAGAAGCTTCACATTTTGCAGCGTCCATTGGGGCGCAAACTAACAATTAAATGGCCATTACGAGTTAGGCTGCCGATTCTTTCTCTATGGTAATCACTTTGGTCTGAGAAATGCTCAGAAAAACAGTGAAGAAATACCAATCCCACTAACTTAGAACGCAGCAAATTCTCCACAATTGAGACTGGAACCTGAGAGACTTAGTTTTAGCCTGTATTCGCTGACAACACAATAACAAAAAACTATTGCTTGATTACTGAAATAGCTGCCTAAGGGAATAGTTCACTCGTTGTTCAGGTCACTATAGTGTTGAACCTTGCATTTAGTGGAAGACAGCAACTAAAGATTTTAACTAATTTATCAATAAATTTGCGCGCCAGCGGCCGATTGTCTCTCCGAGTCCAGAGGTATTCTTGTTTTGTCCTGACCCAGCAGTCCCACAAAACAAAAAAATAGTCAGTTTACAATTATAGTGAAAGTGAGAAAGGCAGCAAATCCTCCATTTGGAGGAAAAAAATTTAGTGTTTTTGCATGAAAAAATGACTTAAAATTGTGAGGACCAAAGGTCTCCTGGGAAGGAAAGGTTGTATGCTTACCTGTGACATGATAGCATGCCATGCTTTTATGTCTGGTTGGTTGTGGTGGTGTGTGTGTGTGTGTGTGTGTGTGTGCGTGCGGGCCAAGTTTCCCCACTGGAAGCAGGCAGGAGCATTAGGGTGTTGCTTGTACAACTCTGTTGGCAGGATGGACACATGTGGTAGATAGCTAATGATAGCATGCAGCGTATAATGAGATCCTACTCTCCGTCTGTCTCCCCTACGTGGCATCATGCATTAACCATACAAGAGGAAGAGGAGGCACGCATGGTATTGACTTTTGAGTGGGTGTCTGCTTGTCCGTTGTTGGTTTTGTTTAGCACTCAGAGGTCAGCATGGCTGCAAGCGCCACACATTTATAACAAGTATTTTTTTGTTTGTTTTATTTTCATGGCAGGAGCTCGTTTTTTTTTTTTTTTTTTTTTAGTGAGGCGAGAATCTTTCCTCATCTGCACCTCTTGAGCTCTGTTAAATGGTGGTAAATTGATTTTGGATGTGCTGCAATGTATACGCTTAACAATCCAAATGGGTTCAGTTTGTGGGTTAGTTTGTGTGTTCGAAAGATTAATCTATTATTGTATTCCACACACTCATAATCCACAGTATGTTGTGTGATGGAGGGAGGCTTTGGCAGTAGTCCATCTTCTTGCCCAGTAACATATATTTATCCTCTTCATGACACAATCCTCTAGGCTGCTCAAATCCCCCAGGGGGTCCCAATGACATGCTTACTAATGTGTGCTTTGGAAACGGAGTGCTATTGTATCCCCTAAATCTCACAAAGCACTGTATGATTTGCCCATTGTCGTTAAATCGCTTTGCTTGTGCCAAGTACTTGCATCTCACAGAGGCTTAATGCTTTGAGGGTTTCAGGGACAGCTTCGAGTTCCTCTTTTGTTGATTTCGGGGAAAAGTGCCAAGACTGCTGCGCTGAATATTGTTTTGAGTATGGAAGAGGGAGGGGAAGAAGGGCCATTGCCAAGCGACTCCATTGAGCCTCGTGAATGGGCCATTCATATTTAGGAGAATCACCCAGATGCCATATTGTTGGCTCAACAACGCTAAATATTCTCCAACAAGGATGGGATTGTAACAGGTTTTTGAATTGTGCAAGTCTAGAAAAGGACGTTGGGAAATTGGAAAAAAAATAATAACCTTCATCCACTCTGAGAAGTGTTGAAATGTTAAAGTAAATTAAAGACCAATACAATATGACATGATAGTCTTACTGCTTTGCTGGAAACAAGTTTTTGTCAAAAGTAGTCTTCAGTGTCTGCATTTTTCTTTTTCCTTCAGATAAGCATCCGACCCTCTGCGTTGTTCTGCAGGTTGTCAGTCAAATAATACATTTTTAAAATTAATTTTGAAGAAGAAAGTTGAATCTTTATATATCGTTGTACAATATGCCTTTTTCAAGTTCAAACATCTTCTTTAAATACTTTTCTTCATATATTCAATATATGGTAGCACCTAATATGTACTTACAACTACATTACAGTATAATATAAACCATTTGTTAAATGTTTATATACTGCATATAAATGCTACATTTATAAGTTTATACATGTCAATACGTATATTAGGCCTATACCAATTACTTATTTTCAATATTTTAGAATATGATAATATTTAGAGATATTGATGCCATATTAAGTAATGTCAGCCTTTAGAAAGTTACAGTGTCTGAAGCTCATCATTGCCATTAGTTGTTTAGTGTCTTTAATAGAAAGCCGGACATTTTGCTCCCTACGGCTGCCTCGGGACAGCAGGTGCTGGTGGGATTCGATCCCGGGGCCAGCAGGGCTGCCGAAGTCCACAAAATCCCTCTCCATCGGTCACTAAACAACCTTGAAACTGCCGCTGTAAGCAGCCGAACTCATGTCCCCGCACAGTCAAAGGGTCTAAGACAGGACTTAACAAAATGTCATTGTGGTCTTTTATGTCATGCATGCACTGAGTATTAATCACGGCTGGATCTGCGCCTGAGAGGCTGATCAAATTTATTGTTTGGCTGCACGGGACAGTAATGGGTGTTTAATTACTCAATAAAAGCCCTTTTATAGATTCCCAGGCCTCCTGTGTGTTGAGCAAATGGTATTGATCTGTCTCCGGGCTGCAACATGATAGCCTGTGAAGGAGAATTAGAGCCGTTAGCCTGCTAGCACTTTCTCATTCATTAGCTGCATTAGCCAGGGGGTGGTTAAGACGTAGCATCATTGCAGACCAGAGTCTCAGAGGTTTTTGTGTCTGCCTCGCGTTGTAAAGCTCCGCGCACCTCATTTACACAAATATGGATTAGATGAGCAATGAATAACATTGACCACCGTGGAAAGTGTTTCAATAAGATCCTCCAGGAGGGTCGTTTTTCTTTTAAACATTTCCCCCAGTGTGGTTCGTCTGTGGACCAACCACAGCATAATCCACAGGACTAAATTTGACAACGCCCTTAGCCGAGCGCTGAGCTGTATTAGTCGGGCTACCATCTAGACCGCATGTTTAATCCCACCACTTCCCCACCTTCTAATCTGTAATCTGACGTCTCCTCCTCCTCCTCCTCCTCTTCCTCCTCAGAGGCCTAATTCTGGATGTCCGTCCTCCTGCTCACACTGCAGCCTGGAAAACAACTCTCAAGATAGAAAGGGCTGAATGATAATGACAGTGAGCCTCGCTGTGTCTCCATATGGTTGGCCAGCCATGCCTTTCATGCTAGTATACATGTTTGGTGGTCATGTCCAGGCCTGCACGGTGGCCACTGTTTTTTTTCTTCTGTTTTTTTTTTGGCCTAACTGCATCTGCCTTGCGTCCATTGTTCTTTTATGTTCAGAGCATATTGCTGCTTCTGTGAACCAGCTCCACTTCTCTTGATGCACGGCGAAACCACTGCAATATCTCCCTTGATGTGTCCATATCAAATGAATGTGGCCTATTACAGACGTGGTGGAGTCAGTTGGGTGGCTTTGTGGACGAAAAAGGGCCCGCAAGGGACCATGAAAGAGACATTGTCCAATATGGACCACACAGTTCCTTTGTAGATAAATGGATTTTCATGCTTATCAACTCGGACACTGACATGAGTGAAAACTGTGGAGAATGTGGAATTATTCTCACTCCTCGGCCGTACACATGGATAACTGTAGTTTCAAGTGTGTGTGGTCTTCCATTGTCCTGCAGCAAGGGTTTTTTTTATTTGGGTGTAACATTCAATTTGGAACAATATGCATTGTTAGCCCCACAAACATGCTATCATGCATGCAGCCAGCAGTGTCCTTGCGGGACAATATTACTCACCAAATGTCCTACTTCCTGCTGTATGTCTATATTATTGGTGTTGGGTGACTTTATATATTTTAAATGTGAGCTCAATCGGAACAGAAATTGAGCTTTTATCTGGGCCATCATACATTATCTACATTACAGTATTACAGTATTACTTAATGAAATTTGGTTTTGAGAAGTGTCCGTTAGAGCTGGGCAATATGGAAATATGTGTGATGATATTCATGGGAATTCAATATATATATATTAGAGTAGGCAAGTTTCAACAGAATTACATGTAAAATTATGAAATTTATGTTATGCAACAAAAAAGAAACAATTCACATGTATAAATAATTACAACTTGCTGGAATATGGAGCCAAACAACTGTTTCTATATTGAAATTGTGAACGAGTGCAATTTAAAATTTTATCGGAATCTTAGCCGCTGGCCTTTGATGCCCTCGGCTATAATGACATCTGTCGGCTGTAGATGTAGTCAGCTGTAGCTAATTAACGTTTATGTGTGTTCCTAAAACAACAAACAGAAACTCTTGACTGTCTAGTTAATTATGCTCTCTGTTTGCCGGTGAGGAAGATGAAACGGTGAAGATGAAACGGGGCTTTTAACTGTTCATAAAACACCAACAGGGTGGTGAATCTATTTTATTTTTCATTTCAAATCGGTAGCTAACAGGTAGCTCTGCAGTTGTCGTAGAAGAGACTTGTTGGAATCTTCTGTCCAAACTTTTCACATTAATGTCTCATATTTGAGAGCTCGTCGACGCCATTTTATCGATGCTGTTAGCTGCTCTGCACGTTAGCCGCTTAAGCTAGCGTTAGCGTAAGTGTTAGTTGTCGGTCAATATCGAAACATTGTCAGACATAACAACGAAAATTAGAAAGTACGTAGCTGCTACCAATAAATATAACACCACTTTTATTATATTATGACCAAATTCAAGTGTTTTTGAGTAACATATAAGTATTAAGTATAGAAAATGCAAAAAGTAACTAGTGGCATTATTTCATCTGATGCTATTAGATTAATAAGCACAATTTAAATCACAAAACTGTGATTCTATCTTTGTGGTGTTTCTTCACAAGCCAAATCTATAACTAATTTAGTTTAATTACAATTATATTGGTTGCAATTATTCATTTTACAAAACAACACAGTAACATCCTATTAGGAGTCCAACCAAAGCCTATTCTCTATAATATTGAATTATCATCCAGCCCTTGCAACCATTAGCCCATAGAGGAGCATATGTCATCATGCAGAAAGTATAATAGATGAAAAAGTTTTCACCCCACGGCAACAGCATGCAAGTTGAGAATGAACCCCCACAAAAGCCCCTTGTTTCATGTTCTAATCCAAAGGACACGTGTACACATATCATGTACATATATGCAAGCATGTCCACACAGACGCGCATTAAACCCTGTTCACATTCCACTGCCTGTGGGGCACGAATGAGAAGCGATGTGTACTCGATGCGGAGCCAGTGATCTAGGTAATCTGCCTGTGCTGTGGGACAGGTCTATTGGTCCACAAATCAATTGGCTTCATGTCCGTGCCATTAGGCTAACATGGCGCTGCTGAGGCGCTGAGAGCGGTAAACAGACTGTTTAATTCCCCTGGACACTGGCCAGGTGGACACTCCTCCTCCTCCTGCTTCCTCCTGATCCCTCCGTTTTATTTTTTTTCTTCCTCCCCTCATCCTATCGTCCTCTTACATTGACTCCACTTCAGTCAATGCGGTTATTCTCAGTGGACGAGTGCTTACAGGAATATTGCTTGGAGGGATTGTGTGTGTGTGTGTGTGTAAAGAGGAGAGATTTTGGCCAATGAACCCTTGCTGTGCTCTGTCCTCCAGTACTGTGTCTATACTGAGTAAGTGATCCCTTGGGATGCAGTACACACATCCAGCATCCCTCCCTATCTCTCTCTCTCCCTATTTCTCAGTCTGTGTCTCTCCCTCTTTCTCTCTCTGTATGTGTTTGTCTCAGTCTTTGTTTCTCTCTCAGTGTATCTGTTTCCCATTCTGTTTCTGTCTCAGTCTGTCTTTCTCTTTATATATCCCCCCTCCCTTTTCCTTCTGTCTCCAGACAGAGGCAGCAAACAAGTACAGTAATATGAGGGGGCTGCATCAGAAACAAACACACACACTTATGATTAGAAAAATGCAGATTTATGTCCGGGCTGCAAGAAGTTTACCACTTCCTTTTTGCACAGCTACACCAAATAAAACAACACCTCCGTCCTCTCGTTCCACCCAGCGTTTGGATTCCCTATATGGACACGACTAATGACTTAACTTGTATAACGTCAGCAATTCAATTTATCCACTTTCACGTCCGTGCCGCGCATCCTGTTTTGTGCGAGTCTTTGTGCTACAGTATGGTAATTGAGCCAGCGTGTCTTGACAGATGAGTGTTGTTGGCAGTATCACAGTTGTGGGTCTCATTTCCTGAACGCTGTTGCCGATTGACTGATAAGATAAGAGGCCCGTAGCCACGTCTGAGAGCGTCAGCGCAACTAGCAACCTGATGAATGGCAGCGCTGAAGTTGTGATTAAGCCGAGGGGGGGCAGTGGGTGAGGCGGGGAAGGGGAGCAGTGTTGGCCTGGGCACTCACAGGGAAATCTGGGCCTAATACGGTGCAGCAGCACAAACACAGATTCTCTTCTCGGTTTTGTGCAAGTTAAATGTACACTGGCATCATTATTTGACAGCAAACCATTAGAAATGGCACGGTGTATAAATCTGTGTTGTGATTCCAGATTTGCCCGTAGGGCCAGAACGTTTTACTGTTGCTAGGAGACGCTGAAACCCTCGGACACATCTGGTCAGCTGTTAGTACAAGTTGTTGACAAGGGCTGGAGCATCTGCAACAGCATGATATTGTTTACAAAATCAAACCGTCTGCAGACTTAATGTTAGTCAGTTTTCAGTGCAGAAGTGCTGTCTTTTTCAGAAACAGGCTGGTGTGAATGTTTTTAAAAAAAGTCTCAGGATATAATTGTGATGTCTTTAGTTTAAAGGTGCATGTGTTGAAACAGGAAGCATAAAAAAAGGCACCAAAAGGTTTAATTTTGCAAGGAAATCACTGTACCCTGACAACTTTCCAAAAATGAAAATATCAGTCTGAATTTCATGTCGTCCTGTCGGCCCTTCGTTCCTCAGCATTGACTCATCTCCCTCCTGGGACCCGAATGGTGGGATGACATTCATCTTCCAACAGGACAGCAGAGTCACTCCTTATCTTATGTCACAGCTCATCTCTTCAATAAATACTTCACATCCTTTTCTCCCTGCTGAATTGCATCCTTTTCTCCGTTCCCTTCCACCCCTCTCCCCGATCATATTCCCATCTTATTTATGAACCAGATATTTATCTCCCTGGTTCTTATATGTTTGTGTAGCACTCTTTCTCTAAACACATCGCACAAATCACAGCCATTTTCATTGAGTCATTAAAATCCAAATCCAAAGTGGAGAGAGCCCTGTCCTGTCTGAAAAGGACATTTTTCAGCTCTCAAAAACTGGAACATTGTTTGTCTTTTGGAGATACAGTACTTTGGTTTCTCTCCAGATGACAAACAGGTACGGATCCTGTGTTAGCCTCGGGGTTGGAGCTGCGCCCCACAGTAATAAAGCTGTAATTATTTATTTAGTAAGAGTGAAAACAAGACTTTCTAACTGCTGCTGCTGTGAGAAATATTGCACTGAAAATAAAAAAATTAAAAAAAGTACATTAAGTTGCCAACACACGCAAAAAAAAAAAAAAAAAAGCA
>NW_023340206.1:7300601-7311338 GCF_004916995.1 Morone saxatilis
CGCCCGAATGGTGGGATGACATTCATTTCCCAACAGGACAGCAGAGTCCACTCCCTTAGCTCTTAATGTCACAGCCTTCATCTTTCAATAAAGTAGCTTACATCCCTTTTCTCCCCTGCTGAACTTGCATCTTTCTCCTTCCTTCCCCACCCTCATCCCGATCATCCATTCCCCATCTTATTTACCTGAACAGATATTTATCTCCCCTGGTGTTCTTATTGTTTGTGACGGCACTCCTTCTCTAAAACCCACATCGGCAACAAACTCCCCAGCCATTTTCCATTGAGTCATGTTAAAATCCAAAATCAAGCAGTGGAAGAGAGCCCTGTCAACTGTCTGAAAAAGGCACATTTTGTCAGCCTCTCAAAAAACTGGGAACCAAAAACTTGTCTTGTCCTTTTGGAGACATACGAGTACTTTGGTTTCTTCCCAAGATTGACCAACGGTAAGCGGATCCTTGTGTGTAAGGCCTCAGGGGTTGGATGCTTGCGCCCCCCAACCCAGTAGATGAAACTGTAATTATTTATTTATGTAAGAGTGACAACAAGACTTTCTAACTGCTTGCTGCTGTAGAAAATATTCATGAAAATAAATAAAATTAAAAAAAGACATAAGTTGCAACACAGCGCAAAAAAAAAAAAAAAAAAAGCACATCCACACTGCTATCAAGGTCCTGGTCTTTCTCACTCCAGATCAGGCAGAACTGCAGGGAAAATGCAGAATAGTGAACAGAGAGGTATTAAATATCTCATTTTCTGTTTGCTTCACAGCTTCACTGGCTTTGAGTCTTTGAGTGGGGACGCTCTCTCCTGGAAGGATTAGATAGTTATTGCTGATAACATCTATAATGTAGTAGTACTACACTTTCACCTAACAACACACAAACATCTTGTCAATCCATATGCTCAGTGAAGAATATTTCTGGCAGCAGAGGTTCGGTTGAAGATGCAGGGTTGTCAAAGTAAAAGGTTATTTGAGGTTAGAAATGTTGGACTTTTTCCATCAGTGTAATGTATCACGTACAGCTACAGTACTGTTCTTATATTGGTCTCTCAAGCCAACAGCAACAAACTATTACCAGATCGCATTTCAAGTTCAACACTCGCAGGAATGTGCAGATCTTTATCAAACATTTGACATTTTTGTCAACATTATTGAAATCTAAGCTTGGTCGAGTGGAACTGCTACTCATACAAAAACTTGATCTTGGTGAAATGACGTCTGCTGGCTGCTTGGTCTTTGTGGTGACATCTGAGCATGTGTGCAATGAAAAGATGAAGTTGCTGCTCATTAGAGATGACTAGCTGATTAATGGATTAGTCAATAGACAGAAAATTAACCAGCAGCTTCCAGCCTCCCTGTTGTGGATATTATCTGGTTGCCTTTGTCTTTGTGATTCTAAATTATATATCATTAGGCTTTGGACAGTTGGTCAGAAAAATCAAAACACTGGACAGCTATTTATCACTATTTTCTGACCTTTTATAGACCCAAAGATTACTGTAATAGAAAAAGATTGGCATTCTGAGCTTACTTTCTGAGCACACTGCAAATAAACTGGCCCGTCACTTTCCTGATCTACATACTCATACACATATAAAAATATAACACAGCAATGACTGATAAACTCACAAAATATTGCACAAATCCTGTATAATATACGACTGAATATATTTAGAATATATTTTTTTATTAGGGTTTATTATAAAGTCAGAAAATAGCATTATCCACCTGTTTGGTTAAAAACTGTTTGCTAGTTGCCTTTATCTTGCATTAGCTAAGAGACAAATAGACAGTTAATGGGTCAGAGGGACAGTGAATTATAGTACAAAGCCTGTTGTGCTTATACACAGATTTTTAAATTTCAATCGATAGATCATTAAATATGATAATTTACATTTTTTACCATAAGTGACCTAATTTAGAGTTTAATGATGGGAATTCTGTCTGTTTTTGGTAATCCAGATGAGTTGAGCTCAACAATAAGAGCCGGATCCCACATGGCTCTTCATTTAGTACCACTTCTGGCATTTATAATTGTTAGCAATATTTTAAGCTATGATTGGTATGTGTGCACATATATCACTTAAATTACTCAATTTTATTATGCTAAACTTTATCATTTCCAGAAACCCTAATTTACATTATGCTTGATAAAAAAATAATGTAAAAACAATCACTTTTACATATTTATATTAAAATATGTTTTATGTCTCACCTTCCTTCTGACTTGTGTTTCTAGATTGTATTTAACAAATACATTACAGGATCATCAAATTATTCTGTCATGTATTCCTTTATATTTAAACCTCTAGTAGAAAATATATACAGGGCATGTAAACATTATTTTAAGTAAGCTTGACACTCTTTTTTTAATATGGCATATAGCAGCATAGCTTTACGCTCTATTGTTACTGATAATAAATCAGAATGTGACAAGTTGTACGTCATTTTAAGGCGCAGCCACACTGAGACCCTGAGTCTAGTTGTTAGCTGAGCCTAAGTGGCCTCGACAGCAGCGGGCAGAGTACAGCGCTTTATTTACTTCATAAGTAAATACGTATGTTTTTTTTTATTACCTCTCATGCCGGCTGATAGAATCTGCCAGCGGTGGGTGTCATTTTAGCCCGTGAAATCAGCAGTCGGCGGATAAACTGAGAAAGCCTGTGTTCACAATACAGAGCCGGCTACCGTGTTCATCGCCTGTGAATGTGATTACAGCTATTGATCGGTAGACAATGACACGATGCTGCTGGATGTCACCTGAGGAGAGAGTGTGTGAGAGGGTGTGCGTGTGTGTGTGGGGGTGGCTGAGAAAAACAGGCATACAGAAAGGAAAAGAGAGCGTGTGTTTGTGTCCATATGTTGGTGCGTGTTGGTCCATATGCTGGCGGCTGTGCACGTACGTACATACTGTACGCCTGCGTGTGTGCGTACGTGTGTGTGTGTGTGTGTGTGTGTGTGTGTGTGCACGCGTGTTAAACCCAGATCCAGTGTGGTAATGTGAGATCAGACGTAGCCTGTTAGCTGGAGCCTTACATCTGCTGTCAGCCACTCGCTCTAACTCTGTTAAGGACGTTATTGATTGCTCATTATTACCCCGTTCCCTGAAAGATGAGCGTCCCCTATGATCACATTAAATCTCTCCTCTGTCCAATTCTCCTGAGATGCCTTCTGCTCATCGGTGCCCATCAAATTTCTCCTCCGAGATCTGATATCAAGCAGCCTGACGTGTTTTATTGCCTCTGGTTCTCTTTGCGTGTTGTTTGATTTACTCCAAATAACTGTCGTTTTTTCTTTCTTGTGTTTTTTTTTGAACGGACGCAGTTAACTAATTGATGTCTTTAGTCTGTGTAATGGAAATCAGCAAACGCGGATGAGCAACATTTGAAATTATGATTTGTTTTCTTTTTATTAGACGCTTCAGGTTTTCGTGTTAACTTTGTGATCCGTGTTTATTGACTTGATAGCAAACAAGAGGAGCTGACAAGAGAGTCATAATATGTACTTTATTTTTCAGAGTGGGGCTATTTTAGCTCTGTTACATTTTCTTTAAAAGACACACCACTTGTTTGTGAAAGGGGGGGTGTCTTCAAACTATCATGTCAAACTTACGGTCTCACTCAAAACCTACAAATTTGCTTTTGAATTTGCCTACAAATGCCTCCCTGAGCCCTCTCTTTTTAAAGTTGTGCCCTTTCTCGTGCCTCACATTGTCATTTTCGCTGACGATAAGCAGTTGTTGAAGGTGTCACGCGTCCGCCAGCCCCTGTAAAGTTTGGTACTGTTGAAATCCAGCCCTCAGTGAGAGGCCATCTCATCGGCCCCCGCCGCCCCCATGAATAATGCAGAGCTATCGACTGTGTCAGTTGAGCGCGAGGAGACGCGGCGGCAGCCAGCTTGATATTCAGCTGCTGAAGCTGACTGGATGCCCTCACTTTGAGACAAACTGCTGGCAGACTGCTCTGACTTGAACAGACAGGACCTGAATCTGCACATACGGGCTGAACGCCGTTGTGTCGGTGTGGAGGTAGTTTGTCTCCCAAGGAATCCTGTGGTTTCTGTTCAAGTGGGTAGAGAGGCAGATCTGAGTGGAGAAAGAGGAGAATCTGTATACATGCGTTCACAGATATGTGCGGTTAATACCAGACCCTCAGTGTGTGGTGTGTGTGTGTGCTTACTCTCTAAGTGTGTGTGTGTACGTGCGTCCTCCAGCTGGCAGCCTGCAGAGAGCTCTAGTGAGAATCTCCTGCCCCCTCGACACGACCAGTTCAGTCTCAATGCCACCGATCGATGGGCGTATTGATCCGCTGTTTGACTGTTTAGACAACCTGTGTGAATTCCAGCATAATGCGAGCCACAGTGGATTTAAAGACGCGCGCGCAGACTTCACCGACCCGTGTCCGCGCACCTGCTTGAACGTGAGCGCGCCGCTGTCAGCCCTGATATCATACACCTCCAGATATACAGCATGTGTGCGTTCGGATGGAGAATAAGCAGCTGTATCCTGCTGTGCCGTCCTGATGATTCAGTGTGGGCTGGAGCTTGTTGTGGCTATTGGTAGAGTTTGAATCCAACTCCCTGACCTTAAGCGACATGTCCTCCCGTTCCCCTCTCACCTATTCTGTCAGTCACCACTACATCCTGTATACACAAAGCCAATGGTGTGATGTTAAAATGAATGACTCCAAATTTTAATCCTTACTCATTGTTGGCAGAGAAATTGTGTAATTAAATGACTTTCTTATACAGATAAAACCATGACCTTTAACCTCCCCTCCCTGCTGGTTTTGTGTGAGTATAAAAGTACAATTGTATAATAAAAAATAGTCCTAAAAAGCTTAGAGACTACTTCATATTTTTCCTATTTACTGGGACACAGTGAGAGAAGGCGTGAGTTGGCAGATCTTGCCAGAATCTATATGAAGTGTGCAGGATTTGACACTTCAGAACATGCACGGCGCAGGATCCTGCGAGTTCACAGGCTGGGGGTAGAGGTTATCCCAGCCAGGGCCTCTTCAGTAATCCACACACACCCCACAGGCGCATGCACACACACACGCGCACACACCCTTCGCACGTGCGCTACTCACGGCGGGCGTTAATCTCCACCAACTGCTGTTGAACTCTAATCTCACTTGCTTGCCAAGTGTTTCATACACTGCAAAAACTCAAATTAAAGAGTCACTTAACATGGTGAATACTTTAAAATCTTGCATTTCTTTTTTTAAATTAGCCCTGGTGATGAAAGGACAGTTTAAAATATTATTTTATTAGTATAAGTAGGGAGATTTGTCTTGCTTCAAGACAGGCTTTTTAAATAAATTATGCAATTTCCTCAGCTTTTTGGCACAATACTTATTTAAGAAAAAATTGTTAAGACTATTATTTTAAATCAGGAAAGTTGTCTTGTTAAAACTGACAGTTTTTGCAGTGTAGTTAGTATTTGGCACCGAGTTGGCCTGCTGTTGTCAGAAGCAGCAAACTATGGAGCTGTGGTCCAGTCTACTGTCTGACTGAGTGCACCCCCCCTTCCCCCTTCCCCTTCCAAACCACCCACACACACACACACATGAACATACACACACTACACACACACACAGCCCAGTGCAGACAGACATAATGCATCCACAGATGGTGACACTCCGGCAGTCACTCCTGGGCTGTCTGTCTACGTGCCAGCGATGATAACACACACACACATATGCACACACATACACACAGCCTGGCGGCAACAAACACAGTGATGCATCATTGAGCATCGGCTGGTTTTTCTCTAACTGCTGAGGGGAAATCAGTGTGGTGTTAAGTAACCATTCATGTGGAGCTGAGACCACACACAAACAAACATCGAACCTATCACTTCTAAAAATACATTTACCTCTGCGGAATAATATAATGTGACTGAATAATATAAAAGTTCCCTCACAGACACGACTTGTATCTGGATATTATTGACTACCGAGCTTCTCCACAAGTGGGATCATTGATATGTTAATACATTGCAGTATCACTATTTAATTCCCATGACAAATATCTCTTGTGCGCTTTCAAACTCTTACTTGGATTGTGATATATTCATTTGTTGATGCATTGTTAATGTTTCCACTCTGGACCGGAGTATGCTGTGTAGGTAATCGCCCACTCTGGGGCTGCGGCGCCGCTGTTTGTGATGTGGATCTTCGTGAGGATTGTATTTGAATAATGAGGGAGGCTGGAGCGTTCTCTTGTGCAGAGTGTCTCGGCGCTGCTGCAGCAAATGACCTCTGAATAGTTGTTTTGGATTAGCCATCAAAGTCTTCTCTCGAAGTGGCCAATAGATAGGTACTTCCAGAAATGAGTCACTTGAAAATGATCATCGCCGCCGTTGCCGTATAAGATAATGGATAACCATTACACTCCATTTTCCCCAGCTCCTCACCCACACAACGCCTGCTCTTGAAATATGATGCATCCACTGTGCTTAGTGAGCACTTAATGTCCAAAAGCACCGTGTTTGTTGAGATTTACAACTGCGCCGGCAGGAGGGGGGTAGAAGAAAGAGTGCGTCGTCGGCGTATAATGTTGTTCACTCAATAATTATCTCATTTTATTTACGAAGACAGACAGCTTTAGACGAGGTTAGAGGCTTCCTCTCTATTATCTCCACCTGCCACCCCTTTACTGCACCCCCCACCCCCCTCCCTCTCCTGCCAGCCTGGCCCTAAATGACGTCCTTCATGTCGAGGACTTTCCAAAGTTTCCATCGAGGAGGAAGGGTTGGGGGGGGGAGTGTCCTCATCACAGCTTGTATGGAAGGAGTGTAGGGGAGAAAAAAAGTTACAACACAGCTCTCTTTGCATTGGTAGTGAGGATCGATGTCATTTCTGAAAGGATTAGGCCTCCTCTCAGAAATCTATTTTAATTACTGAACACACAGGTAAACAAAGTGGTGGTGGTTCACAGGTATGGATCTGGGCGTCAGAGGAGTATTGATAGCATGTGGCCCCATGTTAACCTCGGGGCCTCTCTGAGAGATCCTGTTGACTTCACCTCAGGTAGAGACACAGCAGCAGCCCGTTTGTGGGGAATGTAGACGTGCAACTGTTCCTGCCGTCACCTGACAACGACTGCAACGGTGTAGCTTTAATTAACACAAGTGTAGGGAGATGTTCATCTTGCAAATTAATTACTTTGTTCTGTAAAAGTAAGCAGAGTTGGTTTATCAAGCATCACTTTAGTATCTGCAACTTCAGCTTGTGTTGCCATATGACCTGAAAACGGTAGCACTTCCTAATGAGGCAGGTTTAATGATTTGGGCTTATAAATTGTATTAAATGCTTTACTCAACATTAGTATAAACATTTGCAACAACTCATAAACCCTTAAAGTTAAGGGTTCATTAGTTGTTTCTATTAATAAATTGTTCATCACTGCTTTTGTAGATCAGCAATATGAATTAATAGTTAATTAATGAATGTATTAACTTGATAAAGCCATTAGATTCAGGTTAAACTGTTGCTAATGATTTTATTTAGTTAATAAATTTTTTATTAATGTAAAGGATATAAAGGATACCCAATAAAGACCTGATAAAGACTTTAGTAACTACTTAATAAAGAATGCTTACTAAGGATTTCTGTGTTGTTACTAATGGCTTTATTACATCCACTGATACTTTATTAATGCTTTATAGCTCAGAAATCTGAATTAATAAAAGATTTATTTACTTGATTAAGCCAGTGGTAACTACTTTAATAAGACATTAGTTATTAATGTCTTATATAAATGTCAAATGTATCATGAGCTAAATTGAGCTTGCTATATGAGCAATAATATGACTTAATAAATGATTTAAGCTATTGGTAACAACTTATAAATCCCTAATAATAAAGTATGTCTCATTAAGGGTTTATACGTTGTGACTAATGGCTTTATTAAGTTAACAAATGTATTAATTCTAGATTGATAAATAAACCAGTAATTAATCAGTCCATCCTCCTCTAGTGTAACTTCAACCTAAATGTTATTTAAATACAAGCCAAATACGTCAGGCACATATCTGCAGCAGATCTCACCTTTTAGGTCTATCTCAACTTTTTGTTTGATGAAAATGAAGCAACAGCAGCTCCAACATGTAAGGTTATTAAGTCAGTGATCACACTTCACTTACTACAAGACAGATGTGTCTTTTTCCCCCACTGATGATGTGTACGTGGATGCTTCCTGGCACAGCAGCGGCGAGACTCTTTACAGATGTTTTGTTCACCAGATAAGAATAATCTGTTTGCCTCTGTGGGCCTGATGTTTCTTACGCATGTTTATGTTTCCTGCATGTGTCTGCCTTCATTCTCTGCCCGCGTGACCACGTGTGTGTGTATGTGTGTGTGTGTGTGTGTGTGCATTAGCGTGTGTGCCGTCTTTGAGGAAGGAACCCCGCGCCGAGCCGGGTGATTAGGCACGCTGCGCTAGTCACAGGAAATGGAGTAGCTGACGGACAGGCCGAGTGCATTATAGATGAATGCCATGCGTTAGCGGCTCCAAGCCCCCGCCGAATATCTCTCAATTTCCTCTCTGAATGACAAAAGAAGCCACGCACAATTTCCTTGATCCGGAGCATTTGTTTAACTGCGCCCTACCCATTTAACCCACCCATTCAATAGTCTGTCTAGTAAAAGGAAATTTAGACAGTGTCAATTTATACAGCTCTAAGGAAGATCTGATACCGGCAGGCAGGGGCGATGATGATATGCCTCTGGAATTTAGTAAGAGATTTATAGCGGTTAAGTCTGATTTCTTCCTGTGAGCTAAATTTAGAGTCATCATTAAATATACCCTAATATTTTTTAAAGCTTCAACATTTTCATACTACAATGAAGCCTATTTCTCAAAGCTGCTCCACAAAGGCACACTGATTTCAAAGTTTGATGGTCAGAAGCTGCGAAAAACTTATCACAATGGGTCAAAGATCACGGATTACAATGAATATTAGATTTTTTTATTTAAAGACGCCGTCAATTGTCAAATATCCTTATATCGCAGCTCCGAGCTGTCATCTTTACAGCAATCTCTCCCCCCCTTACTGTCTTTGAGTTAGTGACAGCTCATCTCTCCCGGTCACTGCTCGCCGTCTAGACTTTGAACTCACTCTGTTTACTCCCTTATCTGTTGTTGTTGTTGTTGCTGTTGTTATTGCCGTTGCTTTGCGACAGGCTAGTCGTTGTAACGGTAAGCTGTGCCTGAGCTCGAGTCGCCAGCTTCAAAGGCGCGGATTCGAGCTCGTTGGTTCTTTTCAGAAGGAAAAAAGTCTTGTGTGGAAAGAAACAGTTTTGTTGTCTGTCACCGGCGATGGGAGAGAAATTTAGTTGGTCTGTTAACACACATTTGTCTTTTTAAAATTCATTTCATGTAGTTTTGACTCAAATGAGGGTTGCTGCTGATAATCTTTAATTTTTGTCACTTCATAAGAGCATTACAGGTGAATTCACCAACGCAGGGAGAGAGTTTTGATTGTGGTCTGTCTGTGTGTGTGCATGTGTGTGTGTGTGTGTGTGACACCAGCTCATGACTAATTTCATAATTAATTGCCTTTTGGAGGACCTAATCACATTATTTGACTCTCTACTGTAGGTTGTGTGCCACTACAGCGTAGCCCGTGGCTTAGTCACAGTGTGCTGGACTCATTAACAAGGTGGTCCGGAGGTTGTCAAACACACACTAAAGGGCTGTGCACATGAGAATACACACACTCATAAAACAATAGCTACATACAAACGCATATCCAGAGGTTTTTCGTGCTTGCACGCGCAGCAGTTAAGAGGTTAAAAGATGCCCTCTGGTGTATTTGATAAGGATTTGAATAACTGGCTGGTTAGATTTCCCCGGTGATGCGTGAAAACAGGTCTCTCCTGATGAAGTTATCGCTTGTCATGCAGCTCCTTCTCCTCCTCCTACACTCAATCGGAGACAGATTTTTTTTATACAAATACAACATGATAATTTGTCTTTGAAGGTCTTCAGTGTCTGTTTATGTTAGAAAGACGAAAGAAGGGGGCCACACACATTTGTATGTCAGATTATGTGTGTGTGTGTGTGTGTGCGGGCATGTCGGTGTCAACATGTGTGCCGGCATCTCTTTTCTACACACATACACACACACACGGCTTAATTATGACGTTACCAAAATGGGCAGTTTGCTCTGACACCCCACTTGCAGAATCACACAGCGGACAGACTTAAAAGAGCTCATTAGCTCTCTCTAAAGAGCTGTTTACTGCACATACACACACGCACAGTAATAGGCAGCTCTGTTGATGCAGATGGACGCCGAGTGTAATGAGAATGATTAGGCTTCTCTATGTGGAGGCTGGAGGAGGGAGAAAAAAAAAAAAAGAAGAGGCTCTGGCAGACTTGACGCTTCAGAAGGTGGAGAAGATTTCTGTTGGATGTTGTTTCAGCTGAGTGCACGATCTCTCTCCCTCTTTCTGAGTCTCCCCTGCAACACAAACACACATATCGCTCGCTTTTTAACTCACACACGCTGCTGCATGTGTCCGTCCAAATGCTTTGCAAATTTCCCTCAGGCCTTAAAAACCCTTGAAAGATCGTGGAGGAAATTAAATAAAGGGATGTGCTGCAAAGCTCGCAGCTCCATCAAGGTGCTATAATCAGAAAAAAAAAGCGACAACAAATGAATAGAAAGAATTCAGAAAAAAAACTGGGCTTTTAACTGCATGGTCTATATATATATATATATAT
>NW_023340206.1:7311438-7316094 GCF_004916995.1 Morone saxatilis
CAAAAGGACACTGAAATATTTGACAATGTTGTCATTTACAGTTACTCTCCTCCCTGCTAGTCTTGGCTTGGAAGAAAGATATACAGAAATAACAACTATTCCATCTGAGCTCACACTCCCTTATTTTTTATTTTTATTTATTTTTCTTCCTGATACACATGAATTGTTAATTTCTACAGATCATATAAAAAGGGACAGAGCGAGTGTCTGCAGGTATAGTGCGGTGCAGAGGGATGGTGAGAGGGCTGGTTACGGCAGCCTAATGCACCCTGGCCAGACCAATAAGACAGAGGCATTGAGGGTCACTCTATAATCCCCGGCTCATCTGAGGTGGCTGGAGATGGGTTTGAAAATGCGCCTCGCCGAGTGCCACAAAGCAACACACACACCCATACGCATCCACCCCCCTCTGCTCATGGTGCTTTCATCGAACACACACACACACACACACACACACAAATCCGTGCTCAGACACACAGGCGTTTAAAAAAAAAAAAAACTATCTATGCCTGCACTCAGGCGTGCTGACGTGCACACGCGCACACACTAGCTCCCATCCACTGACCCAGACGGACAAACACAGGCACGCACACAGTAGCTGTAGCGAGCAATGAATTACAACACATTGTGTCTCAAGCTTAGTTCCTGTCTGCACAGCTCCACCTTGACCTCTCTCTCTACCGTTCTCTTTACCTTTCTGTCTGCCTCTCTTCTTTATGCCTCCCTGCCGCCTTGTCTTTCCTCTCAGTCTCTCCTCTTTGCTTTTTTTGTCGTCCATTTTCCACCTCCCCTCCTGCTAGATCCTTCTTTATTTCTCCTCACCTCCTTTTATTCTGACTCCATCTATTTCGATATATATCTCTCCTTTTCATTCCCTTCCTGCTCTTTCTTTGCGGCCACCCCTCCTCTTATTTACTCCCTCTGTGCTCGCTGCGCCTCCTCCCCTCCCTCCCTCCTTGCTCCATCTCATCTCAGACACACTCACCTGGCTCTCCCCTTTATTGCCTCAGGAGGCTGGAGAGCCACTGTTTCCTTTAATCCCAGCCAATGCCATCTGCAAACACTGACAGTCACACAGCGACTCCATCGTTGTCTCACTATCAAAGCCGTGGCGCTATCAAAGGCTGGACGGGGCGTAATCACAGCAGCCGCACGGCAGATTGAACCCCCGTTTGATTTGACTTAGTGCACACAAATAAAGGATAATATCGGTGTCATTTAGGCTGCTTCCTCCGACTTATTGACTGGCAGTGGTTGCATGTAGAGATCCACAGTTGGGGGTCTGGTGAGCAATGCCTGCCTCAGAATTGGTTTATGTGTGTGTTTTTGTGCTTTTGTGAGTAAAGCAGGCAGGCACAATAAAACCCATTCATGGAGGAGCAAATCTTCTCTTCCTCCCATCCATTTATGCTACTGCAAACACAGACATACAACAACAACAACAAAAAAAAGAAGTAGAAGCACGCAGACACAAACACACACACACACGTTCACACTCCCTTGCTCTCTTTTCTGAGGCCCAGTGTTTGTTTGGTAACAACACAGGGAGGGAGGGGGGAATCCCCAGACTCCTATTTCCTCTCTGATTCTCCTCTCTAGCCATCTCTCGGCAGACGCCAGTGGCTAATTAGCAGAATGGCGATCTGCTAATTGTGTTAATTTACAACATTTTAGCCGAGGGGAGTCTAGCAGGGGCTGGCAAGCCTGTCACCCTCCCAGTGTACCAAGCAGCGAACGCCTCAGACAAAGAGCTGCGCGGAGGAAAGTTTTGTATTAGCTGGGAGGCTTCTTTAATATTGAGAATATATTAAGTGGAAGCAGCACTACAAAAGGGCAGTATTTCAAGGAGAAAATTACAAGCCGGGAAAACTGGACAGAATAAGAGGAAATGAGGCCAAATACAGGTTTCACAACAATCCTTCAATTGCAGTCTGGTTTGTATACACCATTATATTGTTGTTATGTGTGTGTTTTTTAAATATAAAATCAAAGGTACACGATTTTTAAGGAACCAAAAGAGGATGTAGTTTGTCATTTCATCGAAATAACTGGCAGGCACACTTTTCTTATTCTGTTCTCCATTATTCCAACACAGTATGAATGCAAAATCATCATAAATAAATAATATCATTATTGAACTCTTGAACGGTCTCATGAAAGCAGAGTAAATCAAACATTTTTAAAGGGCTTTTAAAGTTGGATCGTTCTTAGGATTGTATTCTCAAGCTACATGTTTGATCCGTAGCCAGGAGCAAAATGCTGAGTTTGGCAGTGCACATGAAATCTCTATTATTTCAACATTAGCTCTTCAGCATTAATGGATCATATATAGCTGAGGAGAAAGTGGCACGTGGCAAAGGCTGTAAGCCAGATTCAGCTGTGTCTTCAACCATCAGAGTGCCTTCTTTTGCTAATCCACAGTCCAACCCCCCCCCCATCTGATTCAGGAGCTAGAGTCACTGCAGTGTCTAGTCTTCGAGGTCTGCAGAAGCAAATGCCTGCGATGAAACTGCCTCACTGATGCCAGGGTCAATCTACGTGTCGCTTGATTCTGCGGCAGAAATATCCACCTTCACATGTCATTTAATGGGGCCTTCAGTAACCTTCCATTCGGTAATCTAATCATTGACCACCACTGGTGATCAAGGAACGACAATGTCGTCAAGTACTTGACCTTGGCCTGTAACTAACATAATAATAAAGTCCCATTTTTATAGCGCAGGCCCTACCGACAGGGGTGAAGTGGTGAATGCAGAGTGAAGTGGTAATTTATAGTATCACTACACAAGATAATGTTGACAGGAGAATGGATTTTAGTTATTTGTCTTTGCACAGATGAAATAGTGAAAAAGACCCCCGCTAAACTGCAGTAACTTTACTCTGGCTGTGCAGTTGTATTCTAGCTTCTGTTCAGCTTGGTATTTTCTGGAACCTGCTGTTGCACTTCAATGCTCCCTTTGTTCTGAGGAGACATCTATCGCACCATAGCCACAGCTAGCCTGAGCTAACTGTAATATGTAATTCAAAAATAAAGTGGCGTAACTTAGCAGTAAACACCATCACTTTGTTGTCGCTACCATTAAATCACATATTTAAATGGATGAAAATGAACATTAAGGTATCAAATTTAGTACAAATATTAAAAGTCAACATTTAATTATGAACTATGAACATATTCAAAATAAAGTTATTTTCTTAAAGTAACCACGTTCAAAATGATGTTAAAGATTTCTGTACAGGCAGAGCATCTATATGTTTTTAGGACGACATTTAGCCAATCCTGGAGATTTTAGGTGTAAAGGAATCAGCCTAAAAAGAAATAAAATAAAAGCATTAAAACCGTTTTTACAACCTTGTTACACAGTTTGCTGGGTTCTTTAACCACTATTTTTATGCTGTTTCTGTAGTGCAGTGCATTCAGCATTATGGGACTGTAAAACCTCCAACTGATTTGACATTTAATCTCCAAATTGTTACAAAATCTGTCAAAGCAGCGAGTGGATTTCTCCCTGCCAGTCTTCAGTGACATGCAATCAGGCAAGAATTGTGAAGCGAGTGACTACATCTGGCAATAAGGTCGTTTCGAGACAAATATCAGTTGATTTAACACATGTTGTGAAAACAAAAAGCTGCACTGCATTGCAAAGAAGTGAAGATATTATGACGTGTTAAGATGGATATGTCTTTGCGCTGTCATGATGTATTGGCCTGTTTTCGGCTTCATTTTAAGTGCCAGGCTGTGGTTCAGCTCAACTCAGTGCAGGGACGCGTACAGAGAAATGGATGGAGGTAGAAATGAAAGGAGGAAGCGAGGATGGAGATCGGAGAGAGCAGGAAAACACAAAAATAAAACAAGCCTTGCGAATCACAGCGCGCTCCTCTTGCCACATAGTTTGACACTCCATCAAACTCCGATATGTCCTCCATTTAAAGAAACATGAATCTTTCTAATTCCATCATTAATAAAGATAACATATATAAAAGAGTGTGTCAGGCTCCATCAGGGCTTTCATCTCTTCTATAATGAGGTTAATGCAGAGACGCAGTGATTACCCCAGCAATGCAAATGAAGGCCAAATGATAACTTGCACTATTTAAATAAGGTAATAGCGATTACTCTACGTTATTCAAATGAGGACAGATGCTTTGAACTGAGCGCTTTGAACTCGCTGCTCCTTCTCCAAAACAGAGATGGAGGAGGATTGACTTTGGAATCATTCAGTGTGTATCCTCTAATTCAGCGTGATGTAAACCAAGGGCAATGAGCAAAGCAAAGTCACTTAATGTGGTGGTGCAGCATGGGCTGGGTCAGATAGGAAAAATGCTCAAGGTAGCCTGACATATACACTCCTTTTCTCTCGTTAAAAGACCTTGAAAGTCACAGAAAAAAGGTCCTTGAATTCATTAAGGGCTCAAATCAACTAAAAATCAACACAAATATCTATCGGAGTGTTTTTTGTTAATAAAAATCATCGACTACTCCAAATTCCGCCCATTCATTTCCCAAAAACATTCAAGGCCTTTTATAATTTCAAATATGAAAAGAATTCTGCTACTTGTGGAGCCTAATTTGCCTGAGCTTTAATGTTGAAATGAGTGTGTTCCGGCTTCGACAGCCTTCGTCAGGGTTACAGGATTATATATATATATATATAT
>NW_023340206.1:7316194-7319362 GCF_004916995.1 Morone saxatilis
ATCCCAGAGGGGTTTCTGTCAGAAAGGGAGGGGTGGCGGCTGCTTCAGAGGTGGTGACTGCACCATGGTGCAGCCTCCCCGGGGTCTTGTCCATCCAGCGCACCTCGAGTGAGCCGTACTCCCAGCACGCCAGCTTGTGGGAGCCCACTGCCACCGCCCCCACTCTCCTCCTCCATTGCCTCTCAGGAATCACGGCCCTGCATACAAGCAGCTCCCTACCTGCACAGTAAGTCACCAGCTCCCAGTCCGCCCCGGCCCCCAGCACTTGCCCTCCCCGCTGCAAGCAGCTGCTGGGGCTCTGGGCTCCTGCAGCCGCCCCCCCCCACCCTCCCATCCCACTTTAGTCCCAGCTTACAACGGAGGCTCCCCCAACTTGTCTAGTTATAATTACCCCCCAGCAGGCTACCCAGCTCAGAGCTCAGTCGGGCCAGGATACAGCCCTGGGGGAGCACCCCCTCCTTCCTCATACCTCCCCTCAGGCATTGCTGCACCTACACCCCTTCCCCCCTCTTCTACTTTACCTGGATACCCATACCAGAGCCACAACCTGACCCCAATTGCCCCCACCCCTCTCAACAGTAGCTCTTCCAACTCACTGAAGAGAAAAGCCTTCTACATGACGGGCCAAGGAGAGATAGACTCTGCTTATGCTAACTTTGGCTACGGCCAGGCTCGGAGCTCGGCCGAGAGCCCCATGTACAGGATAGCAGACAGCAGCAGTGCAAACGGAGGCTCCAACAGTGCCGGCGGTGGCGGATTTGACAGAAGTGCTGAAAAGTCGTCTTTACCTTTTAACCCTCAGAAGCAGTCCACGATGTCCTCGGAGCAGCAGAGGAAGTACAGCAGCCAGGCAACAGGTGGGCCACTGACTCCACCGGCCTACGTCACCTCCACCCTGGGGGGTTCCCGCTCGGCAGATTCCCTCGTCAGCTTCACCTCCCCGTCCCTCAGTGAGCACGGTGCCGATGATCACCGTCTTCACCTATCCCACTCAGCGCCAGGGCCTACCTCCTCCTCATCCACTTCGTCCACCCGGCCTGCTGAAGAGCAGCTAAAAACTAGTGACCCTCACCTTCTAGACATGGTTACCTCTGAAATCGTTCAACAGGGGCCCCCGGTGGACTGGAGTGACATTGCAGGACTAGAACTGGCCAAAGCAACCCTGAAGGAGGAGGTCCTGTGGCCCATTCTGCGTCCGGACATGTTCAGCAGTTTGGGACCGGCCCCACGTTGCGTGTTGCTGTTTGGCCCCAGGGGCAGTGGCAGGACGTTGCTGGGTCGCTGCCTTGCCAGCCAGCTCGGTGCCCCATTCCTCCAGCTCAGCGGCTCCACGCTGGCCACAAAGTGGTTGGCAGAGGGTGAAAAAATTATCCGAGCGTCCTTCCTGGTGGCGCGCTGCCGGCAGCCCTCAGTACTGTTCATTAGTGAGGTGGACATGCTGCTGTCAGCCCACCTCAGCGAAGAGAGTCCCATCAACCGGCTGAAGGGGGAGCTACTTGCCCAGCTGGACTCACTTCTCATGGGCTCGGGCGAGGACGGAGGCAACCAAGTGTTAGTGGTTTGCTCCACAAGCAGACCCCAGGACATGGACGAAGGGCTGCGCAGGTACTTTGCTCGGAGGGTCCTCGTGCCCCTGCCGGATAGCACAGCCCGACACCAGATCATGAACCAGCTCCTGGCTCAGTCTCAGCACAAGTACTGCTTGAGCGAGGAGGAGCTGGCGCTGCTGGTCCAGCGTACTGAGGGTTTCTCTGGACTGGACCTGGCCAGATTCTGCCAGGAGGCCCTCGTCAGCCTGTTACACGTCTCCGCACAGGGCATGGACATGACGGGTATGATGCCCAGGGGACAGGTCAGGCCCCTCACCTACCAGGACTTTGAGAGTGTCTTTTGTAAATTCCAAGCCAGTATATCGCAGAAAGAGATTGACACGTACACTGAGTGGAACAAAATGTTCGGCTGCAGCCAGTGAAAAGATAGATTCCGCCCTTGAGAAAAAGAGGCATCCACAATTCCTCCCCTCAGGGCAGAAGCATTGTGCTGGAGGGAACGGCACACAGAAGGCCAACACAAGCCCACCGAGTTCTCACAAGCAGGGTTTAGACGCACCGAGAGACCTGGTTTGATGAGACAACTGGCAGTTTTGCAGTTAATGAGCAAGAGTTTTAATTTGAATGCTTGACACTCCAGAAAAAGCCAGGCATTGTTTACACATTGCAAGCAAGTTGGCTTCGGAAGAGACGCCCCAGTGTCTGTGTATATATCTTTATGTTCTTGTTCTTGAGATTTAGTTGGCTATCCAAGTGCCTGAAGTGGTGCTTTCTGATTTCCTTTTATTTGTTTATTTGCCTCACAATTTACATTCATGGCATGAGCTGATGATTATCAAGAGCTTTAAAACTTCAGCGGGTGAGTCTGAAAAACAGAGATTGACAGTTGCCATTGGTGGTGGTCAATCATTCTTTATTGTCTTTCTAAGAGCAGTTATCCATCAGGGCGGCAGTAGTCTGGGCCCTGACTCACACTCATCTCTTCTGATCCTGTGTCTGCAAAACAAACAAACGTAACAAACAAAACTCAGGAAAGCGTTTGTGAATTGTACAGTACCTCAAGATATTTTGACGAAAAGCACTAAGATCTGACAGGAGAATCCAAGGTGGTTTGGCAGTTTAGTGAAGCAGTGTTAGGTGTACCTCAGCTGGCTAGGATAAATAGCAAAGAGGTGACAATGAATGTACTAGATGTGTTCTGGAGTAATGGAACATAATCAATAGTGAGAGTAAAAAACATTATTTCTTCTTCTTTTTCCCCTCACAGCAGGTGTTTTCGTTTTCCTGTTTCTACTTGACCAATCCTGAAGCTCATTTCCATCGCTCTTAAAAGATTTTAAAACCGTGTTGCCCAGCTTTGTTGTTTGGGGGGGGGGGGTTAGGAGACGAGCAGGTGTTGGGGTGGCGGGAGTTGTATATTTATTGAAACAACCATAATCAACATTGTTTATATTATGTGATCTAGGCTATATGGTTAGGCTGCATGGAGACTCCATCAGTTTGTCAGCTAACTTCTGCGCAAATGTCGGCTCATTTGTCATGTGTTCTCTGACGTAGATGAACTTGAAGCTTAAAAACACCTCCGAATGATTTCAAGGAATTGTTCAACATTTTGGGA
>NW_023340206.1:7319462-7323285 GCF_004916995.1 Morone saxatilis
AAGGAATTGTTCAACATTTTGGGAAATATTGGCCGTCTCATCGAGAGTTAAACGAGAAGATCGAGCTACGGCAGCTAACATGGCTTTCAGAAGATAATAAAATCTGTTTAATATTTTGCTTGTTTGATCTGTATGAAAACTGAAGTGTAAAAACAACAATTTGTGGTCTTACCCGCAGTTTACGTGCGGCAAAGCTAACAAGCTGTTGGCTGTATATTAAACAGATATGAGCGTGGCATCAATCTTCTCATCTAACTCTCAGCAAGAAAGTAAATACATTTTCCCAAGCTATTCTTTTAAATTACAGTGATATCAAAGACAATTTACTGTATCTCTTTGTGTGGGTCTTGAATTAAATGTTTGACTTAATGTCATTTGGTCTAGTTTACTCCAGTTGGTTTCAGCCAGAAATGCTGTATTGGATATCAGAAAGCAGCTCCTCTGCTCAGTCGAATCAGATCTGTTTTTATAACAGTAAACCAGAATCAAGGGAGCTAATTCCAGACGTCCTCCTAGTTTTCAAGTTGGATTTTATAGGTATCACAACCTAGGTATGAAAGTATGGATTTTTGCAAAGTTGCCTTTGTCAGTCACACTGTTTTGCTGTATTTGAACTGGATTAGCTGTAGAATGGGATACAACTCCTGTAATTCAAATGAGGCAAGGTCATTCATCCTTCATTCATTTAGTATAGAAAATAGAAAATCAAGAGTAAATTACTGTTTTTGCAGAGGTCATTTGATGAAAGCAATTCCGATTGATTGACATCTCTGTAATGCAGTTCGTATTATTATTGTAGAGGCCATGTTATCGTCCAACCAGTGGACATATATATAGTAAATATATAGAGCAAAACTGCAAAGGACACTCCTTCTAATCAAGTTAAAATCATAGAATTGATTTTAATTATTCAGAATGACCGCCCCAGACCAACTAATCCAATTCAAACCCATTCTTTCTCATCTGTAATTGTATTGTCAGTTTTATTTTTCACTATATTTACACAGAGGGCACGAAGCACGTAATCTAACTGTATTTAGATACATACTTCAGTCGAATGAAAAGCTTTGTAACATGAGTGAGGAATTTTGGCACTAGTCTTAAAGTCCTTCATACCTGAGGGTTATCTGTCGCCCATTGTATTGCATTGGAATGTATTTTTGTCTCTTCCTTGTCACTGTGTAAGACGCTGTCCTTTAGCTCTGCTGTTGTGACATGGGAGTGCTTAAGATAGTTTTATGTATGTGCACTAAAGCAATTTGTGTGTAATATTGTTTTTTCTTTAAATGTATCAGCGCCATTGGAAGCACTTGATTCGTTTTGTTTTGTCCGTCTGAAATTTATCATGAAGGAGAATTCATTCGTCTAAACCGATGATCATTTTTACACTATTATTGTACATCCTTGTTTTTGTTTTTTTATATATATATATAATATCAGTGTTACAGTAGGAGCTGCATACTTTATGTGCAGGCCCACTCTGTGTTGCTATCTCTGGTCTAGGCATCATCAGTGCAGCACCTGATGTGGGGGGGAAAGTTCTGCTGAGCATCAGCAAAATTGACGGAAAGGAAAGACAGCCAGGCAGTGTGGCGGCAGCACAAGGGGAAAGCAGAGTGGTCCGTCAGAAAACCACCCTCAAAACAATCTGTACCAGAATTCCTTCTGTCAGCAAATCCTCTGGAGAGAGAGTCCCTTTAGACAGAAAAACCTACTAATGCACTTCAGAGCACACATCAACAGCACAGGCGTTCTCTCTCCACAGCCGACGAACAAACGACTTGAAACACACCGGTCAATGCTACGCTTGTTTGTTACGTGTTTTGTGGTCCTTCTTTTGTGTCTCGACCTTTTTCTACATGGTGTTTAAATCTAGCTTTTTTTGTTCTTTTTTTGTTCTTTTTTTGGAAACCTTTTCTTTAAACGGACGCTAAAGTTCTTCTTTAAAGCATTTCTACCTCATGGCTACAAAACACACGTGGTATTTGATTTACGTCTTTCCAAATGTCAGACGTTTGTGAAAAATGCATTGAAAAAGAAAAAAAAAAAAGAAAAAAGAACAAGTGGAGAGAATAACACCATGAAGTTTTGCGCAGTCTACCTCAGATGACTGTACTTAAAACATTTAGCTGATGGTGCAACCGCAGGCTGCAGCATAGCCTAGTCTGTGTGTGTGTGTGTGTGTGTGTGTCTGTCACTGTGTGAGAGGATTACAGATACACAGAAATGAAACTGTTACTGAACTGCTATCTATAGTGTCAGCAACAGCTTAACACAACTCATCACACCCTGTTTTATCCATCCATGATGCCTTTTCTTCTTCCTTTCTTCCTCTAAACTCAGACCTCTTCAATATTTAGCAAAAACTGTAGATGAAACCTTATAAAAAGATAACACATTTAAAATTCTTGTTTTTACATTTGCAATACTAGTTTGAAATGCTGTGATATAACATGTAAAGTATCATTTTACCTCCAGTTTGGCATTATGGTCGTCACTATGACTGTTCGTCTGAGCAATTAAACTAAATCTTTCACTAAATAAACATCATGCTGTTTGGAAGAAGTCTTGAAACTAGAGATTAAGACCATAACATCATCAGGAATCTGTTTACTGAGCTAATAAATCAAGTGAGAAGTGAGACTGCAGGTGTTTTATTGCAGCCAGTGGAGCTGCCCCCTTGCTGGCCATTACACAGAATGCAGGTTTAAGACACTTCACTACACAGATCCGGAGACTCTGTCTATATATATATATATATATATATATACACTATTAGTGACTTGAACTCATGGGAAACATAGCCTTTGCACACAACTACCAGGGTGTCCCTGAAGCAAGATATAATGGTAACAACAGACCAACAGACAACAGTTTCAATCTTCCCAGCCACAAAGTCACACAGTTGTAGGACAAGTTGAGCTGGACCTGTACTTCCTGGTAGATATTACCACACTGTAACTGCTGTGTAAATTCATTCATCTTTAACCCATATTTATAGTGTTCATCTGTTTCTATTCTCTCTCTACTTCCTTCTTTCTGATGATGGTACAGTGTGACTGGTTTTTCCAGCAGTCCAGGGATTTCCACCGTGCTGTTTCACTCAGCAGTAGCTCCGCCACACAATAGCTTCTTTGAGCACAGCCTTCAGATTAGTGTTGCATAATGAAAGAAAAGCTGTGGTGTGAATGGTGTGTGTGTGTGTGTGTGAGGGAAAGAGCCCAGATGTCCCAGAGCTTAGACCATGTTGAATGTTCAATTATACTGCAGTGCTATAAAACCCCTTATCGTCAAACTGAGGAAATGTAATTGAGATTATTTAATAATGTCTGTTGTGTTGTTGTATTGTGTGGCACAAAGGAAGCAAATTACCAGCGTGTCATCCCAAACCTCACTCAGATATTAACTCTGGTTCATTTTCATTCTGATAACAGGGTTCAAATCTACTTAGCTTGTATTCTTTTAATTAATATTCATTAATTCATTTAAATTTCAATTATGCATTTTGTTTCCACGCAACCAGCTTGGAAATGACAGATGATTCTAGCCAAATGTGACAACATAAAGGTTTAAATGTCCTCACTTTCAATGCACTTTTGCACAACACAAGACAGAGAACTAAAACAAAGACAAAAAAGAAAATGCATGTAAATACTAATTCTGTGTCCTTATTATTATCATTGTTCATTTATCTCTAAAAAACTAAATACATGCCAAAACAAAAAAAATATATTTTAAAGGTCCAGTGTGTAACATTTAAGAGGATCTATTGGAACAAATGGAATATAATATTCGTAGGTCACCTGAATATAGGAATCAGTGT
>NW_023340206.1:7323464-7323684 GCF_004916995.1 Morone saxatilis
ACGGAGGTAGTTGAAATCCAGTTCTTTTTTTCTTCTTGTAAAATGCAAAATAAATACTTGAAATCTTGTAACCGTATCATAGTAAGAGGTCCAAATATTCTGTTTCATTCAGAAATAAATCACATGACTGAAGCTAAAGATCGTCTCACTTCAAATGTACAAACATGTAATTTCTGCCGCTAGGTGGGTCTCTTAAATCAGAACAATAACAAAAGATGAA
>NW_023340206.1:7323784-7326936 GCF_004916995.1 Morone saxatilis
GTTTAATGATAAATCCATGGCACTTTCCATGGTGCCAATATAGCAAGTGCTCACTGTGCAGGCAGAATGGCTCCTGTCATTGGTATTGATATATTATTGATTTTTATTGGTACAATTTCAGTAGTTGGTTGAGGTGGTGAGAGAGAGAGAGAGGCAAGCAACAGTGGTACTAGAGACAAAAAGTCAGACATGCAGACACTCTGGAAACACAGTCTGGATCCATTGAATGATAATAATGAACCCCGTCAATGTGACTGAAGATTTCACAGATCTCCGAACTGAGCTGAAGACGAAGACGTCGTCGTAGAAACTGACTTGGCTTCATCTTTTGCTGATGTGTGGAGATTCAGTGTGGTTTACAAGAACATCTGCCATGCAAATGGTGGTCTTGATTATGCTAATATATTATTATGTTAATGGTGTTCATCTTTAATAATGCATGATGTTGGCATATTGATAATGCATTGCATTTATTGTCATGCAAATTCTACGTTAGCTTCTTAATTGACACTTATCAGAGATTCTGAATCACAACAGGAATAAGCTTTGATTTGGTAAAAAATAATAATGTGATTGTCTCATTCAACTGTCTCATTCATCGTAAAACTACCTTCATAATAATTAATTAAATCAGGTCTGCCTGTCTTATCTAAATAGTATTATTCACTATTTGAGATCAGAGATGTTCTTTAGGTTTAACAGCTGGCTGTTATCAGTGCAGCTCTTCTCTTACGAAGCTCGTGTTCAGCCATCATCCAAATTCAAAGGCGCCAAAACTCAGATCCATTTGATCGCACAGCCCCCTCGCTAACAGGGAGTCAGACGTGAGTCATCCTCACTCCGATGCCCACCTCCCTTCGGCAGAAAAACTTAAAACGAGCCTTTCCGGCGTCACAGGAGGGTACCTTCAGAAACACTCTCTTGCTTTTTTTGTGTTGTCAGATTGGCGGCGCTTGTGGAGTGTTCACAGGCACTCAGGGATGGGCTGTCGTGTTAGCGGTGAGTGGCAGACCGACCGACTGACAGCCAGTGAGGTTGTCTCTGGAGGATTCCTACTGAGGTGTCGCTGAGTGAACTATCAGGGACTGTGATGTGCATTAGGCTGTGCAAGAGACCTCTACAAAGACATTTTTTTTTTAAAGAGATGGTGGGGGTGTTTTTTTCTCTTTTTTTGTGGGCGACATTATGAGAGATTCATTAGCTGTCTACCTTTTTTCAGATCATTACTCATCAAAGCCTTTCATCTTTCCAGACAGTGATGGACAGGTTGAAATAACTCAATCCCTGCCTCTCTGATTGATTTTTATAACAGCTCATACTGTACCAACACCATCATCTAATCACCATCTGATTTGTTCCCTTTTACTGCAAGGAAAATCCCTCACTGCTGAACTCTATTTTCTCCACAGTAGATCGTGTTGGAGGTGCAGTTTCCTATGTGATTTTCTCTCGGCTATAATGCCACATCGTGTATAACTGCCGATGGAGACATCCAATTAGTAGCCAGTCAGGCTGTGTTAGCTTAGTTAAGAACACACACCTACACACACACACACACATCACACGTGTCGCAGATGTACAAACACACACACACACCCACACACAGGCAAAGGACGGATGCACACGGAAAATGCACACAACCACTTGCTGTTTCCACATGAGTACACTCAGTGGAGATGGGGGATGGGAGACCTGAGATGTGGGGGGAGAGTGGTGGCGGCAGCAGCGGCGGCGGCGATGATGGTGGTGGTGGTAGCAGTGGTGGTGGTGGTGGTGGTGGTGGTGTGGCAATCTCACCCAATCATGTGTGCTGGGAATGACTTCATTAGGAGGCCCTGTAGAAGTCCGGTGCCTGGGAATTGCGTTTGCGCTGGGGATTGGAGGGAGGAATGAAGCCGAGGGGAGAAGCAGGAATGAGTCCTGAATCCCTCTTTTATCTGGCGTGTGATGGAGAGATCCAAATCAACAGCTGTCAGTCAGGTGGGCCCCAGGGTGAAGGCCTCCGGCAGTGGGGGAGGATGGGGGCTGAGGGGTGGGATGGAAAAGGGGGAGATGGTGGGAAGTCTGAGGGGGGGTTGGGGTTGGCGAGGACAGGGCCTGACTGATGGGGTGAGTGTCAACCTTGGTTCCTCCACATGTTTATCACATCATCTGCTGGTTCACACAGGTTGCTGATTTACATAGTCAGAGATCAGAACTATTTACCAAAATACGACCCGGGCTCATATATCTCTAACTGCTTGGACTTGGACTTGACGTGAAAGTCCAACACTTTAAACTTAAAAATAGAATTTAATTTATCATATTTCTTATGTTTCATATTATCTTTCATATGTTAGCTGAAACCAGAATAGGGTTGATTTAGCCTATTATTTGCGTTTTATTTGAACGTTTAATAAGATGTTACCCCACTTGAAGTCACACAGATAAAATAATTATCTAAAAAAATATTATATATACTTTTGCAGAGAAATATATTGCATAGTGTTAAAAAGATTGAACAATATAGCAGATATAGAGTCTGAATTCCATACTACATACTAATTCAATAGAGTATATACTACATACTAATCATCATAGACTCAAAATGATCAACATACTTAAACTACCGTTTTTGCTTTGCCACTCTGCCACTTAAGCTTCACAAAGAGACATCAAAATGTTTTTCCTAAAACTTAATTCTTTTGTTTCCTATGATTTTTTTTCTAGAGCTGTGCCACCACCACCCACAATTTATTTTAATGTTTTTCAGCTGCAAGCAGCTCCTCCGTTTCCTTTGTGCACAATTGTACTGTGGAAGAATGCTGTCCATCAACGGCACACTCAGAAATCGACCATATCGACCATTTAGGCTGAAAACTGTCTGCTTTCAGTGTACTCTTATTTTTGTGAACACAAACATGATGAAACCTTGCTTAGAATCAGTTTGCACTGTAATATGTATTTGTATTGGCTTTTTCCTCCTCTAAGCATGCATGTGATTGATCATGTGATCACTTAAAGGTCCATTTAGGAAGATCTATTGGGTATAATATTATATAGTATATAGTAATGTTTTCATTAGTGTATAATCACCTGAGAATAAGAATCATTGTGTCATTTTTATCTACATAGGGAACTGGTCCTCTTCTATGGAGGCCGCCATGTTTCTA
>NW_023340206.1:7327078-7327335 GCF_004916995.1 Morone saxatilis
CTGAATCCCACACACTGGCCCTTTCAGAGTTGTTCTTAAAGCCAACCCTTACACTTTGCTGTAAACTTTTTTTCTTCCAAAGTTAGGTGTTTAAGAGACTGCATACTATACAAAGTACAATTCTTAGAGGTTTGATAAATACAGAACCAGATTCTGAAAAGATGCTGCTTTGGATTTGACTGATCTTGTGATGCAAAAGAGAGCACACACACTCTCTGCAGCTTTTCAACAACTAATAAATCAAACTTTGATCACTC
>NW_023340206.1:7327435-7336972 GCF_004916995.1 Morone saxatilis
GGGGGGGGGGGGGGGGGGCAAAAGCTAGATCTGGATTTAATGACATTAAACATGGTTTTTATGCTCAATAAGAGGACCATATTATGATTGATCCAAGACAGTCAACACTTTATCTAGACACAAATGGAATCGTCTGTCACGGAGTCTATTGAGTCATCAATATCCGCTGTAGTTATTTCTCTTTTTTCCCCTCCCGGATCGTTTACAGTGAGTAATCATCTGTCTGGTCGCTT
The DNA here is from genome assembly GCF_004916995.1 of Morone saxatilis. NCBI lineage: Eukaryota > Metazoa > Chordata > Actinopteri > Moronidae > Morone > Morone saxatilis. Next base: position 7,327,669 of record NW_023340206.1, read on the forward strand.
GCATCTCAGGGGTTTGATCGGATAGCGCTTTTGAACACCGGCGGAAACCTGCCTGACAATCCAACAAGCCACTCACTGAAGATTGAGAGGGCCCCATTATGTTGGCTGCCTGTGGCCATATCAGAAGGCTTTTCTTCTTCCTGCTCTCGCCTCTACATAACACACAGCGGTAAATAAATCACAGCTCCGACTCTGTTTATCGATCGGCCCCGCTGAGAGCCCCCCCCTCTCCTCCCTTTTTTTTCCTACGTTTTTTTTGTGCGTGTCTGCTCGTTCTTCTCCGCAGGATGAATTGTTGCTTTGTGTATTGAGGAGGGCAAGATTGTCAAAACACTGAGGTGTACAAAAAGGGAGGCCGAGAGAACGGGAATCCGCTCCGACTGCATGACCCACTGTGATGCTGCTTAGTTAGCCTCAATTAGGCTCCACATTAATCGAAATAATTTCAATTAGTGGCAGCGTTTGCTTTTGCTTTCCTGGAGGGGAGGCCTGTGTCCTGCTGGGACCACTCTATAGCTGCCATTGTTTCAGGCAAGATCAATTAGTTACAGAGAAGTAATTGTACCCTTTCTGAATACTTGTTTAACCAAGACATGCATACAGCTCAATTAAGGAGAAGTCAAGAAAAGGTGATTTGCTGGTACGTTTATCCCCCAAAAAAGTGACAAAATCACTGCTTGTGTGAAATTAAAATTAGGACTAATCGTGCTTTCAAAAAACTTAAGTTAGTTAGATTAAAGGACTGATAACTAAAAGATCGCAAGCGATAATAATAATCTATCTTGAAGATGTACGTTGAAATTGTATCCATAAAATCCTCTACTCATAGTCCTGCAGAGGGTTGTATTCAATATCCACTCTCTTTTAGCTCTCTTTTTGGTCTACATCAGTGGTTCTAAAGCTGGGGTCAGACCCCCTGGTGAGGGGGGCATGCATGACTATGTGAAATTATGGAGTTGAATGACTATGACTATTCTGCTGATCTTTATTTCACCAAAATTCATCATGGATCTTTGTTTATTAGTTGCTTACCATACCGTTCTTTATTATTGATTAAAAAAAAAAGTTGTGGGTTGAGGGGCTTCTGAAGGGAGGCATGCCAGGAAAAGTTTGAGAACGTTTTAGAACAACCGGTCTACACCATCTGGCTCTGTAGCTGCTAAAGGCTCCACTATGTTCAAAGTTGCGGGGCATAGAACCAAAACAATGAGCTAAAAGATGTTTAAAAGCTCCACAGAGCTGAGGGGAAATGCTGTGTTCACTTTAAGTGACACTTGAATTTGATCTTTTCTTTAGACTAAAATATGCATTAGAGCAGCTTTAAAGACAATCAAAACAATTTGAAAAAGATTGCTTTTCACCAGGAACGCCCCATTATTCCGAAATCCCAATGTTCCAGTGCACTGAAAGCCCATTTGTCCGACAGCCTGTTATCCCGAAAACAAAAGCACTGCTCCTGTTTCTCTAAAAATACACGCTCTCCGTGGGGTTGTCTGCAATTAATATCTTAATATCTATTATCTTAATGTCTGTAGTGCAGTCAGGTGACCTATATCGTCATGGTAACAATAACAAACATGTGGTTAATGTTGTGAAATTGTTTGGTGAGGTTTAGGCATCAAAACTACTTGGTTAGATTTAGTAGTAGACCTGTTATCTCAGTGTTTCAGATGTGTGTGATTTGAAGGGAGTCTGATTTGATAAGTGGAGTCAATACCGGATTCATATTTGATAAAATGCTATCCAATCCCAAACCCTGGCAATGCTACAGTCCCTGTTCATTTGCGAAAGGGTTAAGTAAGGTGGGTTCCCGAGGCAGAAAACGTCCTATGACTAGCAATCAGCACTAATAAGATCCATCTTCTCTTAAAAGACTCAGTAAAAAAAGCCCTAAATCCATTCTGAACACATTCAAAGGGGAGATAGGAGAAGGAGCCATGTGCTGTGATGTTTTCATGTCCTTTCTCTCACTCTCTGCCTCGTTCTATCTCTTCCCCCCCCCCCCCCCCNNCCCTCCCAGCTCCACTTCATTATCATTCCCAGGTTATCCCAGCAGCCAAGTGAATCTGGAGCACAAATGAATTAAGGAAGAATTAAGGAGCCTGCGCAAAGTGAAGCCTTTCCAAATCTCAGCACAGATGAAAGGTGGACCTGCTCATACATGTGCACACACACACTCAAACACCTGCTCGCACGCGTCCACAACTCTTAAACCCCGGTACCCACTCACCCACACACACACGCACACACACACTAACCATGTGTACTATGTAGCAGATATGCGTCTGTACATTTGTGGATGTGTGTGAGTGTTTGTTGGGAGTGTTTGTCCTCACCTTGCTTCTGGGCCTCATGCCAAGCACAACTTCCTGCAGTCCTCGGCCAAGGCAACACAATGGCGCTTAACGTAGCCCTCCCAGCATATTATATCAGCTGGGGAAAAAAGTTGTTCAGAGAGAGGACAAAGAAGTACGCATTTCATTCTACAGAAACGTACGCAGGTACAGTACGTACACGCGTGTGTATGCACCGATGCCGAGTGTGTGAATTGAGCACAACGTGTTAAAATGCAAATGATGTACTCTATAAGTGGAAAGTGGGAGATATAGTGTGCGTTTCGCCTCCGTACAGTATATAATGTGGAGGACACAGCAGAGAAGTTTGACATTGAAATGGTTCAGTGGAATGAGAAAATGTGACTTTCTCTGCTATGACCTCAGTTTCATTCCCAGCTGATACAACTGAAGTTTCCTACAATGAGCAAAGGTTTCCTGAACCCAACATGTTTAAACCAAGTAGTTAAAAACAATTTAACATGTTTAATAGCTATCTTTAAGGACACGTTCTCTTTATTCTCTTGGAATTTGGGAGTTTTTGTGACTTGATGAGCTTACATACCACAGTGACACACAAGTTCATATTTCGGAAACTCAATATTTAAAATGTGACTAATAACTATATGTTGTTGTTGCTATACCAGAATTATATTACTGGCATAGAAGAAAAATCTTTAAGACAGGATATATCTCATCAACTTCACAGAAAATATTCACTTCTTCACTAAAACCGAGTCTAATAGTAGTAGCCGACACGCTGGGACAAACAGACACAATGTTTTTAATGTATGATTCTCCCTGAATTTACAAGAAGGCCCACACAATGAAAAATTGATTGTAGACAGTGTTTCACACATTTTATAAAGTAAGATCCCAACATCTTAACTTCCTGAAGGGACTGATGAGTGCTTATCATCACTACTACCACTGATCACGCAAGGTGTACATAGGCACAGTGTATCACCCGAAATGTTTAGATACTGCTTTAAAAAGGTTGCCTCTGAGAAACTTAAATTGAATCCTGTCCACTCTCTGCATCCCAGAGCTTTTGCTCAGTTTGCGTGTCACACACGCGACGCCTCCCTCGCTGTTTAATAGTTTCAACACTACAATACATGTGATGCTCAGTTGCCTAAGCAGCCACCTCTCTCACATCTTTACATCTCAGTAGGAATCAAAGGCAGGGAGAACAGAGACAGGGAGGAGGGAGGGAAGGGCCTCTGCTGTGGCTCTTAAAGCTCCACTATCTGGAATTTAAAGAGCTGAATAGTAGATTTCTCTTGCTTTTCTCAACGCTTCTGTGGTGAGGCGCTGTAGTTGGATTCTTTCTTTCTGTGTTTCTGCATTCAACGTACATACATATAAAGTCTCCGGGCTTTTCTTTTGTTTTGATTTAATATAATGTGCTCTGATCCAGTGTTATTTTTCCAGTCATTATCATCTCATCTTCTAATCATACAATTGTCTCTGGAAGGTCTGGAAAAAGCTGTTTCATTGATTCCGTGGGAATGCGGATTGATCCGGCTGAATTTGCATGGGAATCCATTCCGTTAGAGCCGAGAGATCATAATCGATCAGACGGGATAAAGCCTGTATCTGGTCCGCTTGCCTTTCAAAGGTTAAGGTGAAAATTAATTTGCTTGTTCGTTAGTTACATTTCAATCCTGTAATTAAGTCTTGCAAATGATTAAAATGTAAAACAATGGAGCAATGAATGTGACTTTGATTGCTTGTTTTTTTTTATTCGATAACATGATCTGTTGGCCTGATGACCGTGCTTACAGAATCCTAATGAAGGTGAGCTGTTGATGGCTTACAGAAACCCTCTTTTATTAAGTCTCGTTTTGTTGTCTCTTTAAAATATTGTTTGGATTTCTCCTTGACCGCACATGTTGCAACAAAGCTCCAGATTTTACCTTTAGAGAAGAAAAATGTTGAATGTAGGAGACACATTTTAGTGGAAAAAGACAAGAAAAAGATACATTAATGTGATTTATAGGACTTTTTTAATAGAATTCAAAGTGATTGTCATCACAAATTGTAGATTTTAGATTTAGATATGGTTAAAAAAAACTGGATCCTGTTGCTTTTCTGCTAATTATATTTTTTGTCTTAAATTTAATATTGAAATTGTGTGAATTACGTTATTAAGTAAATCTGCTTTGTCCATATTAGACATTCACTAGGATTGCATCTATGAAAACTTACTCTGTTAAATATGTAGCTGTCGCCAGCAGGCTGTAAATTAGCATAGAGAGACTGGAAGCAGAGTACACATTTTTTTGACTTTGGAATGAGCTAGGCTAGCTGTTTCCCTGTGCTTAGGTAAGCAGCTGCTGGAGCTTCACATATGTGGCGTTCTCATCTATTGTAATGCTCACCAAAAAAACCCAACTAAGCCCTAATACTTCTAACTTCTATTACAAGTTCCTATCACTAGGAGTAGGATTTAGTGGCATCTCGTGGTGAAGTTTCAGAGAACGGGCTGTGAAGTGTTTAGGCGAAACTACGGTCGCTGCGAAACTCACAAAAAACATGAAATCCAGAGTTTGGTTTGTGTGTTCTGGGCTACTGTAGAACAGGGTCTCCATGGAAGGTGTCTTTAGATAAAAACATCTCATTATAAGGTAAATACAACACAATGATTCCTATATTCAGGTGATTATACACAAATGAAAACATACCTGTGAATATTATAGTCCATTTCTGCCAATAGCTCCTCCTAAATGTTGCACCTTTAAAAATTCGCTGGTGGCAGATTACCAGCTCGTCCCAGCTTACCATGGTGCATTTTTCCAAGCAAGCAGGAATATTTCATCAGCTCATTCTCAAATATGAGGGTGAAACCGAGAGGCTGGAGAGGTGTGTTTGTGGTATCGACTGCTGAACAAACGCCACACGTACGCGAGGAAGTTCTCTACTTTGTGGATGTGCATCTGTGCATGTCAGTGCATGTGTGTCTGTGCACGTGTGTGTGTGTGTGTGTGTGTGTGTGTTTTGCGCACAGGCTCGAAGCCTTCTGGACAGGGCCGAGGGTGAAGGGGAGTGCTAACACACTCTCCTTGTCAGCGGCAAGGGTAATTACTCCTGGCTGAAATTACTCAACATTTGTTTATAAGCTCCCCTGAGCACACTGTAAATAGATTGTCTGCTCAAGTCCAATGCCATTGAAGCCCTGCTGTCCCCAGCAAACACACACACCCACACATACACACGCTTTATGTTCACTTCAATGCCATCTTTACCCCGTTGCACACATTGAGCCAGAATCTCTTTATGCATTTTCCTTTTCATTAATGAATTATGTTAAAGACCCTGGCACAAAATAAATGTTTCAGCGCTCCTGTCGTGTCGAGTGACTTCCTTTATCCTCTCATCTGAGCTTTTCAGTCCTCGGCTGTATTTTCACTCCTCACACAGTATAACTCTGCATGTGGTTGAGTTGAATCTATTAATCCAGTATTGATCTCTGCATTGCTGCCCTTTTCACAGCTACACTCTCCACCTTCCCTATCTCTCCATCCCTCCCTCTTTCTGTACCAACAATAGCCGAGATCTTTTTAGCATGTTTATGAAGAGGAGAGGAGGGAGGGGGAAAATGAAAGCACTCCAAGTCAAGGTCCATCCATGTAGTTATTGTATGAGATGGTTCCTGTCAAAGATGACAGTTTGAAACACTTGACCCACAAAAATGAATTCTTGGCCAGGGCCAAGTGACAGCCCAAAGTAATTCATTCTTTTGAAATGTTTAGGGAGATGGAGAGAGAAGCGAGGAGAAAGGGAGTGACATGGAGAGCGATAGAGCAAGACACAGAGATGGAGAGGAATAGGGGGGAAAGAAGACGAGACAAACAAAGAGAGAGGGAAAAAAATCAAAAAAAGTGGCAATAGTTAAAGGAAATCAAAGCATCTTATTAATTGAACTGCAAGGTGGAAAATAGCTTGAGTTGCCTTTCAGCATTACATCATTTATTTAGCCATCATGTTTAGCATATTTATAAATCTGTTTACTAGGTTTTTGATTTAAAACATTTAGTTACAGAAACTGCAGTTGCTCGAACGGCCACTTGAGGCTGGCTACAAAAGTGAGTCAATCTCCATAAGGCCCCATATTAAAATGTCCAACTTCCTGGTTTACAGCCTGGAACAAAAAAACTGCTTCAGTCTCAATGGCTTATATCTCTGTTTATGACAAATGTACGGGGCGTGGATCTTTATACAACTCACCCGTTTAAATTATAATAAGGCTTATAGTTATAAATAATTAAGGCTGTGGCCTCTTTAAGTGACAGGTGGGTGCCGACTCCAAGTCTTTGCCCATTTTTGGATTAGCCGGGAGCCGGGTGGAGTCAGGACTGCCTAGATGGCGATGGCCAGTGCAGACCACAACAGCTCTTTAGAAACCTGTGAGTGACTTCACAGAGACTACATCTATCAGCCACAGACCAATGGGAAGCAAAGGAAAGAAGATGAGAGAAGCAAAAAGAGGATAAGTTAAAGAAAAAGGCAACAGCAAAAAAAAGAAAAAGAAAGAAAGACTGAGCTAAATAAATTAAAAGAAATTAAGGCATCTTATTAATCTACAAGCGCTCCAAGGTGGAAAATGTGCTTCTGTTTACTATAAGTGATTTGCTAATGATGATTTTGATTGTACTCTTCTGTACACAAACCTCCCAACATATGTTGTTGTTATTGCAAGCTGCCATCCGGGCTAATTTGTCTTAATTACACTGAGTGTGTTTGCTGCCTACTACCGCCGTCCACTGAGAGAGACAGACACGTTAGATAGAGTGGAGGGCGGGGAGCGCAACATCTGTCTGCTGAAGAGTCGAAGCACACACACATTACAAACACGCACATTCATAATTTTAGAAACACATGCTCGCAAACACTCACGCAGGCATATACAGTGAAATACAAACACACACACACACCTCTCTAATAAAACCTTGGTCCAGCCACCTCACCACCATCCCTTAGCCCTTACCTCCCATGTCCTGCTAATGGCGGCCACCACAGAGGTGACTGTGTGCAAATAGGGCCGTAGCGCCGATGGCCATCCATCACAAGGCCCCGGAGCAACATTACACCACTCTAATGGCCCACTCTGGCCTTCCTTATGATATTAATCCACCGGCTCACAGCACTGATTTCATTTGTAAAGTGGTGGGGGGAGACAAACTGTTCTTTTTTTTTTTTTTTTCACGGGGTGCTAACGGACGTAGGCGCTGTGATGCAGACACCTCAGCTCGCACACAAAAACAGAAACACGGACGGGAGCTCGCACACGCACCCGCGCGCGTGCTGTATATACGTGCCCTGCTGCTCACCTTGGTCTCCAGCATGCACGGGTACACACATACATACACAGAGACATAAAGAATAGATCAGCAGATGCCCACTCTCTCACAGACTTTCTCCACAGTCTTTTTCCTGCAGCCCCCTCGACCTGCCATTAGAATGAGTCTAATTATATAAAGTAACTACAACAGGCTGCATACATCTGAAAGTACCTCAGCAAGGGAGCAAAGCAGAATTATTGGTGTGAGAGTTTTTTCTTTGCAGGCGGGAAAAAGGGGGAGTGTCAAGAAAACAACAATTAAATTGCTCAGCGTACCTTAGAGGCTGCATCAATCCTCAAACACATTTTTACTTTGAACATCTTAGAGATGTTTGCTGGTGAATTCAGACTCATGCAGGCAGTTTCTCCGAGGACACTGTAACCCGCACTTAACACTTTACATCTCAGCTGTTTTCTGTTTCTCTGCAAGGTAGAGCATTGCGGCAAAATATAAGATATTTCTGTCGGCACATTTATCACCTGAGCAACAGAGTAGCTGAAAAACTGAGCCGGCAGAAATATTGACTCTTACTGTCAAGTTTTTGTGTGATTATCCAGCAAGTCCTTTGATGACAAAGTGCAGTTTTTTTACTCACTTCTGACTTGTCTGTCATAAAACAATCAATTATGGTGGAGGGTTTTTTTCCAGTCAAAAGTTTGGACATGCTTTCTGGGAATAAGAAAGATTGTTCAAAGTTTTGACTGGTATATTTTGATTCTCATATTTTAAATGACAAACCAGAACAGAACTATGTGCTGTTTTTGTGTTTAATCACCGCCATACATGCTGCTGATGTTGATGATGATATAAAACAACAGTTCACAATTAATTAGTTACTTCATAATGGCCTCATATAATAGTATTATCTGTATTTACTTCTCTTAAATTATGTGTGTCAGCCCTCTGGCCCGCTTAGGTCTACCTGATGATTCTTGTTGTCTTGCAGGTAATTGGTAGGCGGGGCTGTCAAATTAGTGCGAATGGGAGCACCTGGTCCCAACGCTCCTCAGACTCTATAAACGCTACCGCCTCAATTGCCTGAGAGAAGCTCTCTATTTTTTGCTCCTCCATCCATCACTCTCAATTTAGCTAGAAATCTTAGAACAACCACCGAGTGCTCGAAGGTAGCTCCACTGGGCCAATGACAAGCTAACTAACTTGCTATCTATAGTAATACCTATTGCTATGAAGCAATTACATGCATTTGTTCCAGGTTACGTTGCAGAATATCTGTTCAGGACTGGAACATCCACTGTGAAGAAGGCGGATGCTCCCATAATCAGAGTTTAGTGGAATAATACATGTCCTGCTCTCGGAGAAGGTTACACTTTAGCCAAACTTGCATTAGATAGCATGTGGGTAATGTTACAGGTTTGGATAAGGTAGAAGAAGGGGATGAAAATGACAGTTTCTCTGGTTCTGCTGCATCAGTCTTGATCCATGGGCAGATTTAAGCTGATTCTTTTAATATTTCTAAAATGGGTCCTTGATTTCAACAGAACAGACAAAGAACTTCTCATTTTAAGTTCTGGGACCTTTTTATTGGCTGAAATGGACAAATCCTGTAATAGGTCCAGATAGCTAGCATAAGTAGGTATGTTACTTTTAAAGTTAAGCATTGCACAA
>NW_023340206.1:7336997-7341246 GCF_004916995.1 Morone saxatilis
ACACACACACACACAGACCATATGAATGTCAAAAGCTAAAAGTGTCAACCTAAAAGGACAGACAGAAGCAAGCCTTCACGTTTTCCTCAAATACCAGCGTACATTTTGCAAAGGGAACATTTTATGATTCCACCCTGACACACAGGACATTGTCCCTCCTCGTGTGTGTGTGTGTGTGGGTGTGTCTCTCTCATGCAAACACGCACACATCCGAGCTAACGCCTCCTGAAAACCTGAATGCTTTTAAAACCACGACGACAACCCCTGCCGACTGCAGCACGGCTCTTTTTTTTATCAAACATTAAATACATCACACCGCACGCTATAGTCTTAGCTGTTCGTTTCCTGCTCTTCCCCACACTGCGTTAAATTATAAAAAAAGGCAGTCTGTCCTATGTAAAAATTTCATCGCTTGCTGCGGATGAACAGAGCAGTTGCAGACAAGCGGAGGAGTGGAAATGAGGAGAGCAGAGGAGCGGTGATGTCTGGCGCTGAACGTGTTGAGCCAGAGGTCAGCCCAACTCCGGCGAAAAACCCAGAAACAATAACACACAAAGATGCACACGCACACACGCGCACACACATATTCACATTGTGTGCTTGTAAATTGTTCTATTCACTTACTGAAAAACACTGGAATTTGAATAACCCCCGGTCATGAAAACAAACTTTGTGAATACTGAAAGATTTTGATGCCTTTATTAAGGATTGACTATGCTTTGAGTTTATCTGAATCGTCTTGTATGATGTCCATGAAACTTCTAATATGTTGTGAATACTAATGGCTCAGTGGGCAGTGTGTGATAAGTGATGAAAAATCTTTGAATGCTGCGCTGTCCTTGGCTGACTGTTGGGTGCTGTTTCAATATGGTTATTCACTGTACTTTGAAAATTAGCAAAACCTGGCAGGTATCAACAGCCTCAAAAGCTGTGTCTTTAAGCACTCCTCTGTGTTCTATGCAGCCCTTGAACTTAAAAAACAGAGCGGATTGAAGATGCATAAGAGAGTGAAGTGATATTGGCGAGCAAAGAAAATTAATATAAAAGTAAAACACTTAAAATACAAAACTCTGTTGCCAGAGGTAAAATAGCTGTCAGGGATGGCCTTCTAGCCTAATGGCAGACTGAGAGAGAGACGAAGACAACAAAAAAAGGGTAACACATTATTTCTATAGATATACTCTAATGAAAAGATTAAAGAAGGAAATAAATAAAGATTGAACAAAGAAGGAGTTGGCAGTTTACTGTAGCATGCTACAATAAGACATACTACAACCGCACTGAAGACAGCAGTGACAAGTGGAGGGAGGATGAAGACAAGGGAGATTAGGTAGAAATAGTGAAGGAAATTAAAAGTTAGACTGTACTATTGAAATCAGAGAAACCCTCTGCAGAGGGGGCCAGGAGGGCAAACCAAATATTCCTTGACTTAACGTCTAATACTGAATCTGAATATTAGCCAGCGAGGTTTTAAATGTAAATATGCCATTATGCTGTCATTACAGTGTTCACATCCACAGGCCCACGGGTCAGCCCAGCCACTGTTAATTTTGCAGGCAAAAGCTTTTTTTTCCCCTCCCCGCGCTCTTGAAATGTTAATAACTTTCTATTAGTTAATGTAGCGTGACTAAAATTCCGATTAGATATAATTCATTTTAATATCTGTGACTGGCCGGCCTGATCATTTTCCGCCGCGTTCTCCCGGCCGCATTACACGATTCTAAATTGGACTCATTTACATTGGCTGGTTAAATCAAGGCCTTCTCTTGCAATTTAGCTGTCATCAAATCAATTTTGTAATTTTCTTTGCTCTTTGAGGTACGACTGTTTCCGAATTGAATAATACCAGCCATCACATTTAATTAGCCGTTATAGCATGTGTCAGAACAGGAGGGGATGCGGCAACACCTCAAATTCGACGAGACAGCATCGGTAGCCACAACTCGGACACATTAGGTACAATATTGCGTTCGACAAGCATTATTTTCCCTTCATTTAGGTTTAAGCCGCAAAAGTTCTGCTTAATTATGCGTCAATTATTGCTGTTTCTTAGTTAGGATTGATGTTTTTGAAACATCATGGACATTTGCATCTCCAGTGGTTCAGCCTTTCTTCACTCCATCTCAAAAGTTGAAACTCACAGCATCTCACCCCCTCCGATTCCACAAAAGAACAACACACCGCGCAGTGGGCGTGCTGGGAGTTTCGGTGGGACCACTGTGGGTTAGGCAGGCGCTGCTGTGGAGCTCCCATGTGGCTTTGCTCAATGGTGACTGAACCATAAGAACAGAGGGACAGAGGGCTGCACACCACAGGGACTCTGGGATAGCTCAACCTTCTCTGGGAGGACCGCTGCCTTGGGTAAGTGGTGGTGTCGCTCCAGATCAGAGGACAGCAAGGCTCTTGAGGGGAGGCGGAGCAGGGTGGGGCGGTGGGAGTTTGAGGGGGGGAGGCAGGGGGGAGATGAGGGTCGGCCCAGGCAGTGAGGACTGGGGATACGAGGGCAGATCACAGTGGGAATAGCGGTGAATAGGTTGGTTTTTCTTTGACTGGAGCCACTATTGTAGCAGAGGGCTCAGGCTGGCTGACAGTGGAGAGATATTTTTTTGTCAGAGCATTATGCATGTTTGAGCGACAATAATAATTGAATGTTGCGCTGACTTGTTTAGCCTCTGATGTAGGATTTAGTTTTCAAATGTCATATCAAATATTTCCTTTTGTAACTACACCACCAAGATTTGTAAAAGCTACCGCAGATGGACGAAATGATGGAAACACCTGCCAATATTTAAATGTCAGTACGTTATAAAGATCCAGTTCATTCACATCAACTTCCTGGAAGGCATTTTGAGGTCATGTCTAAGACAACCCACCCTGATGATCACGTCAGGGTTATCTCAAACTTTGAAGATTTTATGTCATTTTCACCTTTTATTGGACAGTGACAGAGAAGAAGGCAGAGAGGAAATGGGCCTATGAAATGCAACAAAGGTCAGAATTCGGCTCTAAGAACTTCCTGAACGATAAACACTGAAGGAATCCTATCTGCGAGAAGACTGCAAATGACGGCAAGGGTGGCGAAGACAATGATCCCATGATCCCACATTACTTAACGATGTCATCAAACTTTGGAGACCGCCTAGTGTCAGAAATAACATTGTACAGGAATAATAAAATAAAGGCCGTAAAACTCATTATATATTATATATTTATGAACACTATGTAAAGGAGTCAATTACAAAATAAAATAATTTCTCTCACAGAGTTGTATTTATGGCACTGTGGAGAACCTTTACATTGGGAGATAAATCTTAGAGAGTATATTTGATATGGTGGCTTGTAATTCAGCGTGTTATCAATCACTGGCACCAATGCTGTGAGGAACATGAATTGTGAATTTTGGTTTTGCTGTAGCTCTCAAACTCTTCAGCTTATGTCTGTGAATATGCCTTTCATCTAAATAGTCATATTCATATGGGCCTTAAAGGACTTGAGAACTTCGGAGACTGGCACCTGTGTAATTCTTCAAAGCCCGGGTCCTTTTTTCAAGTGGTGTTCCAGTTATTTTGGCCGTCTCTGTAAGCTTTTTGAATAGTATGCACCTTGACTCATTGAAGCACTTGAGGGATTTGCTATCTAAATCTCCCTTCACTGAGATACATATCAAAGCCACAAATGTCAAAGGAGATAGCAACATTGCAGCAGTGATAATCCACTGGCTGTTGTAGTCTTAGGCAAGTGCGTCTGTGGGTTGGAGGGAATATTTTCACATTTGACACTCTGTCTTACAAGTTTGAATGTGACTATTATTTAAATGAACCCGATTCAAATTCCTTAATGTGTGTACAGTATGTGTGTGGGGGGATATTCTGTACAATAAAGAATAAATGAAGCCCAACCCCCGTTTTGATGACTTTTTCCAGCTCATAAAATGATGTACAAACCTCTCTTTTAATCAGGAACATAGGCAGCTGATAGAACTAAACTCTCAATCCCTTCATCTCTTTTTTTTTTTGTGATCTCTTTTCCCCCTTCTCTCTCTTCCCGTCAGCGTTGCATAGAGAGCGGCTGATGTTTTAATCATGGCCGCAGGGCTCATTGTGATGTGCAGCCACCTCTGGGGTCTCTAATTGTCTCAGACCAGGCTGGCTCTGCTGATCACCCTGCGTCTGGAATGGCTAATGACTCACAGCGAGGTAGAGACAGAGATGCTTCACATATAGAGCTCTGTCTGTTTGTGTGTGTGTGT
>NW_023340206.1:7341291-7359056 GCF_004916995.1 Morone saxatilis
GTGTGTGTGTGTGTGAGCGTGAGCACTCGTTCGCCGTGCGCCTATGCATGTAAGCACATAATGGAACATAGAATTAACTGCACACAGAGCTTGATTACCGCCACTCTCAAATCAAGGCCAGCTCATCACCACAAACCTCCCTGCTCGCTGTAGACTAACTTAGATGACACTTCAGGTTGGTTTCATGATATGTACTTTACAGTTAGTGGCAACACATTATGGAATAAATGTGTATTTTCCTCCTTCTCTCAAAGCTGCATAGATAAAGTATTTACATAGGATTTAAAAGATGAAAGGACAAATGTGTTTTAGCTTTAAAATTACGTGACTCAATTCATTCAACAGAAGGAAAACAGCACTTTAACAAGAAAAGACTGTTATGCACGAAACACTAGAAATGTTTTAATGAATTAGCTTTTTAAAGCCATACCATTACAGTAGATCAGTGGTTCTCAACCTGGGGTTCAAGACTCTATCTATCTATCTATCTAAAGGGTAGCAAGATGATTACTGGTGTGTGAAATAAGAACACAATTCAGAGTTTATTTTTCCCACCTTTTCATCTTTAATGAATACTCAGCTTTCTAAATACTATTCCAATGAAACTGTATGAGAGGGGGCAGTTAGTCTTTTAAAGAGCGGTGCTATCATATATTTTTCCTCTGGAAATGTGGAACCTTAAGTATATCTCTATAACAAACTATTTATTACCAAATGTGCAACAATCAAAGTTAAAACACATCTTAAAGGTCCAGTGGGTAAGGGTCTAGTGGCATTTATTGGTGCCTCACCCTCCCGTTCCAAGCATGTAGGAGAAAGTACAGTGGCTGCGAAAGTTGTGAAAAGTGTGATAGGGCCTTATGCATTTTTCAAATCTAGAGCCAGTGTTTGGTTTGTCCACTCCGGGCTACTGTAGAAACATGGCAGTACAGCATGGACCCACTCCCTCTGTTTCAGCCAATAGATCCGTCTAAATGTTACACACTGGACCTTTTAAGTTATTATTTATGAACACAATAAGCAAACAACTCCACTGTTACCAAATGTAGATGCAAATGTTGCTAAACTCTGAATGGTGCACAGTCTAACCCCACCTAATGCACAGATATGACAAAAAAAAAAAAAAAAAAACTCATGTGAAATAAGCAAAAGTGTTTGTTTGTGTTAATATTTTTTTGGGAGCCTTTAAAGTCAACAAATCCCTCCCTCTCTCAATACTTTCCAACTTCTCAATCCTGTCTGTGGCTCTCAGCCCCAAGCCCATTGGTTCCTACATCTTTAAAAACAGCTCACGAATATATAGTTTCATCATCGTTCATTATTGGCTTCATTGCTATAAGCTGCTAAACTGACACAATTTAAAAAAACAAACAGATTTTTTGGACTTGTTTTCCTGAAAATCCCTGCACATACTGTGAAATCTTTACAGAGAAAGTTGAAAGGGAATTAATTTGAGCCAGAGGTTAAATAGTTAAGACACACTGTAGACATCATACACCATTAGGAAATGTTGCTTTATGAATGATACATTTCCTCCTTCACAAGATCCAGACCTTAATCTCCTTCTAAGCTCCGAGCGGCACCCTGGGTCTGCGTGGCTGGCCCGTGGATGATGTGGTCTTAGGGTAAAGGGCCTATTGCTTATGTTGCTGATTGTACACCTGTGGATAAGGCTTTCAGGTGCTGCGGACAGAGAGCCCTAAGCCCTTGGCAGCATACTCTCACAGAATACAGATCTCTCTCCCCTTCCAGCTTTCTTTCAAATGTCCACACAATAACACACTTTCCTGATCATGTCTCCCTCATTCATTGGCCTCTCTCGCTGTTATTCTTCTTCCCCATCAAATCTCCTGTAGCTCTTTTTCTGACTCAAAGTCACAGATCAGAAAGCACTTGTGACACTTAGAGCTAACCCGGAGCCAGGACTCGCCATCTTGCATTCAACAATGAATTGCTCTTCACAAAGGGCCGATTGTCCTTCAAACTGATCTACAGTGAGTGGAATGAATTTGGTGGCAAAAACGTCTGTGCTTCGTGCCAAAAAAGTCAAGATTTTCCTAAAGTCTGCATTTAATTTCTTTGACCTTTTTTACAATTATCCTTTATGGACAATACTTACATACTGTATTGCTCTGCAAAACCAACATAATTCATACTGTAGCATCTTTGAAGTGTTGGACCCTGAACATTAATAAGCAGCAGCAACTCAAGTGTTGCGTACACTTAATAACAAAGCATGTCTCTGGCTACCCTTCCCTCCATCCGCAGCCCTTATTAGCATACAATCTGAATGCTGAGAGCGCCAACAATGGTGAGGTCACTGCCGCTGGATGGGGTCAATTCTGAGGACGGCTTGGCAACATGCTCTGTATGTGTCTTTGCATACTGTAGGAAATCTATTGCGGTGGGAAGTTAAGTGGCGGTGAATGCCAATAGTAGACCTTCCAGACTGCCTTCTTGAAAATACAAAGCATGGCCCCGCCAATGGCGTTCTGCTCCATTTTACCTTTTGAAGAGGCAATCCAAGAGTTTAACCCCCAGAATATTATCTCTCTCCCTTCTCCTATGAGCAGAATGGCCAGCACTCATCACTCAAAAAAAAATACAATTCTGTTCTGTCGGTCTGGTCCAGCCTGCGATAATCCGAATCCACTTTTAGAGTACTGATAAGACAACCTATTAAATGTAATTATAAAATGGGTGGTACAAATTGTTAGTGCCGTAGCTATCTTCAAAATGTCTTAATGTCTTGAAATAGCCCTGGTGATTTAAATCATTTTAGCATTTCCTTGCAATTAGCTTTCACATAATAATACTGAAGCTAATTTCTGCACCACGTTTGACATTATAAATGTAATTGGCTCCCATTCACATCCCCACTGTGACACATCTATCAAGCCTCATGGGCGACATTTATGTGTGTGTGTGTGGGGTAGCAAATACATGCGCTAACTCTTGCATGTGAGCCGCTTTTGCATCTCTACCATAAACAGTCACCTTCTTTTTTTTTTTTTTTACCCAAATCTATCACCCCACATCGTTATAACGACTTGCCATTGATTGCGCTCCCTCTTTCAATTTAACGCTCTCAATAAAAATAAGAATCTACAATGCATTCTAATTACACTTCTTAGGTGACCTATGTAACGACTGTTTCCCAATGAAGGCTCATTAATTGGCCTGTCACAGTTCAGTTGGAGGCTATTGTGGCACTGTCCTTTTCATAGGCATGACCAGCATCACTGAATGCTCATATATAAGAGCCCCAATAACAGTTAAAATGCTATTAAAGTGGATGAGGCACAGCTATGCTGCTGCTCTCTCTAATTTGAGACACTGACTGGAGGGCTGTGTGAAGACTCTCTGGGGAAAACTATTCCCCACTGACTCCAGCATATGTTGTGAGTGCACACACACACACACAAATACTCAGTATGTACATACACACACACACAAGCAGGCAGTCTAATTGCCAGTGGAGTGTGAACTGTAGCTGTTAATGTTATAGTCATAACAATCTCTCTCTTAAACAAATATTCCCACACGTGCACACACGCATGCATGTAAACACAGCGGCTATAGTGGCGACTGCAGGGTGAAGAGAGGAATTTTGTTTTTAAACTGTAAACAGCAGATTAATATATTATATTAATAAAGGACATATTTAAAAGAGTTGAATAGACTAGGATTCATATAGTAGCTTTTGTGGTGTCTTGATAGATGGCCATTGATGGTTCAGGGACAGCACAAATACTTGCTTCATCATGAGTAAATAAGTGATTTTGCGCCACTTCTTTCAGAGATTTTATATCTTCCAGAGTGTATTATTCTGAAGAAATAAATGGTCAAATAATGCAGCAAAATTTAAATACAAGGTAAGGTAAGCCTTTGATACAAGGTAGAGCTCTATGAAAAGCAGTGGCTCTTGATGGATTATTTGGTAATTTCAGACCACTGTGTTGATAGAAGCTAGCCTTGCAAGAGATAACAAAGCAACGCTTTCGACATATGAAATTTATTCTGTTTAAGGGCAATCTGTGACCAAGTTTTCAAATGAAATGAATAAGAGAATAGAAGGCTGTTTCTCTTGGATAGATGCCAGTTTTCAAGAAGCACTCCTTGCTTACCTAAGCTCCATTCTAAAAGACTGTCTTTTATTTGTAATTTGAATGGAGCTCAAATGAGTGGACGTCGACCAATTGATTTTAACCAAAGCACATGAATAACTTGCTCCATACAGAATGAGGAGGCAAAGAAATTGTGAAAAAAACATGTTTGAATAAAGAGACAATTAGTGATAATAAACATTAAAATCCAACCTTAGTTACACTCTCATCTTTCTCTCAAGAAAAACATACAGAACAAACTAATTATTTTTAATGTGTATATGCTTGGTCTCATTTCAGTATCATCTTTTAATAACACAGATTTAATGGACTGGTATTTAGAAAAAGGCTACTCCATACATACTTAATACCATTACTGACCAAATTAACCTTGAGTAGATCTTAATTACATTTAGTTCCATTTGGCTGGTCATGCAATTCACACAGCCTGGGATATTACAAATGGACATGGGGATGGGTTTTTTCCAAACAAAGTTTACTTTCCACTCCAAATTGACATTACATGAACATGTCCTTAAAGCATAGGTTTGCTCAATATTTCCTCATGTGCACAGTGAAACCAACAATGAGTTTGTGTGTGTATCTAAGGCCTGCTAGATCTTATTCCTTTGTGCCATAGAGCTCTATTGTTGTCCAAAAAACTATTAAAATCACATCAATGAGTCACACTCAACTAATGTTTATTAGTCCGCGCCTGAAAATAGCCCCCAACAAATGCAAAATCCCCTTCAGTTGGAGTAATGTTTGATAAAAACATAAATAATTTTGGTGAATAATGTTTTTACAGTTTACAAAGGTGTAAAAAATGATGATAATCAGTTTTAAAAAATCTGATTAATGGATATAATGTTGTATTTTGGATGGAGGTTAGCTTGCTATAAGTCAGCGTGGTCTTTTAGATAACATTGTAATAGTCTGCAAAGCAATAGTGCTAGCTCAGCTACCCGTATTGATACATTGATAGTCTCCCTTCCTTTAATCTCTGTAAACAGATGAATATGATTGTAGAATCTGAAAGCAAGAGACTAGATTTTGGTATCTGAAGCGTTAATCTAATAGTATTGACTAATGTCGTCTATGCGAGCTTTGGTTGCATACAGGTGAGGAGCAAAAGAGTAAGCTTCTATTTCGCTTTTCATTAGCTTTTTAATAATTCCATTTCTATGCAGATATCTGTTTATAGAGATTGCTACACTAAGAAGGAATTCTGCCTCATCTCGGGTGACATTAGCAAAGTACAGTAAACTTACTCAGGTGATTCCAGTGCATAGAAGGCTGCTATGGGGCACCATCCGGCCTCTACCCTTATTGGCTAAGTCTGATTTCGTCTTCAGTTAGATCCAATGGGTTTGGGCTCAGAATTGAGAGACTAATGCAGAGGGGGAGGGGAGAGAGGGAATCTTATCAATAAGAAAACCAAAAAATAACAGCAGCCTGATCCATTAAATGTACTAAAAGAGTAGAGAAGGTTGTGTAAATCTCATTAATGTAAACTCCTTCTAAAGATTATTAGACAAAACAGGAACATGCAGTATCAGTGGTTTGATACAGACACATCAATTTCTGCCTGACACTATCCCCTCTTTTGATTAAAATTCACTCCATGACAAGCTCTCAACTGCCACTCACCCAGTCATCTGTCAGTGTGATTCAGTACTATACAATATTATTCAAAAGCATACTTGAATCCTAATGAGAATCCCATTGACAACTTATTGCTAGACCCGCTGATGAACATTGATTGAAAAAGGGGTCCAGTTTAGAGTGGAGCCTCCTCGGTCTAACCTGAGCTCAACAACAGCAGAGGGGGAGATGCAGATTGTCTGAGGGCAAAAAGAACAGCCATCAGTATGAAGAGTGCATCAAAAATCTTCACCGTGTGAGAACCGGGGCTTGATGGGATCAATGGTCTGTCCACCTTGTAACATTCATAGGTTCAATACAGATGTAGCACTCGCTGTTCCCCTTCATTACCTTCCATTCAGGCTTGTTATGCATGAAGAAAAAAAATCTGAATGCAACTTTCTTAGTGCAGAAGAACTGCAAATTGCAATGCCTTTTCATTCCAGTGTCTTTATACACGTTTGTGCATCCATCTCAGTCCGTGTGTGTGTATAGTTGCTTACAGCTTGTTTATCTGCCCACCAGAACAAGGTGTGTTCTCATACTTATGGCCCCTCAAAGTCCAAGGCTGGCATGCAATAACGAAGACAGCACTTTCAATAACCTTGACAGACAGATTAAAAAGAGGATTCAATAGCTACTCTTCCCCATGAGCACTCCATCACAGAGGCCGCTATCCTTCAACACCGCTCCTCTCTCCCTTTATCGTCAGCTCCTGTCAATCACTCGGTGGCTTGGCAAAATGGCCTCTGCTACTCCTGAGGAGCTGCTACTGTGTTCTCGCTTATCCGTTGGTTGTGGGTTAGAGAGGTACAGCAACAGCAGGAAGAGCCTTATCGTTGAACTGAAGGGTTGGCGGCGTGTTGCTCGCCAGGATATCACTCCACTTACCACACGCAGGGGGTTTGATGATGTTTCTATGAAGAGGTCTGCTTGCACAATCACATCCGTGCACATCCCGTCCTTCTCGTGCAAACGCCTTCCGTCTGTCCCAGCAGACTGTCCTCCCCTCATGTGGGTGGCCTTGTCAATCCCCATTACTCTCCACATTTCTATGGTTTCCAAACAACCATAGCCTCCACCCATCCGCCATCCCTTTCAGCCGCAGAGCTCCCAAGCTCGCAGGCTTAGATCCCCCTCTCTGAGTTTTCGCCGCGGCTTTACTCACAGCCTTTGAAAGTTCACAGCCTGGCTTGGAGGCACAGAGGGGAAAATCAAACTGCTCAAGGCGGGCTCGGATCACAGGTGAAAACCTCAGACAAAAAAAAAAAGGAAGAAAAAAACTGATGTAAATTCAGGAGACACATTGCCTGAAGACGGGGCAGAGAGTTGAAAGAGTGTTTCTCAATGCCAGGCATCATCACTGAGGTTTGATCACTTATTTCTTATTTTCTGCCATTAATGTTTCTCGGAGAGTTATGTCATTTTTGTTCAGCTTTTGGGTCGGTGCACTAAAACAGCGGGTGGCAATTATCACAGCTAAAGCCTTATGGGAATCTGATGAGGAGGGAAAATTGTCCAGAGGTTATTTCCAGCTTATAGTACACAGCCTATATCAACAATAGTGTAAGTGTAAGTGATATATCGGCTAATTAATGGTTCCTACTGCTTCCTAATTGCTGTGTCCCCTGACCTACTGTTACCTCCTATGAGCTGGTCTCCGCCCCAAGGGCATCGGAGACGCATGTGCTCACGCGGACACACTCAGACACACACAGACACACAGGCGCGCGCACAGCGAGCTACCCCTGTGATCCCTGAATGTCAGGCTAAGGGCATACAGAGGCCAGCAGTCCTCTCAGCCAAGCATACCAGGAGTTGATAAAGAGCATGAAAACACACAGTGGGCAGTTTAGCCACTATAATCTTGGGGATTACAGGTCAAAACGATTCCAGACACAAGAAAAAAAAAACATATTCGAGACACCCTTTGCAACAGAGAATGAATATAATGTGTGCTGCCACATACTTCATCCCCATCAGCGGTTATTACTCACCAAAGCTGTTCTTCATGTTCAAGTCAGACCTTAAAATAGATAACAACAAAATCTGTGCCCTTGGTGATGCACTTAGTTGTTTTTAAAGCTGCACCAATCAATATTTTAATATGAACAATGGATCGGATGATTGTGTGTAATGTGAAAGGTGTCGCTCGAAGTGATGACGCCACAGAACCATCACCCGACTCTTTAGCTAAGTTTTCATCAGATATTATTTTGCTTTCACAGCCTGCAGCTTTACTGTTTTGGATCAGTCTGGTCGCTCTCATCAACCTCGATTTCCATCCGCAGCGGGCAGCTGTTTTCAGCAAAAAGCCTCTGATAGTGAACATAGTGTAACATTTAGCTGCTAAAGAGCCAGACACTTTTTCTTAGAGTCGTTGAAACCAAAACAGAGACCATGCTTCGAATGGGAGGGTCAGACAAGGGGGTTGCAATCTGCAACTACACAGCTAGATGCCACTAAATCTTACACACTAGTCCTGTAAAGTATAAGGGGGAATAGGCTCTTGGTGTAGAAAATATAGATGTCTGTGTCTATTTTCAACCCCATTAGATATCACTGACTGATTATATTCTGCTGTTTATTAGAGCACTCATGGGATTCAATGCATTAAACCATCCCTTCAAAACCTAATCTATCGCTTAATTAAAGTTGTCCAATATGAAAACAGAACCAGCCTACTAAGAATTAACTTCAACCCTCCATTGTCCCTCCATCTAAGCTGCAGACACTTGTGAACCGGCTAATGAAGATGTGTTAAGATACAGATTCAGGACCATTTGCATGCAATTACAGCACATTGCTTAAACGCCAGAGCTGTCAGCATCCATGCGTCCACATATCTGCATCTGCAGTTCTCTGGAGAATTACGAACCCCCCCCCCCCCTTCCCCTCCCCTCCCGTTCAGCCAAAGTCATTGCTCTGCCTCTGCAGTTTTGTGGCAAATGGCTGTAGTCCATTCAAACGTGTGAAATTGTAATCATAGCTGTCTCTGGATGGGTGTAATTAATGTGCTCTATCACAGAGATTTTGATGGCCAGTGTAGAGTATGTGGGGAGCCAAGCCAGCGAAGGACATCGGCTAAATGATGTGCTATTATATGGAGTGTTTGGTCATTTGTAATAGCATGCGGTGCGGAATGCATGATGAGCAAAGAGGAATGTCCTCCTGGTGCTATCATCATTGTGTCCATTAATTGCATTGTTGATGGTAGGTAACACAGCAGGTTGGACGTGATGGGTGTTTATGCGACAGAAATACCTCACATTCGGGCAAATTTTGCAGCGCTTGAAACTGAGAGTCGTATTTTGTAAAGAATGTCTGGTGGGAAATTTACCTGGCATGTTTTCTAACAACTTTAGAAATTTTTTTTATTGCACAACATCTCCCTGGGTGTCTGCGCTGCCTGCAGATTGATTGATTTTACAACACAGTCATTAGTTGAACAGATATTAGAGGAGGTTGTGTTTAACTGATGGTGTCAGTAAACAAGAGGCTCAGAGATAAGAAACAGCGGCAAGAGAGCCGTAGGAAGACTGATAGGACGACATGCGTACAGCAGCGTGTCCCATCAGTCTGCGTGTCGGACGCGTCTCAACTCAGACAAATTAGGATTTGGGATGTGGGGTGGGCACCCTGAGACAGAATAAATATATCTTCCCCTTGTGATGGATTCATCACCCATGGGTCTACACATGACGAACAAGCATTAGTGTCATGAGAGCTTAAGTGGGGATAGAGAGGAAGGGAAGGAGTGATGGAGGACGCTGTTTAGCTGTGCTGTGCGTAGGTGTGTGTGTGTAGGTGGCGGGTTCTTCTCATTAGGTTGGGAATTCCTGATATGCTACAACAGGTTCCTGCTTCGGAAGACTAGTACAAAGCGATTCCTGATTGGAGCGGGTTAAAGTTGACTGTAAGTTATTTATGTAGTTAGTGATGTCCTGTGACTCCCAGACATTACACTCATATTCTACTTTATAAAGGAAATGTTGTCTGACATTGTTATAGGAGTGCGATGCTAAATCAATGAGTACTCTTTTAAAGTAAACACATCCTGTCTCGAGCTTCAAGTCAATGTTGACTTTTCAATATTTTATATTAAACCAAGAGCATGATTTCTCCCTAAGCAAAGTGCTTTGAGTGCCTCAACATAACTGGTTTGGCATTAACAACCCTTCCTCATAGCTGGCATTATATTTCTCTCAGAATGTATTTGCTGTTGCAGGTTAGTAAATAAATGTAATTTGTAGTAGACAAGGTGGCAAATATGCAGTTTAATGGTTTTTAAAAAAAAAAAAGCTAAATGAGGCGCCCTGGTGGCTTAGGGATTAAAGCACCAACCATCAACCATAACATAACACCTTTGTTGCATATCACTCCTCCCCTCTCTCTCGCCCCCCCTTTTTTTCCTGTAATTTCTTCACTGTCTGCTATCTAATAAAGGCACTAAACGCCCTCAAAAGTCATTTTAAGAAAGGCTAAATAATTTTTTAAAACAGCAAGAAATAGTGTAGAAACTTTTGTAGGGGACTATTTTCAGCAGCGGATTAATCCACATTTTGTGCTCTAGAGAGTATTTTCTAGCTGTAGGACGGTTTATGTGTGATTGAGTCAAAATTACAGTGTGTGTTCATGGTAATGAAGGAAAGTGTCACCCAGTGTAAAACAGTGTGGCTCATTGGTGACAATAATGGAGCTCTAAGGCACAAATGAATAAGATATATCAGCAATGTCCATATAAAGTGTCCAAGATTTTAAAGTTGACAGAGAAGTTTCGAAAGCAGGAGCAATTGTGATGTGACCATAATGAAAAATCATATTTCTGTCAAGTGCAAGAAGGAGGTGTTTTTATGATTATTTCAGTTGTGGTGATTGCAGCAGCAGACGTCTTGTAGTCCAGGTAAAGCGAGAGTCAAACCGTGACTCAGAACACGTCTCAGGGCCATGTTTCGTGCTGCCTCACAAACTGTGGAGACATTTTATCTTTCAAGTATTTCTCACTGTGTAATAGTCAAATGTTGGCGCAAAATAATGAAAGAGGCCACAAGTCTTTGATTCTGAAGGACTGACACTCAAACCTGACATTTACTGTTGATGCTAAGCTGAATGCAAAATGGAAACATAACCGTTGGTCTGTGTGAATGAGAAAAATACAAATGTTTTAAATAAGCAGCACTGAAGACAAAGTTGATGACCTGTGTGATGGAAGAAATACTCAGATGCTTTATTCAAGTTAAAGTACTACCCTTCAAACTCAAACCTAATTACAAAAGTAGCATCAGTTAAATGTACTTAAAGTATGGAAATATTTTCATCAATGCATCGATGTTTAAGTAGAATTTTACTGTTAGCAGCTTATTGAACTACTTTTATAATATCCAGAAGTACAATATCTCAACTATCTATGCTGTGTTATAGGCTTCAGCAGATACAGAGACTTACAATAAAGAATGAAAAATAAATATTATATTATTTTATCCGTTTGTCTTTTTTTTGTCTGGTTGTAAATTATGTGTGGGTGCACCATCAGGATGGGTGCTCAGTTGGGTTGTACCCTGTGCAATGACAATAAAGGGAATTCTATTTATACACAGCTAAGTAAGGTTAGTTCAGTGGATCCCAACCTAGGGGTCGGCCCCCTCCAAAGGGTCACAAAATACAATTGAGGGGTCATGAGATGATTAATGGCTGAGGAAAGAAAATAAAACTGCTCCACACTTTTGGGACTTTTTTTGTGATATATTAGATCATTTGACCTCTTCGAACCTTAAAAGTTATTCAAATGAAAGCATATGAGAGTTTTAGAGGGGAAACTAACAACTCCTCGACACCTGAAACATGACAAACCCATCCATATCCACACCTAACAACATCATGAACAAGTTATTGTAGCTTTATCTGCATCTCATTCCAATGTGTATCAGTATCATGGATAGGTGGATAACAGACTGCATTACAAAAAAGACTATGAAAACAATGAATAATATAATATACACACATTTATATAAAGATTTAATGCACTTCTTTTCTGGAAACAAATATTGGTAAATAGTATTAAACACTAAGGTTTCAGTTTCCAGTGTGCTGCGTGTGAGAATCAGTAAGGATTTCCTTAAATTTCTTAGCTGTTACATCCTGAATTTCTACAGTCTTTAAGAGAAATGTTGCAACAGGCTGAAAATCAGAGTTTCGCCACCCTCTCTGGCCTGTTCCACCTCTGACCACACCTGCACCTGCTTTATTGCACCTGTACCAACAGTCATATCACAGGGTCCTGGAGTACAGAGTTACTTTCCACCACATACTTACATACTTTTTACTTATAGTCCACAACATTATGGAGCAAAACATTGTACTTTTTACTCATTTTACACATTAAATCCCAGCTGAAGTTACATGCTACTTCTCAGATCAAAATGTGACATCTAAACCCACAATGAGCTAATAAAACAATACATTTTTAACCAGTGGTTTCTAACCTTTGGCAAGAAAGTAGAGTCTAACTGGGGCCCTTTGTCACATTTCAGATGTCTATGAATGATGAACAGTTCCACCAAAGAGACACTTCCCATCTAAACTTCAGTAACTGTCTGACACCCAAAGACAGAAAAAACGATAAAACATTTCACAAAAAAGCACATGAAAAGTCCCAAAAATCCACATTTGTGTAGCAGTTTTTGTTTTCTCTTCGTCTCTTATTAATCATCACGACCCCTCAGATTTATCTTGTGACCCTTTGGAGGGGCCCGACCCCAAGGTTTGGAACCACTGGCTAAGTACAGCAGTACAATACTGCAATCAGTATGAACAATCTAATAATGTCAAATATAGTAATATATCAGTAACAGGGGACATTCTTCTACACACCCAGTACATTTACTTTTAGACACATGCAGGGTTTTGAATGCATGTAATGGAGTATCTTTACACTGTTATATGAGTACTGTAACAGAGGAGGTAATTGTTAAATCTCTGCCCATCCAAAGAAAAGAAACAAAGGCAGAAGTGGAACAAACTCTTTCCTCAACACTTTTAGCTCCGGCAGTAACAAGTGACACGTATGGCAAAGGCAATTAGGATACCTGATCTCAATTCTGCTAATAAAGACGGTCTGCAGAGGGTATTTAGACGTCAGTGGGATTAGGGAGATCTTTGTCATGTAGATCTCCGGAATGCCCCTGGCGTCTGAGATAAAATGAAGACGAATCCTTAGTAGAGGAAGAAGAATAAAACAGAGGGAAGGGAGTGGAGGACACAGAGCTCTCAACTAATGACAGGGCTACTCTGCATCACTGCACTGACTAATGAGCACTCCAACAAGGGTGAGCTTAAAGACCAGTGCATGTGTGCGTGCGGAGATGGTGTGGTATGTGCATTGTGCAGGGCATAAAGTACGTGTGCACGCATGAGCTAGGGGGGTGTGCGTTCATGGGTTGGTAAAAGAGGGAACTTATACAGGGAAAAGAAGGAAGAAAACAAAAGGAGGAAGGAGAAGGGGAGGGAGTGCACCTCTCCAAGCTTGAGATCTGTGGTGCGTGACAATGGAGGAAGCTCTTAATAATTCACATGATATTGATTTAGTTACCTTACTTCCTATTTCACTCCCACGCCCCCCTGGGAGAGAAAGCCCACCTGTAGGTTCCTGCTTCTTCCCCCTACTGATGTGAGACAGGGTTCATACCCAAGCAGCGGACTCGCATAATGAAAAGCCGAGGCAAAGAGACGGCAATCAGCTTGATGACCTCGGACAAAATGCGAGGATTCTTCAAATTGCACCTGTTTGGATACCATCAAGAAAGATGTGCAAGAAAAATGAATAAGTGGATTGTTCCAAACCATCATTAGGGTGATGATAATTATGTAGCTCCTGGTAGTAATCATTTAACGTGTCACAGGAGGTTTCTTTTTATAAAAAAGGCATCTTTGGGTGTGAAAGTATGGTTAAATAGGTTAATAACAAAGCAAACGAGCGTATTTACAACCTCAAATCTCAACTCTCTCCCGGTTAAATATTCATCATCTCTTCCTCACAACCACAGCTGGATTAGTTTCCTCTTTTACGAATGCATCTCTCTCACACCCGGCTACAGTTTAAGGAGGACTTAAAAAGGTATCATTTGAGTCAAGTATTAACAGCTCCTTATTTCATCCACTCCTTAATCGCACAGGAAGAGATCAGGCATGAGTTTTTTACTTGGAAACATATTTTTTTCCTTCTGTTTCTTCCATGTAACAGAAATGAAACAGCCTCATTCGTGCTGGCGGTGGTGGACTTCCTGATATTTATCGCCACCCTGAGGGCGTGCTGGGTAAGACCTGCTGGTGGAAAAGGCCTCTTTCGCTCTAAAAAGATCCCTCCACTTCGATAAATGTAGCGTTACAGTGGCTCGTTCCTCAGAAAGTCACTCACATCCAGTGTTGGAAGGATTGATGGGTAAAGATAACACTGTAGATGTTTAAAATGCTGCACAACTATTGCTTTCCAGGAGGAGCAGGAACAGTTTAATAAAGCTGCAATAATCTTGATTACCAGAGGAGTTAATGGCACTTTACTCCACGGAGAATTAAAGGACTATTAAGTACAATTTGATGGATGCAAGGATGCAGATAAAATAATGTTAGATGACAAGGTATGAAGCACAGCTTTTAGAGGCAATAAATAGGTTAGGTTAGTAGCAGAGATATTTGCTTTTTAATTTGACTTTTTAGTAGTTAATAGAATAATGATTATATGTATTCACTTTAATGAATCAACAGTGAGCAAAAAACTGGGTAAAGTAACTATTGGACTAACTGTGCATAATGTAATAAAAACTGATAGTAATGGTTGAGATGGAGCTTTGTTTATTACAATATATGTCAAGTTAATACATTTATATTTAAAATAAGTTATTATATTATTGGCTCATTACATTTTACAGATGCACTGACAGATATCCCAATGTGTGATTCCAGAAAGGTAAATCTGTTTGTTACAAACACTAGCTGCTTCTAAATGTGTTACTACAGGCCTTTTTACCCAGCACACATTTTTGCTCGTCACAGCACCGGTGTAGCTGAGAACATTAAAAAATGACTGCGTTCCATTTAGTATAGTTAACTTTATGAGAGGAAGCAAATCACACGTGCACTAAGGCTCTAAAATCTCATATTTATAATGAGGCAGAGTCCCGTAATGACCCTTTTAATGCAGGTCTGTCAGTTTACTCCATACTATCAAATGATTAGTTTTACCTATTTTATTATCTATGACTTTATTTATGTTTTATTTTCTTTCACATTAGGAATCGGGGTTCTTTGAATGATTATGTATTTATTGATAAAAATGCAAACCCAGCTGTAGCTATAACGCACAGATTTGATTGGGCATAAGTAGGAATTCAGTAGCCGATCATTTCTGGTTATTCTTCCGTTAATAGAATAATTCATGGATTGCTATTCCAACAGTGGTCAATTATTTATTCAGTTTGTTCAGTTACTATTAGAAGGATGTTCCCAAAGAATGGAAACATGATGAAATTGAGCAAATCACAATGCACTGATGCTTTAAAACCCCACATTTATAAAGAGCTGGAATGGCCCTGATAATACAATAATATTACTACATGCCATAGATGGACTCCCTACCCCTCCTTATCGGACACTTACATGCACACTAACCAAACCACCACCATCTTATTTTAATTGACTTCAATGTTTTGTACTTCACTTATTTGATTGGATTTAATTAATTATTATTTTCTATATATTTCCGTGTTACTTCATGTAATGTATGTTTCTTTAAAGTCCTTCTCCACTCCACAATATGCTCTTCTTCTGGTTCCCTGGCTGTGATGTTTGAACGTCACTGCACAGAATGATTCGGTTTGTTTCGCATACCGTACCAGCAGGATTTTATGACATCACAACCTTGATTGATTGAATGATTTTGCACTCCCGGATGATTCCTGTAAAAACACCAACATCACAAAAAAACATAAACACATAAAACATAAAACACATAATTGTTGCTCTTCATAAATACTTTTATATCTGCCTGTCTATCCCATGTCATAAACTTTGGCTTATTCCAAATTGATGTGCAACTGTATTGTAGGGAATAGATGTAATTTTAAAAAGTATAAGCATTGCAAGTTGTTTATTAAACTTTATTTTGTGGGAAAATAATCAGATTATTATTTTATAAGTCTATAAACATGTCTGGATTTATGGATTTATTTCGGAAATTTAGTAAGTAATTAAGTAAAAAGCTTTTTGTCCTTTGATAGAAAGAAAAATAACTGACATGTTCAGTCCAGGCAGTCTGATACAAGATGGCATCGTTTCTGTTCTTTATCATTTATGCAAAAGGAGCGCCCCCTGCTGGTACTGAATGTGATGGACAGTCATTTGTAGAACAGGAGCCGATCATGTGTAATTGTTCTTCTGTTTTATTTCAATCTATATAAATGATATTCTTTTTTTTCTTTTTTCTTTTTTTTTTTTTACAGCCCTGTGCTTCTTTTACATATTAATGCCTTTTTATGTCTGATGTGTAGCACTTTGGCACCATATTTTAAAGCTGAATTCTATGGTGCACAATGGCCATCACAATAAACCTTTTAATGGCCTTCTGACTGTGCAGTTATTGAGTGATGGACAGCAGGGGCGGATCGAGGGGGTGGCTTCTGGGGCTTAACTTAAAAATAATAACACCAGGGAATTTTTGCCACTTTTTAGGTGGCAGGAGTGAAAAAATTATTCATCCCCAACATTTATCATAGTTTCAGAACAATGTCAGATGTCAGATGATGACAGTTGGAGAACAATTATATTTAAAATAGGATGTAGGATGAGTTTTTGCCGTTATGTTGCCTCAACTGGTTTAAAAAATAGTGTATATAGCGGCTGTAAATTGGAAAAAAAATCTCCCCCTGGACCCCCCCAGGTTTGGGCTAAGCCCCGAATTTCTGGCTCCGCCCCTGATGGACAGTATGTGCTTGCTGAAAGAGACAAATATTAAGACATGTATCATAGTGTCGTGCTAATATTAGACACACTGTGTTTTTATGAACCCTTGATATCTTTGCTCTAGTTCTACTTTTATCATCACGATCTCTCACTTTTTTCTATGATTTATGACAAATCCACCAGAGCTAAACTAAAAGAAGAGCTTTGGTTATTTTCTTACAGGACATTCGTGGTGTAACAGCTTCCCTGATATTAGCACAGAGACTAGTTGATCTGAGTCTGTTAATGGAACTGTATAGTGATGAATGGTGTACTGTACTCTGCCTGAGTGGGGCTTGTAATTTGATGAATATGGGTGTTTTATTGATAAAGTCAGACAGGCTGGAAGGAAACTTGGCCATTCTCTCCTTATAGAGTTTCCCTGGTTGTGTAGGCGCATGAATATTTAAAAAACAGTGGAGCAGAAGGTATTTTCCATTTAGTTCTCTTCCACTTTAACATTACACGTCGACTGTATGTTCCATAATGATTAAAAATATCTGAAAAACTTAAAATCAGACTAAAAAGAAAACTCATCCCAGCGAAACCCAAACAACACCACGTGACCAGCTAGAGACCGGATTGGGTTGCCTTTCACCTCCATCTCCAACCCAGACCCTGCTCCGTTTGCCTGAAAGTGACTCCTGCCACCTCAGATCAACGGAAAGAGATTAGCCACGTGAGAGTTTGATTGACAGGCGCGCTCTGGGCTCTTTAATTTGGGCTCGGGCCTGAAAATAGAGATGTTACAAAGTGCAGTACAGTAAGCATTCTTCTTGAAATCTTTAACCCCTGGCCACTTAGACATAACCCAGGGGGTATTTGTGTCAGTAAACCAATAGCCCATATACAGTTAGGTTATCCCACATGGAGACAGACAATGAGCTGGTCCTGCAGCACAGAGTACACCCAGTTTGTTCACTTTCCAAGTGAAAATAACTTTAACATTAGAGGAAGTCGCCCAAGTATGTACTTCTCTTTGTAACGGCCTCACACAAGAGTCTCCCCCCCCCCCCTTTAAAG
>NW_023340206.1:7359098-7359757 GCF_004916995.1 Morone saxatilis
ATCTCAGGTTCATGCTGCTTTACTTGTGTTAGCTTCAAGAGCGTAATTTCCACTGGGGATGTGCGGGGGCAGGTTGATTTTCTTACTACTACTACTCTCTCTGTGAATATTGTTCTCTTGCTGTCCAGACGCTGTGGTTCATATGCATGAAGATCTGAGCTGATGATAATGTTGACGCACTCGTATGAATCGTCCTCGGTTATTACAGTGAGCGCAAAGCAATAAGCTCCAGGAGCAGCAGCGAGTGCTTTGCATACTTTTTCCACACGCTTCGCCTCTCAGGCTACTCACAGACCGCTCTACCTACAAAGGAGGGAAGGCAAACATAAACACACACACACACACGTAATATGATATACAAGTAGATATATATAACAATATATCTACTTCTTTAGCAATTGCAGTTGGTTTGTAGTAATATGATTGATTGCAAATGTTTTACACAATATGCACCAACATATACCATCAATAAATGGTAAAGGTCTTAAGGTGGCTCCTTGTAATTAGATTGGGTCGGGGGGGCTGAATAGAGGCCCTCGGACCCCCTTTGTGGGTTCACACAAGCTCTGTTCTTTGTTGTTGTTTACTGTTTGCAGTGTCTTAGTTTTATTTATCGCATTGTTTGTATGTTCTGTTGTATCTGCCTCTGTTTATTCACC
>NW_023340206.1:7359782-7391435 GCF_004916995.1 Morone saxatilis
TGTTTCTGTGACATGTTTTTGAATGGACTGAGGCCAATACAAATTCACAAAACATAGATTTGACAGCCTTATCTTTGAACCTGAGTTTGACTTAATATATGAACATAGCCAGCTCATAAATGGTCCAACTGAGATACGAGAAATAAAAAGAAAACACTCGCTATTTAATAACTTAAAAAAACCAGCGCTGTGTGTTAAAAAACCTAATTATATAATGGAGTGAGGTAGATGGTTGTACAGGGTTGATACTAATAAAGTCCCCGTGTGAAAAGTTGTTTTTCTTGGCTCAGCTGTTTTGGAGAAAAAGCTGCACAGCGTCTCTTAAGAGGCTCTTGGGAATCGAGCTTGAAGGGTTGGAGATAGAGTGAACTAACAGGGCACTTAGGCACTATCTGTGGCTAAACAGGGCTGCTGCAGGATCTTATTCTCAGCAGAATGCTGCGCTAGGATGTCTGAAGGGAGCTCATACCACTGCTCATCCTCTAAGTGGTTTAGATCTCTCCAGACATGACAAGGCCTCTGGTCCTCGTCGAGGTCTACGGTGCAGAAGCACACACTCAGACACACATGATGCAGGCTGAGTAATGGAGAAAAGGAAGCAGACAGAAGGGAGATAGACTGGCAGATCGGCAGGTATGTTACCCTCAGTTGGTGAAGTTCACTCCTCCAGTTTCATTCAGCTCCTGCTCTTACTTTAGTTGTTACATAGTTAATGACAGCAAGTGATACTCGGCCACACTGGCAGCAGACCCGGGCCGATGCCAGATTTACTTAGACAAGGTGCGGTAAATGATTGATCGAGACACAAGTCATATCATGAAATCAAGCTCGTCCTGAGCCGCGACCTTACAGCCCGGGGGTCAAGTGACACCTGTGATTGTGTATTTGCGCAGCCTGCCCTTTCAGACAACGTGAAAGTCATAGCTCTTCTTTCAGATTGGTCGCATAATGGCTTATTGTGTTCGCCCTTTGGAAACAAGACTTGTAAATGATTGCAATTAATCAAATTAGGCCAGTGAAGACCTGGGTCAGGTGTTTTTGGCTGCTTTCAGGGCTTTTTCACAGTGCTATTTAGTGTCAGGCTGAGTTTTTTAAGTAAAGTTTAAAGGCATCCAGGTGAAAAACTACAACTTTTCCTGATGACTTTGTTGTGTTATGTGGACTGCTGTGGTTGAAAGTAATGAAAGTACATTTACTCAGGTACTGTACTGCAAGGAGTAGTTTTGGGAAATATGCTTTCTTGCCGAGAGTTAGAAGATTGATACCACTCTTGTGTGTGTACATTAAATCTGAAGCATGAACCAGCAGTAGGTTAGGTTAGCATATAGACTGGAAACAAGGGGAAACAGCTAGCTTGGCCCTATCAGAAGGTAAAATATAGTGTGTTAATACGTGAGCTTTAGAGCTGCTGGTAAGTGTGTTTTGTAACTTCTTGCTTTGAGTCTTTGTGCTAAGCTAAGCTAACCAGCTGCTGGCTCCAGCTTCTTATTAATGGACAGACATGAGTGATATCAGTCTTCTCATTTAACTCTCATTTAAATTTAGCATATTTCCTACAGCTTTTCTTCTAAGTGCAATGTTGAGGTGCTTGTGCTTCGTGTTGCTTTATAACTTCTGCTCTACTATCTTCTTCTGACATCTATTGGTCTTCGTTATTTTACATATTTTAAGCATTAAATTCTTATTAAGCATAAGAATTTAGCTCATCCAGCTGAAATAGTAAAAAGCTGCTGACATGTTTATGCATCATGAATAACAAATAATTAACATAATATATCATAATAAAACATTAGCAGGGGCCATTCTGTTCCATTATGAGTAGTTTTGACACTTTTGAGTGAAGTAGAAGACTTCCTGTCTTGTAGTTTAATATAAAAATAAATTAATAGATTTTGAATTTTTCAGTGAGGGAGAAGGACGGGATGTGTTTTCGATTATTTTTAACATGGCAACTTTACACTGAAAAAAAACGTATCATACCTAATTGTACTTCTAAGCAGAGTATGTTTATGTGTCTAAAAACATTCCTGGAGGGGGTCTTTAAGTAAATCTGATTTAAGCACCTTTGCTTGCCTTGTGTACCCACCAGGATTCAATGCACCCAGGTCCAGTCTGTGACAGTTGTAATTGATTCGGTTTGAACAGTGCTTTTAAACAACTGGCCCTGACCTCTGACCTCCCTGTGGGGCCCCAGTTCATAGAAAATGATTGATTTCTAACTTCTAATAGATGGAAATACAGATTATGTATGTCAGACTGTTAGAAAAGATCTATATTAGGTGTGCTTCTATAATATCACCAACAGAGGGCGATATAAACTTGTTAATTTTCCATGAGATGAGGTCTTAGAAATAATACCACCTATAACACTGAACAAAAGCTATTAAATTCCTTGTAACCATGGAGATTAACATTTACATAACATTAAAGTCACCTGTAACAATTCCAATCCATCCCTTTCAGCTAGGTTACATTTTCTAACCAAGCCATAGGTTACACAGTAAGACACCTCCGCCATGGCTTCTGTTTCATATATAGTGGCAACCACTTCATAAAATATTTAGGATGGGGATGACACAATACAGTAGGTCACCTATATCACCACCTGGAGTGATTGCAGCTCACATTCCCTTTGCATGACATTTAAAAAAACAAAACTAAAAAGTTGTGTAAAATTATCCAGGTGATCCTCCAGGTGACATCCCTCTTTACCTCTGCATAACTTTGTAGCATCTAATGAGGCCAGCTGCTGTTAGAGGTGCCCTATAAGAGACACTGAATCCTGCTGGCGCTGTAACAGTCATTGTCTAAGTTTATAGGACGCTTCTATAGTTTCCCATGCCCTCGATAGGCAGTGGCTGAAGCACAGGCTCCTGTTACACTGAGGCCATATAAGGTGCACTGATGGCGTCACACCAAGGGCTGCTGACAGCTCTAATTAATTGCGTTTAATTACATCATTATAACCTGAGTAAACTAATACGTTGTGTGAATGTCTTTGGTTACAGATTAGTGGTTGTTTTTCAGCCTTGTTTAACTGACACCAGTTTGCAGTGTTTACTTCAAAAAAACAGACAGAGGAAATTGTTGCAGTGGAAACATAATGTACAAAAAAACAGTACAGCAGTTTCTTTCAGTCGACTAAAAGGAACAGACATCTTGACTGACTGTGGAGTGATTGGCTATTAGCATAAAGACTGGAAGTAGAGGTAAACAACTAGCCTGACACAGTCCAGAGTTAAAACAAATCCGCCCACCAGTACCTCTAACTCACTAATTGACGTGTTATGTCTCATTTGTTCAGTCTGTAAATGTAAAATATGTCAGGTTGTGGTTTTGCGGAGAGTCACGCATTACTCAGTTGGACACAGTGAAGTCACTCATGCTACGCTAAGCTAATCTCATACTAAGCCTCATACTTAACACAGATGTCAGAGGGGTATCCATCTCCCCCATCTAACCCTCAGCAAGAAAGCAAATAAGCGTATTTTCCAAAATGTCAAACTATTCTTTAATTAGTGTTGATTTTCAGTGATGGCGTTTTGATTGGTGAGTTGTTTGTGCTCTCGCAGGGCCGATTAACTCTGATGGATGTGGACTTAAGCTGGCTGAGTTGGTATTTGCTCTCTCAGTCAGAATTGAACACTGACGAATAATAATTCCAGTCTCGGATCTTTGGGCCCTAAAAAAAAGCAATGGAAAGCAGTCAGGACTTTAACAGCTCACTCAAGGACACATTTTCCCACCTCGATTTAAGATTTCTGTTCATGCACT
Organism: Morone saxatilis; assembly: GCF_004916995.1. Classification (NCBI taxonomy): domain Eukaryota; kingdom Metazoa; phylum Chordata; class Actinopteri; family Moronidae; genus Morone; species Morone saxatilis. The sequence goes on from NW_023340206.1 coordinate 7,363,557, forward strand.
CACATTTCTGTTCTTGCCTTGGTACATAAAGCGGCCCAGTACGTGCATATTGGACAGTTCCACTTCCAGTGTAATGCAGACAGTAGCATGCCCTATCTAGTGAGGTGGAAATAAGGGTGTGGAGGTTGTGGTTTGATATTCATGAGATAGTGACATTACTATTTTTGAAAAATTATATGTGAATTCACAAAATATCCCAGTAAAGTTTCCCTTTTGATTGTCCCTCATGTCTGGCACATTCAATATCTTGCTCAGAGGCACTAAAGCAGTGTTAGCTCACTCAGGTAGAGGATCCTCTCCTTGTTCACTTTCCCAAACATCCATTTCATGCTTTGGGAGGCACTAAAGAACTGAACTTAATCACTGATTACATTTTAAAGACACATTCAGTATCAACTCTATAATTATCCTCGTAGATTGAAGCCACATTCTATATTCAGCCTTTTATACTGTCAATTATCTGCCAGGTAGCTTTACTATCCCAGAAAATGATTCTCGGCCAGCTATCTGTCACTCGATACTGCGCGTCAATAAGCTAAATGTAGGAGCTTTTTGCAGTCATCTCTCAATGTCATTAGCCATAAATCAATGGAGGAGATTGATTAGTGGGCAACTTCACCTTGTATGACATCTTTTAAATGGATTGTCCTGTCAAGATATTAGGCTGGGTCGATGTGTGTGTAGGTGTGTGTGTGTGTAGTAATGTGTATTGGCAAATTAGAGTTTGGGTTATTCAAATATTTTTCAGAGCCAGGGAAATGTTACTAGATTTAGCTTAACTTCTCTGGCACCCTAGGTGACGTGATTTAGCTGTATTATTTGGACTGAATCCTCCATATCACTTTGTGTCGACTGCCAGAGCTTGTGGTGGTAAATTGGTGCAGCTGATGCCAGCGCACGTACGCTCGCAGTACTGTTGTGTCTAAAGTGGTGCGGTGATCACAGTGCTTTTAAAACACAGTGTAGGCAGGTCTTTCCTCTGAGACAATTTTCCCCTGCAGCAAATATATCCATGTGCAAATTAATATCATCACCTGGCAACTTCTCGCAACTCTTTGAGCAGCCAAGAGCTACTGTCTGTAAAACTTGGCAATGCTGGTCTGGAAGCAGAAAGCACCACAGCTTTTGGAGCAAAGGGAGCAATTAAAGGACAGAGGTTGATGTAAAAATCCATCAAAGTTCACGGTATACGTTTTGCTAGTGGAGTAGCTCTACAGGTATGGCAATCTGGATCAGTCGGTCCACAGGATGGATTGCCATGAAATTCATTACAAACATTCATGGGCCCCAGAGGAATGAATCCTACTGACTCTGGTAAATGCCTGACTTTTCCTTTAGTGCCATCATAAGGTTTGCATTTTGTTTTTTCAATGACTTGACAACTATTTAATGGATTGCCATGAAATATAGTACATACATTCATGTCCCCAGAGGATGAACCTTAACGACTTTGGTGATCTCCTGCTCTATTGCCAGGTGATATTCACTCACACTCACTCACACAGTGGAATATTAATGAATGGATTGCCACAAAATTAGATAAATACATTCACGGTTCACAGAGGATGTATCCTAATTACTTAAGTGATTCCCCAACTGTTCCTCTAGCACCGCCATGAGGTTTGACATTTGTATCAACTATTGGATGGAAATCCTATAATGCCATAAAATCCAGGATCATTTCTTAAAAACTTTGGTGATGCCATTACTTTTTTTTTTACTTCCTAACACGCTAAACTGAGATGGTACACCCGCTAAATATCAGCATATTAGCATTGTCATTGTGAGTGCCAGCATGCTGACATTAACATTTAGCACAGAGCATAACAGAGCTGCTAGCATGACTGTAAACCCATGTCCATTCATTTGTGCCGAGGGTGCTGTCTAACAGATTAGATTAGATACAGTTACTATTTGGCAATATGGTAGCTTGTAGAACAGTAGGGCGAACTCGCCAATTATATAAATTATATAAGCTGCAGGTAGTGGTTTCATAACATCAGCTACCTCTTGTTTCCCCTTTGCTTCTTCACCAGGCTTCAGTGCAGTCTAATGTTACTTTTTTGGAGGTTTAACTAATCCAGTAAGATTATTTCTGCCTCTAGTGCAGCTCTCCCTCAAAGAGATGTCTGAAACTGTTTTCTGTGTCCTAATATGTATATGTGCTCAGGGGTTTTTATCTGCATGTAAAGCAGTATCCTCCTGCATGTGCATGCATACATCCGCGTGCTGTCCACATGCATTTACCTGTCAGAGACCATCAGTGCAGGTATCAGTCCTGAAGCCTTCCCCTCTCTCTGCAGCTTGGGCAGCTGCAGATATCTAATTCCTCCCTGGAGAATCCGATTCTTGCCGGCCTCGGCCTTGCCAGTGGAGGAGGCATGGTGGAAAATCATACAGTGGCATGTCTGACCCTATAGCTCCACTTAAATAAGCCAGTTCATTCCGTCTGACTCAGCTGCCACACAAAACGTCAGCTCCCTGACCTAGCTGACTCAGGAAAACATAGAGTGACAGATGAAGAGAGAAAGGGAGAGGAAGAAAAGAAGAACAAAAAAAAGATAAATCAAAAACTACTGTCTCTAAGAGGAAAGGAGAGGTGAAGAAGTTGCTGCTGTATTGTGTGTGCATTGTGGGGAGATGGAGGTGGTGGGGGAACACAATCCAGGGATGATCCATCCACCGATAGGGATAGGACAAGTTGCCACGGCAACCCTGGCTCCTGATCCCCCAGACCGGCTGGAGCTGGCACAAAATGAGAGCAAGTGAGCGAGAAAGAGACAGACTGGAGGAGAGGGAAGGGGGGAGGCGAGATGGCTCTGGTCGGCTGGAGCGCTGCCAGAGGTTTTGACAACAGTACGGTAATGAACAGGAGGGATGGAGCCATCACATAGGAAGCCGGAGTCTCGAGAGGGATCACCTCTTAATAGTTAGGCCATCTGAAACCATCAACCTTTCATGAACTGACAAGACTGAACGCACACACACACAGGTTCACACACAGAACTTTCAAATTCCCAGTAGACCCAGTGTGGAAGAGCATATTATACCCTTACGAACACACAGAGAAGTGTTGAAACGCAGAACATGGATGCAATCTGCTGTAAACAAACACAGATACACAAACATGCACATACACTCAGCAAACTACAGGTTATGATGAGAGGAACATGTGATCTTAGGTGGGTTCAAGCAGGTGTCTATTAAAAGAAACCCCTTGACTCAAACAAGGGCGAAGGAGAAAGTACAGTGGCCACTAAACTCACAAAGAACACAAAAGGCCCCTATCTCTGTTTGGTCAGCTACTGTAGAAACATGGCAGTTCAACATGGCGGCCTCCAGAAACAGCTCATTCTAAGAAAACATTTCACCGGGAAATGATTAAACGCTGCATGACTACAGGATGTAAGTAATATGTAGCGTAACCAAGGGCTATAAATATTAGAGGGCTGGATCTGGAATAACTACTGTACTCCCAACAAATCACCAGGGAAATACAAGGGATTACTCGGATTGAAACTAATTCAATAGGTAAACAAAATCTAAAAATACCTCAGTCCCTGTGTGCTATGTCAACACGAAGCGCAATGCATCATAATGTTGGTGTAATTGTATCTGTGTGTAGTATGCATTGTACTGACAGTATGCAGCAATTTTTATTATGATCTCTGAATCGTTCTTGGTTGTACATTTTACAGTTGTCTTGAATACTTTGACATTAACATCTGATTTTCAGATAAAAACTGTTTCCAAGGTGAATTTATGTGGAACAAATGGTGCCAGAGATCACATTGTTGCACCAGGCATATATATATATATTATATGGCTTCACATTTATGTCTCTATTCTTGTTTGATTTTGTGGCAAGTAGTCTAATTTAATGTTGCCCAGAGTAGTTCTGCTGCCAAGTGAGTGATATTTTTATAAGACTTTGTTCCAATATCACCCCTTAGATTTAAACGCCAACTCACTATTTCTTTGCCAGAAGATGATTCATATGACTTGTTTGTAATTCTGTAGCTGGGAATCATCCAGCTGCTGTCATAAATAAATGCAATTGTCACCATCTGTAATAGCAATCGCTGCTCCATTTAATTACACACATAGGTGTATGATGAGTGCAAATCTCAGGTGTTGACACGTGTTTACAAGACAAGCTGTGCGTGAGGAGAAGACAGATTGAGGAGCTCTGTAACACTGGAGCTTGGCACCGCAGCTGTAATTTCATAAGTGACAGAGAATTTCACCGAGGTCTCTCGGCAGGAGTCATTGTAGGGCAAAGAAATGCTAAATGCAGAAACAGGACTGAGTGCTATGCTCATGGGTTTGGTGTAAGGAACTGGCACAAGAAGCTGATCCGAGACCTGGCTTGGGATTTGTGCTAATGATGATGTGAAAAGCAACCCTCCACTTTATAAACTCATCTGATGAATGTATTTATTTATTCCAGAAAGGGGAGGTTTTCAGCAAGCTTTCTGACACATGAAGTGATAGACATTCATACCAGTGGCTGAGATAGAATTTAAAAAATGCCTTGCCACCCCAATTTGGTGTTCAAATGTTGTCAAATTTAACACAGACCTGCCATCTGTTATTGCCACACTTCAGAGTGATAGACTCAATTAAAAAAGACATGAATTGGAAAAATTTCAAAAAAATTGGAAATAAAACAGTTTACTGATTCGTAATGCCACCTTAAGATATCTTCATTTGGGGGCTTTTTCCAAGCAAATATTGATGTATGTGATTGTGATCAACGTCTATTTCTGCCAACCCTTAAAGTCTCCAGCCCACCCTCTTGCCACCTCATGAATATTTCTGCAGAGCCACCCCTGATTCATACGTGGGACCTAAACAGCTAGCAGCTAATTAAGATTCACTGCTCAAGGGCACCTCAACAGTAATTCAAGATGGTCTTGTATTTGATAAGACAAAAATCAGCCTGATATAAACCGTGGTGTAACCTAAACCTTATTAGCACTACTATGTAATTTTATGGCCTTAGATCCTACAAGAGCCTGTATGTATGTATGTATTAAAACCCAGTTCTAACAACTTTATTATGTTAACTGGGACCAGGTAGCATTCCAGTATAGGAGTACTGGTGGGTTTCTTGGTGCTGTGTGCACTGTACTTGAAGGGGACTTGGAGGCAACCCACACCCAACCACACACAAACAGTAACACACACCCTGAGTCAGAGTCACTCCACTTTGGCACCTCGAGTGGACTAGCAAAGAGACAGGGACATGTGCAGGGTGATACATCTCAGGGATGACACCTCTGTTTGGCGATGAGCTGTGCAGTCACAGGCATTAAGCTTTGATGGCGACACTGACAGAAGACAAAGCCATGGGTTTACAGAGAGCCGCCGGCGGTATCTTGGAGTGACACGTGGGTTATCGTTGACACGCCAACACTGCATCCCCAGCGCGTATTTCCCATGAACCGCTAAGCTGAACTTCCCAGCACCCAAAAGATAACAAGACAGCATATGAGGAAAGGTGAGACATTTATCTGTGGAAGGGGCCTGCTGTGGAAACAAGTCTAGGACAAAGTTGAATGGGTGACTGCAGTCCAACCAGCAACACTGGATAACTTGTCAGTCTTCATCGTCTGTACCTTTCTCTCTTATGTCCACTCTGTCCACCTCATTTTCAGAGACCTTTCTATTCCGCCTTACGTTGCCTCTAATCATTCGTCTGTGATCTTTCGACGGTCAGCCTTCTCCTATTGTCTTTTCCTGGCTCCCAGCCAGAGCGGAGATCAAGGGCCAACGAAAACAAGAACAGGCAGAAATAAACCAAGAGAAAATAGAGAGACCTTGGGGGTCATCCCTGGGTGTGGGCAACCATTTGCTCTGGAGTGATCCGTGGATTAGGGGCCAAGGCCTGGCTGCCCGATCTAAATTGCTCCACATACTGAACAGATTAAGCTAAAAATGAATGGACCAACCAAACTGATAGAGTCAGGCTTATGGGGGGTATTCTCCTTTCAAAAACACTCACAGCAGCAGGGGCAGCAGCAAGGAGACTAAAGGCCAATGTCAGTTGGGAGATTAACATAGTGGGGAGTTTATTTTCTCATGGAGAAACAAACAGCAGTGCAGAGTGGCATGGGTATACCCTCAGTGATGCTACTTATTTAGCATCCACCCATTATCACCATCAAGATTGATAATCATTGTCATGCTTGATGCCACTGTCATCATGATTATGCTCATCATCGTGAACAGTTTGCCAGTTTAATTTCATACCACTACAGTATCGGCAACACTGTCATCTTCATATTATTCAGTCTTGCTAGCAGTGTGTCTTTAGGGATGGCAGTGTTGGCTATACCGCTTTGGTATAGACTGAAATATCAACTAGCGGATGGGTTGCCATGAAACTGGCATTCTGTGAAATATCTGGACATCTATTAGGTACAGATTTCCATGGTGGAGGATGAATCTACCAGATGGATTGGCCAAAACATGTTTCACCATCAGGTCAAAATCATAATTTATTTTGGTTTATGGCCATGCTAACACACTAAACTAAGATGGCAATATCAGAAGAACATTGTACTTGATAAACATCCCCATTGTCGCTGTGAGCATATTAGCATGCTAATGTTAGCATTTAGCTCAAAGCTTCCCTGTGCCTAAGCCATAAAGTCCCTCTACTGCATGAATTATGTTCATTTCCCCAAAAGATATTTCACTCAAAATCGATTAACCACAAAATGCATAAAAACAAGTTGTATATGGTTCCTTCTTTACGGAATAATTCAGAATATTTTCAATATTTATTCAATATGAATTCAATATTTTATAAACCTTTCTTTATCTTCTTGCCTCTCATTCGCTGTGAAGCCTCAGGAAGCAATATATTTTGTCATAAAACGTATGTTGGGCGCCATATTTTCTGCACTTTGTCTTTGCATGAGTAATACAAAGCCTAAAAAAACAATTATGTGTATAGCCACATCATATTTCCTCATATTCCTTACCTTCCCCTTATTCCACCCTACACTTTTTTCATGCTATCACAAATATGGATTATTCATGCATTAAGAAATATCTAATTCCATAAGGATAATAATAGGTGGCTCCTGTGTGTTGGCTCTAATCTACTGAAACCTACACAACTGCCTCTCTGAAAGACTTTCTGTTGGGCAATGATAAGCAGGCGCAAGATATCCAGATGCTCCAGATACATTCAAATACTCATACACTCACACCTACTATTCGTTCCTCTCTGTAGTCATGAATGAGCTGATGTTGAGTGGATTAGGCTGCGCTGGGTTTATTTAATGACTGCTGCACAAGCTACAGTACACTGAGCCTCTCTGGGATGAGGTCAGAGAAAATGCCTCATAGTAATAGAGATCCTTAACAACCACCGGGGGAAATCATTGCTGGTTTGTTGGCAGCCCATGTAATTAACCATGTTTCTAACACTCACAAATTCTGGAGAATAAACCCCCTCGTAGGTCTTAACCTTTAAAACCTGCGACAGTGGATGGAGGCTATCTGACAGAAGGCGGCGTCCCTAAATTCTGCATGACAAAAGCCAATTTTAAATGATTTAGAGCTGACAGCGGAGGAGGAAATTATGTGATATTCTATTGATTGAAGGGGAAAGTTCTCATTTCACTGAACCTCTCAGGAGCAGGTGGGAATTCAGTCGTCTGCTCTTGCTCTAGGGTAGTTCAGCAGGGATGGAAGTTTGCTGTCAAGAGGGCTTGAACCCAGGTTGAAGGACAGTCTCCCTACTCACTTCTCACACCTTCTGTATCACTGTATCACTCTACCACATGCAATGCCGAATCTAAACCTCTTTGCTACAAGAGTGACAGCCTGTCAGGAGCTCGCAGTGTTTGGTATTAGTCTATCTAATTAGCAGGGCCCAAGGCAAGGTTACACTCTACAGTAATAACCATTTTTTTCTTCCTCCAATACATCATAATGATGGTGATGATCCCATAGGGCAAAGTTGTAATCATTCACCTGCTGACTCAGCTCCAATTATAAAGTGGCGGTTTCGGCTCTATCCTTCTTCAAATAGGCATGTCCTACCAAAACCTGGAGAATAACATCAATCCTTGCTAAAAAAAACAAAAACAAAACAAAGCCTTTGCTTGAGACAAACCTTCTAGTCTTTGCTCCTTAAGGCTCAGTTAAGAAAAGCTGAAAATTCAATTCATTTTAACAGAACTGTCCTGCTAAACAGTTCTGCTTGCAGGGGTGAAGTAAATCTGCTAAAATGTTTGTTGTTTAAGTGAGTTCAGCTTGATGCATTTTGACATGCAAATTTTCCACATCGAACAACAGAAGATTGTCTTGCCGGCGCTGACCTTTGAGGGAATGGAGCGCAGGAGAGTTTAAAATGGAGAAGCTATTGTAGCTTATTAGCTGTGTTGCGCCATCCCCTTTTATTTTACCTCCTCCGTTGGAGCATAAACTCCGCTTAAGAGAAATAATTTGCAGACATTAGGAGACCGAAGTCAGTGGAACAAATACAACTACTGAATAAACTGTTAAGTTATTGGCCCATGCAGCTTCTTAACGGTTAGTAAACTCATTAGCTTGGAAAGCTTTTTGTTCCCCGTCAATAACTCTGTATTGAATGAAATGATAGTAGTTTTGGGAGCAAAATGCCAAGTGGGAGTAAACTGCACAGAAAAGAGAAAATACTCTAGTAGAGGTACCATGACTGACTAGCGTGTTATCTGTTAGCTGCACTAGTTTGGCACCAGTGCTGTGAATGCATCACCAATATGTTTGTTGCTCACATTCAGTATCTTCAATATTACAGTTGCACAACTCAATCACTGGATAGATTAATTTGAGCACCAAATAGTTGAACGAAGTGACTCTCTGGACAGACAATATTTCCCAAGAGGCACAGGGTCTTAACATTTCAGTCTGATAGAAATGATCACTTGGTTGCACTTAATGAAAAAGAGCTGAACTCATAACCACAGAAAATATCTTTTCTGAAATATTCGCAAGCCCTCTAGCTTTACTTTACAATTCCCTCGCGTTTTACCACTAAGACCCACATCCCTCTTGCATTGTTTAATTTCCACTTAATTATTCATTACACCTTTAACAGCATCTTTGGGATAAAACTTAATTTCCTTCTCTTACCGTGACTCATAAACCCGGTCAGTAGGATGCAGTCTCATGAAGGGCATAAACAGATAAGTGATGTTCTGGATAAATGGAAAGTAAATACAGTTTTATCTATTTATAGCTATCAGTTCCCATAAACCCACGGAGCCGCATTGCCAATAGCATCTGGTAAGAGAGATTCAAGGAACACACTTGCACTTACCAGTACATTTTAGGGATTTTCTCTAGGGTTTTGTAGAGCACATTATGAGTTATGATAAGTTTTTGTAAGCTATCTTACCATCAAACAAAAATCCCCAAGCTGCACTGTGGTTTGCAGAACCAGACCTTTTCATGTGCAGAAAACCTGCTATTGGCATGTGACCTGTCAGATAAGAAGACAGAGACTCACAAAAAAGATTACAATTGAATGTATGTAGAATGTATGACATGAACGTATGTAGCAAATGTCAATCCATCCGATTGTTTTTGAGACATTTCACTCAAAACGACAAATGTCAACCTCATTGTGGCGAAAGTCAGAAGATCACCGCCGTCAGTGAATTCATCTAGCGTCCATGAAATATCTGTACAAAAGTCTAAATCAAAGCGGTGGGCCAACAGAACATCTTGTGCCGCTAGCCTGGCTTTAAATTGTGTGTCAGCTTTTTTGTTGACAGTGCCCAAAGGAGCTAAGAAATGTAATAATAAGAAAAAAATGCTATCAAACTGAAGGGTTAAGCCCAGGGAGCTGTCCACTGTACTGAAATTAACCTGCACGTTGGAGCTTTCTTTAGCTTCATTATGGCTTTTGGCCTGGCCCCCGAGGCGATAACGTCCCCCCAGTTTCCTCTGTGTTGTAACTAATGAAATATTAATAGCCTAAAACCGAGGTCTTAGTGCAAACATATCTCTTCTAGATGGCTTTTGAAATTGTGTTGAGTTAAGGGTTTCTTTGCCCTGGAAGAGAGGAGATTCCTGCACACCGGTCTTGCATTCAAGACTTCCTAACCTCTGAATTTTGACTACAATACTAAATCGGTGAGGTCCCTATAACAAGTGTGTAAATACATAATACTTCTGTAATATCCCTAACAGGAATTCCTGCATTTCTACTGCACTGAACCACAATAATAAAGACACTGGTTTGGATGTGTGTGTGTGTGCAGGTGCTCCTTATTTCTTAAGGATTATGTTCTCCTCTGTGTAAGGATGGTGTTCGTCACCACCAGCTGTCCATTCAGTGAGCATATTATGAGCTAAAATACAATTAATTAATGTTGTCACTGCCTTTAATGCGAATATGACTCAAGGGCAGGCCTACCCTTTACGATTTCACCGCTGTGAGTCAGTGAGTCGTGCTTGCTGTGTGACAGGGACAGAGAGAGAGAGAGAGGGGTGGGAAATGAAAGAGAGGGGAAAAAAAAAGATGTGTGGTGGATTAACTTGTTTTTATGGATTTAAATATCATTACAGTGTTAAATGTGATGAGAAACTGGATATGCGCAACAAAGTGCATATTAGTGCTGATAAATATGCTGAAGCGGCCAATAGACCAGAAGCCTCAGGGAAGAAAGAAATAACACATCCAAAGAAAGCTGTCGAATGCATGACAAGGACAAAAGTGTTAAACAAAGGCCGCCTTCACTTGGAATCCACTGTAGTCACTGTTAAAACAAAAGGTCGTAAAAGCAGCATATGCCACCTTCTCTCCAGCCCCTCGCGTGTCTGTGTATATTCAACTGTTTTCTCAATGGACCAGATGGAGGGAGAGCTGGAGTAAGAACAGGACAGATGTTTCGGGTGTGTTTGTTTGTCCGTGTGTGTGTGTCTGAGAGACACTGAAAGAGACAACAGGGGCGGGGAATGGATTGAATCTGAAAGGAAAGTGAAATGAGAGGAATACATTGAGTATTAAAACGTTAAAATCTTCAGTCCAGAGTTCCTGCCTATGTTTTAACACAGTATCAGGACGGTTTTTACACAAAATAAAGATTCTAAGTACAGTTTTGAAGTGCATGTACTTTATGCTACCTTATACTTCCACTCCACTGCCATTCAAAAATCTATTTCCCTGCATTTATCTGACAGCTATAGTCACTTTAGATACAAAACATAGGATCAGGAAATAAAATATGATGCATTTTTATAGAAAAAACTACCCCAAGAGGACATAAAATAGTTAAAATATTGACATGCTGCAAGATTGAAATGCTGCTTGCATGTTAATGCATCACAATAATAATCATATAATAAAATATACAGTAAACAATAATGCAGTACTCCATAAGGGTAGAATCTGGATTAGTACTTTTACTATAGTACTTAATGTTTTTGGGTGAACTTCTGACAAACAGTGGCACTAGGAATCAGTAAAATATCTAAATAATCATGTATTTTGTTGAAGGATGCAAACTCCTGGTGGTGTTGAGAACACTGAACTTAAGAATCAACATGTATCTACTAGTATACAACCCATTTTAAACATATTCCACATAACACATGCAGAGGTCTCAGGTTTAAAGACCACAACGTTAGGTCCAGCTGCAGTGTGTGTCCTCCCCTCTGACTTCTCCCTCTTTAGAAAATGCCTAAAGTCGTGCTGCTGATCCCACTGGTGGAAGGGAAAAGTAAAAAAAAAAACCCTCGGCAGCACCATGGCCAGCGCCTGCTCATGCGGCAGCAGCAGCCGGTGGAGCTCTGTCACATTTCATGCAACCAATGCGTGGAAGTCGAGGCGAGAACTCGGGGCTAGAGGAGGCATTTAAAAACACGGCCGTCCAACCAAGTAGTGGCCGAAGGGGGCTCTCCGTTAATGAGACAGGCGACACACCTGAGTCCGCTGCCCTGACGTCACCCCTCACGGCGACACCGGGCTCGTGACTCGGAAGAAAAAAAAAAAAAAAGTCACAGGTGCGCCATCATTAAACACTCATTAGTGTCAAAAAGTCATGTTTAATCAGTTGTCGTCGTGATTTTTTTTTTTTTTTTTTTGTTAAATGCGTCAGAAAATCTAATTAAGTCCGCAGGTTAAGCAGGTAAAGCTAAGCTAACTTAATTTAACCCGCTGTGTGACATGAATAAGGCCGGAAATGAACGGAGGGAATAGCTCATAACTGGACTTAATATGTTGGATAAATAAAAGCTAGAAAGTAACAACAAGCCATGAAACAAAAACCGGAGGGGGGCGGTTGTAACGCGTTACAGTAACCCGTTACCAGGCAGCCCTGCCTCTACTATCTCCGTCTGCCGCTTTGTTGTCTACGCATCCATGTGGGTTTTTCCCCTCGCAGTGTCGGTGTGTTGCGCCTCTCCGGTCCGCCAGCCTCTCAGCCATTGGCCTCAGAGACCATCACTCTTCCTTTCACAACAATAGACCCCCCCCGCGCGCACGCACACACACACACGCACGCACATCCCTCTCTCTCTCACGCGCCGACACAAACGCGCACCGTGCTTTCGAGGAGCGACGGTGAAATGTTGGTTAAACTGCGGTTTACCGACTCCTTTCTTTCCAGCTTCACGTCGGCGAGGAGCGCAGGGAAGCCTCTGCGATGCGCTCAACCGGGGACGCGTCGGAGTTGAAATAAGGGAAACACTGGGGGGTAGGGAACAAAACCAAAAAAAAAAAAAAAGCAGAGGAGGGGGAGATTTTCTTACGAGGATGACTGACTGGTGACAAAGAAAACGGGGAGCCCCTCTAAGGCTTCGGTTGTCACCCGCTAGAACTTGACGGAAGGCGTTTTTTGAGAGAGGGGGGGAGAGACTGGCTTGCTCTTACTTGGACAGCCAAAGATTTTTTATCATCATTATTTTTGGAGGGGAACCATGCCTGTCCGGAGGGGTCATGTTGCGCCACAAAACACGTTTTTGGGAGTAATTATTCGCAAATTCGAGGGACAAAGTGAGTAGCCTCTCTCCCTGGTGTCCAGACCTGTGTGTTGTGTTTGTGCTGCCTGCCTTTTGTGTCTATCCTGCTGCATCCTGAGAACAAGTATTTAGTCATTAGGATCTTGCCTAATAGGCCTTTCTTTAATAATAAGGCTTGTGATGCAGATACAATGCACTCATTTTATTTTCCCAGCGTTGTTTTTTTAGAAACTGTATGTCAGAGGTCCACAAAAAGTCATTATAAGTTCATTATCCTGCTCTCTTATCAAGCACCCCGGTTTGTTTTATAGTTCTGTAGTGCTGTACTCTGCTGCTCCAGTGGAAACTGTAGTTTAAAAAAAGCTGCATATGAGAAAAAAAAGAAATAAAGGATTAACGGATTTCATTACTTTTCAGATCATATCCCCAAAAAATATCTTCATTGCCCTTATTAAATCCTCCAGTCGTGTTTGGTTTTCATGGATTATTTGCAGTGCTGTGTTGCTGCACACCACACTTGAGGCCTGTTGAATAAAGCATCACTTGGGCCATAAATGTGGGTTTACAGCTGAATATGTGGAGGGAAAACTGGTTTTCTCAGATTCTTACGTAAAATGTGAAATTGAAGGCTACCCCAATCATAGAAAGTGCAATAAAAAAAAAAAGCAATCCAGCCTGCTCCTTCATTCTTTATCCACTGGAACAGTTGAGCACCTATATTAAAGAATGTAATGGAGGATAATCCCATGTAAACCAATTATATCCACCTACGTCTATATTTTTGTAAAGTGTATTTCCATATTCTTTCACATTCCTGTTCATGTATTTGTTGTTTAATGTAATAACTGATATATGCACATGTTTAGTAAGTGATTCACTACAGTCAGTTGCTCTTGTTTAGGTGGTATTCCCGCCCCTAAAACAAATTCTTCCTCCTCCAATTTATCCCTCTACAGACAAGAAATTCATCATAGCCAATGCCCGGGTGCAGAACTGTGCTATCATCTACTGTAATGACGGCTTCTGCGAGATGACGGGCTTCTCCAGGCCGGACGTCATGCAGAAGCCGTGCACTTGCGACTTCCTGCACGGCGAGTTCACCAACCGGCACGCGGTGGCCCAGGTGGCCCAGGCGCTGCTGGGCTCGGAGGAGCGCAAGGTGGAGATCACCTACCACCGCAAGGATGGTGAGTGCTGTGGGCTGTCTGTGTGGGCTCGGGTGGCGCGTACAGAACATGACATGAAGCTGTTGCAGTTGTCTCACTTTGAAATGCACACTGGGGAAACTATTGAAGCTCTCTCCCTCCCTCAGCAAGAGTAAGCATCATGTTTTGCACTCAAGATTTGTGTTACAGTGCAAGAGGCAGACCCGCCTGCAGTGTTAACGCAAGCTACGTAGATGTGAGACAAATGTGTGAAAGGTGACTTTTACAATGTGTGACACTCCTGGTGCACAGTGGGTAATTTTTAGTTCTGAGTCGGCTCTATCTGGAGCATTGTTGCAGCAGCAAATCACTGAGTGCACCCATTTAAAACCCTGAGGGGAGAAGAGCAGCTGTGAAGGTTTCCTTTGCTGTGAAGTCCAGTTTTTGAAATGATACAGGCGCTGGGTGGCTGGAGAAGATGTTCTCTATTAGCCTGCGCTGGATAGGGCACCCTGGGAAGGATGTAGCTCACTCCCCTAAAGACTACTGCGAAGATAGTGAGGTGTGTGGGTTCTCTTCCTCTGTTAACTTCTAACTTTAGCATTTTAAGATCCTGTTAGTACTCAGAGCTGAAAACTGTCTCTGACTGACTCTAACTGTGTAGTTTTTCTCCATGGTTCAGATAATCCACTGACGTGCATATGCTGCATACGATAACTGCATGCAGATCGTGACATGGCATGACAGCTGGTAATGTTTCGATGAGTTACAAGGCAAGTCCCATCAACTGCGCCGGTTCAGGGAGAGTTCATGTGGTGACCTCGAACAATGACATATGTATTCAGATGATTAAGCCTCCTTGCATAACACTTAAGGGCTGGTGAGGTTTCATTATGCCACAAATGAGGATTAATAGTTTTATAAAACCTACAGTATGTGTTTGTCTGGTGTTATTGCTTGTTGCATATTGCAAGCCCCCAGATCCTATTGCGTTTTATCCTGAGTGGTTTTTAATCAAATAAAAATCAGTGAGCCCATGGGGTACAGCATTTATTCATATCTTCTTTTTATCAGGTTGAATCTACTTGATTATTTCTGCAGAACTGAAAAGTTAGCCAAAACTTTTAATTTTCTTTGGTCAATAAAGCGTGCATTGAGAACAGATTGCAGGAGTGGTAGTTATTTATCAGCAAACAATATCAAAACCTTCATAAAACTTTGGAAATCATTCCACATAACATCCTAAATACATTATTAGCTAACAGTAATTGATGAGTCAACCATTTTTGCAAGACTCCTCTAAAGCCCACTTCAGACCTGTTCTCACCAGCTAAGTTAGCTGTAGCTAGAGTGACCAAAGAGCAACTGGCGAATGTCCCACCGAGTACCAGAGTTTGGAACTGAGTGCCATATATGTATATATATATACCTATAGGAGAAAACATAAGGCTCCAGATCTGGAGAGGTTGGAATTTATCTGCTTACACACGGATTGGATGGATTTCCCCATGGATAATGAAACAAGATGCTGTCAGAGGGATTTGTTTTGACATTTGTTGTGTGATAGGAGCTCTGGATCAGTGATGACGATGTGGCCTCTACTTGTGTGTGTGCGCGTTTGTGTTCATACTCCGGCAGGTATGAGAAAACCCAGAGGGAGAGAGGTGATGTAGATTAGGTCAAACACAGTTTACAGAACAGTTAGAAATGATAGTATCCTTGGAGACATAGATGTGTGGGGTCAAAGGGTGAAAGACTGAGATAACGTTACAGAAAAATGCTTTAGGGAAAAGACAGAAGGAGATGTCAGCTTATTGTTTGAGTGGGCTTTAGCCGGTGCCTAAACTGTCTGACTCTATATGCAACCCATAGTTTTATATTGTCTTTACTGAACTTTGACTAGCCTAAAAAAGCACCATAAGGAGCTCAGTCAGTATGATGAAGACTACAGTTTCCCAGTGCTGGAGATGAGATCCTGCCCCTGTGAATGGAGCTGTAGCATGTCGTATATGTCTGCCACAAATTGCATAGTCAGAGGTGTAGATTATCTAAGAACATCTGCTCAGAGTCAAAATTGGATATTTTGAAAAAAAAAAAAGAGCAGACATTTTGTAGCAATTTTTCTGCAAGCAATTTTCTCCATGGAAGTTTCTTTATCACATCTACAACTTTGTGTGTGATGAAAGATGTGGTTCCTACAATTTTCTCACAAAATTACCAGAACATTGTGTTGAGATTTTCAACCCAGGGCTGCAGAGATGAAACAACAGGATAGAAAATCTTCTGATCCTCCCTTTGTTTTTAGAGCCTTTTTCTGCACCAGCACAGTGCAGGTTGTTAATTAAAAATAAAAGCAATTTTATGTGACTAAGACTTTTTTTTGGTTTTGCTGTTTTTTGTGCTAGTATTGTATTGAAGTTAGAAAATCCTGGTATTGTGTCAACCTTACATTGGATAGTTACAAGCACCTTCAAGGAACGTTCTCCAGATGTTCTACAGAGGTGTGTTTGAAAATCAGCACGCAGGAGTCGTTAATGAGCACTTCCATTAGTAAACAATATTGTGTAACCACGAGATAACGCTATGAAGAAACCGTCTGGGAATATTTGTTGAAGTAATTAACCAAACAAAAATGTTCTTTGAAGGCTATAAAACATGTTACCAACCTTAGTGGAACCAAGCATCAGGATCTGTAGACTTTTAATCCTTTTTTTATACAGTAAATTGTTCTGCAAATACTTTTAGTTACGTTTTGAATGAAGGACATTCACTCATAGTGGAGTATTTTTATGCTGTGCTATTAGCACTGTAAAGGATTTAAGTACTTTAAACTCGGCCATAACTGGCCTGATGTCTCTCTTGGCCTGCGTATTGTCAGCCAAACCAAGCTGGGGGTTCAGTCTGCATCGATCCGCTGAGCAAACAGCTTTAATGAGGACACAAATACCTTCATGTTGCATTGATCTTCAAAACCGGTGCATTGGAGAGGGGAAATCAATGGCGGCAGAATGCCCTCCCTCCACTGGCTGACCCACAGGAGACTTGAATAAGAAGAACTGGAGGGGTTCTGACTGTCAGACCCAGCAGCGGGGGAAAAGGCCTCATTACCATTCTGTATGCTGTGCCTCTAATTACCTCAGTGTTTTCCTCTCACCTGACTCAGAGCTTCTCCAGGGAAGGTCATACACCTGTTTCAACAAGGCAGACTGTTCTTATAATCTCCTTATTATAATAAGCAAGTACGGCTGTACAGTTAATCCAACTGGAGATCTTACTTTGACATGATTTTACCAATAGTCCGTAGTTTGTAATCACGTATTTTTATGTATTTTTAAAATCCTGGCGTGTTGTTGTCTCTCATACACTCTTAGTATGTGTAACCATTTATAGTCTTTGACTGCACAACATTCATGTGATCAAAATGTGGAGAGGCAGGCAGCTCCGGTGGGAAAAATTGTAATAGTATGTCTGAAAACATGAACAACAATGGCAAAAAGAAAAAGAATGGAGCACAATAAGACTAAGGCAGTAGGAGCTGTCGTATTTTCAGCAATACTGCGATTTAAACAATGCAGGAACGAATGAATGAATCGATGTAACTACTTCTGTCCCTTTCCATCCAACACACACTCAGCCCTCATCCCCTATCTCTCTTGTCTCCTGTATTGGAATTCCAGGGGAAATGTCATTGCAGCAAGCTGATTGCCCTCCTCGTGGTGGACCACTGGGGTTTCTGTGAGGCAATCTTCTTTTTAATCCTCTGACCCAGGGTCTGCATAAACGCATCGCCCACTGTCCTTTACAGTCCGTGAAGGAGATTCTGCTCGTCAGCACAATCTCTGGCACATTCTTAACGCTTTATGATTTGTGCCCTCGCGAAACCACCAGTCCTTTTGCCTTCCAGCGCACATATCTCGATGACCTCTATAGGAGGGGTAGCTGTCATTAAAGTGGTGAAAGTTTGCCCCAAACCCTTGTGCTTGACATTTAAATGCTGAGCTGTTTACTGCATTCATTTCAAGAGCAATGGACAGGCCAGCTGATCTTAAATCTGACATTGGTGTCATTTAGATTTTTTCCAGAGGCCATTAGTTTCACAGTTACTTCTCGACTCAATCAGCACCTTGAAAGACAGAGTGAGGCATAAGTGCTATTTTGCTTTGCTCTTTTCTGTCATCATCCCACGTATTTATGCATTTTAGTCTTTGTTTCCATTCGTAACCAATGGAAAAAACAAACCTGTGCCTGAGTGAGAGAACAAGAGGATACCGCAGTAGTCATTATGCATAATGTAGTGTGTGTGTAAGAAACGGAGACTGGTGTGTGTGTGTGTGTGTGTGTGTGTGTGTGTGTGTGTGTGTGCGCACACGGTATTTGTTTTGTGGGTGTAGTATGTGAGGTGTGTTTAAGACAGACGACGACAGATACATTTCACACAATCACAAAGCAAAAACTGTGTGCTGGACAAATTCATTGGTTCATAAAGCATGAGCAAAGAAAATAGGCAGAGGATAAACAGATTTAGACTGGGTATGTGTGTACAGCCCATCACTTTGCAGTCATTTAATCTTTGACATGATAATCTTATCAAACATAATTTTTCCCAGTGGTATTTACTATTGCAGGTTGATGATTCCACTTATATAGTGATTCCACTTATATATAACATAGTCATGTTTGTGCTAAACACTGGGGCCTTTATCTAAAGCTGATTCCTCCAGGTTAATTTCACTTAAGGTTTTCAAATAGCAAAGCATGAGCCCCACAGTGAGGGGAGATCACTTTCTCTAACACAGCAGGTCATAGCCAAGGATGTCATTAAAACATCTACTATAAAGGATCATTTGTTTAAACTGCAGGTAAGAGCAAAAGGAGAGGACCTAAATCCTAATCATTTTTCATTCAATTAGCCTTTGACAAAATAACTCCATTGTGTGGCCTTACTGTAAATGCTGGGAATATGCCATGGTTTTGGATTTGGGTTTATGTTCTGCTGCTACGGTTTTGTAAAAGATAGCCACATGTCCTATTTAAATGCTAATACTTCACTGTCTAGTTAATGGGAAATTGGATTTTCAAGATGAAATGATCTCTTTTAAAATAAAAGCAAATGATTAATCAATAGCTAAAAGCACAAACCCCTTATTTTTAAAGACCACCTGTTTCAGATCGTATATTGAATGAAGCTCTACAGTTAGTATCTATAACTAACTCTACAGTCAGTGCTTCTTAGTCCACAGCGTTTTATTGGTTAATGAATGCATTCAGCGCTCCGAATAAATTTCCCAAGTTAGAGATTAGGCATTTAAACCTCCTTTTCTTAATGATAGTTTCAGAAATCACTGAGTAAAAATAAACCATTGTAGCACATATTTACTCAGCAATAGTTGCTCTCTCTGCCTCTTTATTCAGTGATTCAAATAGAATAATCTCAGTGTCTCGCTGTCCAAGAGACGACTCTCAGGGTCCTTGGTGTATCAAGAAATCCTTAAACTCAGTACATGGTAGAAGCTTCCACTTGCAAATAGCAAATGAGACTGAAAATGTCACACTATAAATACATTAAAGTTGGTTGTGCTTCAGTGATGCTCACTGAGATTAGAGTTTTTTTTCTCCTCGCCTTTAAAATGAAAAATAAGCTATAAGAATCCCTCACCCTGAGGACGGAGCTGTAACGGCCCCCATGGAAGGCAACGTAAAGCATCTGTAGATATAAAAGGCTCATTCTAAGTTAACACATTATATCATACACTAATGAAAAACATACTTATGGATATTATATTCAATTTCTACCAATAGACCCTCCTAAATGTTACACACTGGACCTTTTTAAGCTTTTTATGTATTACTTGAGCTTGACCATGTCGTTTACAGTAAAATTATTAGCTTCATTTGGCCTTGTTTTAAAAGAGAACTCCACCGCTTTAGCATTGCACTCGTTTAACATTTGAGGACTCAGAATAAATGTCTTCTTCAAACCCTGTCGCTTACATTACCGATGATGACTCAACCACTGACATTAGTGGCTATTGTAGCCTGGAGCCGCTAGCGACAGAAGTCTGATAAGCTTTTTCACCACGACTCCAGATTTTATTCATTTTCAAACTTGTAGTCTTCAGACCCCACCGACGCTGATTCAAGTGAGGACATTTATAAGACTTGCTGTAGTATCGTGATAATAATATTGTATCTCCAGATTCCTGTCAATACATACCCCTAAGACCCAACAGTTACAACAACACATTCGGACATTATTCTTGCAGCGTAGATGCAGCCGATGCATCTCCACGATGTTGTGTGAACTGCTCTTAAGAATAACAAGTAACAAGTGGATAAGGATCTATACAGCCCTGAGAGGAAGCCAGACATGTTGACTGATGACGATACGATTCGGGTTATTTGGCTGAAGTGGCCTGAGTTTGACGGTGTGACCGTTCTTTGTTAAACCAATTCTTGTACATCCGCTGCTGTGCAAACAAGATAAGCTCTTATTCTGTTTCGCCTGCAGTTTCTTTCACATTCTCAGGTTCAGCTGTGTTTTGAGAGCATACAGTGGACAGCTTGTGTCTGTGAAAGACATATGCATGAAGGGAGATAGAATGAAAGAAAGAAGAGAAGAGCAGATGCAGTGGGAAAGGGGGGAGGGGGCAACGCCAAGACAAAATTAGACACATAAATGAGATAAAGGGAGTGTGAGGATGTAAGAGGGAGTTTTCATCCTAAACTAAGTTTGACGTTTTGTGTGACTGTGAGGGATGAAGTTAGTGAGCAGGCAAGAGAGTGTAAATGAAGATGTCAGATAGAGAGAGAAATCAGGTGAAGCTGAATATCAGATGGCTTCTTCCTTTGTGGGAACGCCCTCTTGAATCCAGTCCAGCAGCTTGAGAGCCGCTTCAATTATGGATGGCCCTAGTTCTGTCTCTAACACCCTCTGTCTGTCTTTCTGAAGGGCGGGGGGTTACCTCTTTACGACTATTCAGTTATGTAAAATTATCCTCAACTGACTTCCATAAAAGCTATGTCAGTTATTGTAGCGCCCAACACAGACCAAACTCATAAAGGATGGAATAAATATAGGCATGGCAAATGTTGTGTGACTTTGAGCACGGCTGTCCAGCTTGCTCTCATCAGTCCTTGTGAGCCTGGTTGAAAGCAGTGTAATGAGCAAGCCCCCCCACTCTCAATATAAAGTGACATGGACAGATTTGTGTTGTAGCAAAGGCTTCGATTTCCTCTCTGTTGATGCCTCACAGTGGATCTCATTTATAACGAGTCTCTTCAATGACTTCTCTCGGGCTGCCAGAAAGAAGAAGAGTTCCAGGATTACAAATTGGTCATTTACAAGAAAAGCAGATTTGTAGTTACTGTCCTTCGTTGTTGCTATTATAAACTTGAGCTCTTTAAAGGGATGTAAAGTAGTCGTGTTTTAACATACCTCACTGACACATTTTTTAACTATTCAGATGAATTTCCTCTATCTGTCACACCCTCACTTTTCCATCGATATTAAAAAAAAAGTCTGTGTGCAGTACAGCATAGTGTTGTCCTGGCAACTGCTGAAAGAGCCATGATATATCATTGCAACTCATCCTGGCATGTCTGCCTATGGGGCTCAAAGCAGGAGACAGAGCAGGCTACTGGGACACCCAGTCACACAATCCTGAAAATGCCATCAAAAGCAGAATCTGACTAAAGAACCACTAATGCAGAGGATTTTGACTTGGTGATGCAGGTTTAGAGCCGTACTGACATCATTGGTTCATAGAAACATCCAGTATAAAAACCACAGGATCTCATACACTATAACGCAGAATGATGTACAACAGTCATTTAAATGTATTCCTATCTGTAATGAATTCCCACTGTAAAGGCCAATCCACATAGAAGTGTATTTAGCAACAAGCGTTTTTTGTGTGAGACAAGCGTCTTTTCATCTAAAAACAGCACAAACAAACCCCCCCTTACAAATAACATAATGCATTGGGGATTGTTTTACCATTTGCCATTTATTTTTGTAGATTATAAAGAAATGCTGCATCTGCAGTGACATTAATAAGAAAACAGAGGTCTTGAGAAAGATAAATTATTTTCTGTTTTTCACTAGTTAGTATTGAAATTCATGAAACCCTTCACTTACTTTATTATTTATTACTTTGTTTTGGATCAATAATTAATTCCTTCAAGGGCCATCCCCTTCTCATTGTTTTACTGTTGGGTTATCCTTTACAGTCACAGGTCTTGACATAATTTTCTCCCAGAAGACCTTCCCGTCAAGCGAAATCAACTACAAAGCTGCAGGAACAGGTCATTATCAAGATGTTTATGTCTTCAGAATCAAATTCAACAAAAGTCATTTGA
Source organism: Morone saxatilis (assembly GCF_004916995.1). NCBI lineage: Eukaryota > Metazoa > Chordata > Actinopteri > Moronidae > Morone > Morone saxatilis. Next base: position 7,386,029 of record NW_023340206.1, read on the forward strand.
GATCTGAAGAAACGCTTGAAATGCAACGTAAGGAATGTCCTCTCGGTTTGTTTCAGGTTGCATATTGTTTCAGGTTACACCTAACATGGGTCTTTGAGACTTGATACTGACATTTTAGACTGAAATTGGAGATTTAATGATGTGTAATAACTTTACATTCCACCGTTTCCTCTATATTCATCTTTTCTACGGATTTACATGCCTCTAGGATTTTAAGTACCACAATTATGACCGACATTAAAATACACTGTTGTTGAATACTGAGTGCAACCGGTTCAAGAACCAGAGCTAAGTTGGTGGAAAAGGGTTACTCCTGGTTCACACTTCTCTTCCCAATAGGTCCCATTTGAAGCCACGATTGCAGTGTTTTCGGACCGCTCATTTTACCTCTGCTTACTATCTTACCATCACTTTTTAGCTTGTAACTAATCACTTTTGTAGGTGTGTGCTACCTGCATTAACATGACTACGTAGCAGGCTGATCTGGTAACACTTTAACCTCGGCTTTCTACTTATGAAATCCATTTCACAGCCAGGGTTTGCAGGCATCATGCCAGTGGATAAATATAGGTCATTCTGATGTTGGATCTATGGATTAAGCCCACACACGCTGCCATTATGTGATGGTATTACCACAAACAGACCGTAAACAGTCTGACAGCCCCTCCCCCAACCTGCTCCAGCTCAAACACCTCGCTCTGCAGCTCCCCCTCCCCCTTGTCTCTCCTCATTCTTGCCTTATTGAGGGGGCTAACACCTACCCTCACCCACCCTGCACAGCTGTACACCAGACAGCTCCATGCATGGGAAATACCATTCATCCAGCTGGGATCTGAGAGATAAACTGAATGTGAGCAAAGAAGATTATTTTCCCAGATGATATGGAATTTTTTTAATGTTAAAAAAGCCTCACACGATTGCACTTAAAAGGTTTATTGCTAAACATGTTGGATTTTTTCAGATTTTTCTGTATGAAGGATTCCTGCTTCTCATTCACTGATTGGGTATGAGCACATCTGTGAATGAACACCCAAATGTGAATGAATTTCCTATCAGGCTCTTTCATTCATCAGATCACGTGATGGCCTGATGGTTTTCATTTATGTGGGCATTGATTAACATGTGGTCAATTTTGTTTTGTTTTGTTTTAGTTGAATAAATAATTAATAAACGTATTATTTTGCCTGAATTTTGTTCTTCAAAATATGTATTGGATATATTGGATTTTCAAAGAGTTCTTCAAGCCTCCGAGGAATATTGGCAGAACTGTCTCTTGGCAAGGTCAGTTTATGTTGTTACTACAGTATGTTTTTTCACTGGAATTGGAATTTGAATCAACAAGCCCTGAGGGTTTGAAGGGGCAACCTACGGCCACCGGCCTGTTTCATCACAGCTAGTCGTACCCTCAACAAAACAGCGGCAGATTATCAAGGCGTTGGACAACGATGATCCAACTCTGACATTTCATACTGAGACACACCAGGGCTCATATTGTTTTTGTATTTTTCTTTTGCTGTGGTCGGATATATGGATTGCTGATTCCCTGACAATTTGACAAAAGTAATTTAGTACTGCAGTGCCACGATAAGACAAGGGTGACAGCAACTGGAGCCTGTCCAGCTGTAACACTGTTGTTTAATCGAGTTTGTTTCAGCATCTACAGGAGCACTTACAGTATATACCAGTGATGTTGTAATTGCTTTTGCTTGTGTGTATGCCTTGCCCTGTTGTTCAAACAGTTCAGTCTTGAAAAAGTATATAAGCTTTATATTGTTTGGATGTAGTCTATAGTGTATTTTATTGAAAGAAATATGCATGCAATGGGCGTCAGTGTACACCCTGAGCATCCCAGTCATGTCAGAATACATCCAACCTCTAATAAACGGGCCTTTTTGGATATTCTGCAAAGGTTTATGTGCAGCTTAGTGCGCAGTTTAATGTAACGTTAGTATATGTTCACAAATAATCCTACAGAAGTCCTGGTGTGATCCGGACATCTGTAAAATGTGTCACAGTCAAGGTAATCCTGATAATCAACAAATCATAGGCTATATAACCATGTACACAGAGCTAATACAGAACATAAATACACTTACTCAGTAGGCATTAGGACTAACAAATATCTAGCTACTTATAGATAACCTACCTCATTTAAAACCTTAACCATTTTAATTAATAATAATAAAACTCCCCCAACAGCTTTATTACATCAATGGGAGTTATCTAGCTCAATAATAAATCCTTTGTATCCCTTATTGAGCCAATGCAATGAAATATCCACCTGTTTCATGCTTCTCCTGTCCCTGCCTGAACCCCGCTCTAGTCCTGGCAAGTGACAGTGTTGAGTCTCAGCCGTGGTCACTGGGAGGCTGCTGAGCCCCGTTCCTGTCCCATTCCGGCCCCGCTCCTCGGCAGCATCCAACGCTCCATCTCTGTCCCGGTACTGTCAGCTAATAGGGCGGCTAACTAGCTAGTGGCAGCAGCTAGTACAGTCAGCACATGGAGCAGTTCATTTATTATTAATATTATTATCATTTTTATTTTCTAACACGATCCAATCTAATCATGTTGATTTGTGGTTCCTTGTTTGCTGCACCATCTGTCAAGTCTTGACTTTTTTCCGCATTGATAATGATAAACAGTGTATTTATGGCACCATCGCAGCTTGCTGTTTGACAGAGTCCGCAGAGCCTTCTATCACCCACCATGATCTCCCAGATAACCTTTTTCAGTGACACCGCATGGTGCCCAAAGCTTCAGGCAGATAATTCCTGTTCATACTGCTATGCAATGCTTTGTTGTATTCCATGAATTGATTAGGACTTGGTCCATGACCTTAGATTATCTCCTCGCACACCGTCACAAATCTGACATAGAAAGCCATCAAAAAGTACAATGATGTTTTACTATACTGGCATAATGTGATTCCAACATCAAACCTTTCTATTAACAGGGGCAACACTCTGAGAGTAAGCCTCTTTGTCCTGTAAATAAGTATAAAAATAATACTACAAAGGCAAATATCATAATAGGGCATCAGTGGAAACAATTTCATTTCAAGCAGTTGGTTCAAATAAAAAATTCTGAATAAAATCTTTAAGTGTAACTGTGCAATTAGGATTAGCCAAGCTCAATCTGATGTAATAAGGAATCTGATTCTTATGTTGCAGACAAGAGAGATAACTTGTTAGGGATTTATGCACAGTAAACACTGCTGCTCTGTTCTGAGACAGAACACAATGAGACGTGAAATAGCTAACGGAAGAAAATAGCAAGATAATGTATTAAATCCAGTGACTTCAAGACTGAGAGTGAGGACATTAAAGATGACTATATTATTTGTATTCTGCTCTCCATTGTGACTCATCCTCTCTTTCAGTCAGATCTGTTCCTGAGATATTTGTATTTAGAGACACTCTTAGATTCTCTACTTTTCCTGTTTCCTGTATTCAAATGATTTAAATGCACTACATTGTGAGTTGGAACAAAGCCACGTCTTTCAACCAATTTACCTAAAACTAATTTTAGATGAATCATTGATCTCAGAATGACATCAAAACCCGACGATATTAATGATATTAAATAGCTACCTGACTTTGAGTGCACTCGAATATCTTGTCATCTGATCATTTAGCTGGACTCCTCCAGCATGCAACTTACACTCACATTTTAGGAAGTGTATTACCCCTGGATGCTGTAACAGGAGGCCTTGACCTTGAGGTGTTTTGTGACTCAAATATGTGATCTTCTATTTAAAGGACCATCTCCCTAAATAATAGACTTTCTTTCCAACATTATCAAGTGTCCTGTTCAAAGTCATTATGAGTTAATGTCTGGATTTTGCTCATCGTGTACTCTCTGCATTGATTCTGTCTATCTAGTTATCTAGTGGAGCAATATTGGCTGCCTCCACATCCTCAAAAGGCTAAAAGGCTGCAGTGGATCACTGTATCACACCCACAGGTCCTATCAGTTTAGTCAAGGCAATTGCACAGTGACACATGGAAGTAGAGGAATAGAGAATAGAGAATAGAGAATATGGATTTAATTTTTTTTTTTACCCCTGACTGATTTTCTTTAATCCATCAGTTCTTGTATGCAACAACCATTATTTTACACTCTCTTAGGTTTTGTATCCAGGACCAGATGATATGTGTCTCTTGCTGTAAGTGATGATGGCACTGCGGACGTATTGAGTAGGTGACATGTTGTGCTCTGAAATTACAAAAAAAGTAAATTGCTCTGCCATAGGAGCAATAACTTCTAGGTATTGGGAGGAGTGTACAGTGTGTATAGATTAAAAAGGTGTTCAGTCATTAGCAGTAAAACAATTCTTTCTTTTCAACAGCCATGATATAACACCAGGATCTTTATTGTATCTTCTGTGGTGAGACAGTAATGGAGTGAATGGGGCCTTGGTGTGTATCTTGTGGACTTTATTCATCGATGGACAAGCTTCTGTGTTGCAGTGATTTGACATGTGACCTTTGGGGTTACAGTCACTGGACCCACTGGGCCAGCGTGCCACCACTGATGATATTGTATCCCCGGGGATAAAGTAGCGCTCTCCATCCTGGATTAGAGAGCAGGCATCAGAGTTAAACAGCTCTTAGTACAACTGAATGTTCCCGAGAGGGAAGAGCAAGGGATCACATTTCCCTAGAATGGAAGGCAAAAAAAAAGCCTTCCACCCTTTGAAAGAAGGTCAGTTCTCATATGTAACTTTTGTATTTTCTCCATCCTAATAATCTTGCCTCAGCTGTGTCAAGGAAAAGGAATTACTGTATATTTTCCACCCCTAAGACAAGATGATTGTTATTGTACACCCCATTTTCAAGATTCAACACCACATTGAGTGGCTTGTTAGACATCCAGCATGGTGCAGCCTGCGCGGCGCTTGTTTTGCTCACCTTCTGATGTAAAGTCAAAGAGGAAGCAATAATAGTGCAGCAGTGATTGACTCAGACACGCTGACATGCAGACGCAGGGTCAGAGAGCGACCCGGATAAGTTGATTTGATGTCAATTAGCCGTGCCAACGCGAGGAAGCTCCCCGCTGAGCTTTTGACAAAAAGAGAGAGAGCGGGAGAGTCAAGGAAACAAGGAGGGAGATGTCACCATTACCCCTCAAGCAGTGTAGCACCAACCAACAGCTCCCTGCTGCTGGAGGCTCAGCTCACATCAGTGTCACTCACACTCACCTAACTGCGTACACACATACACACACCGTGTCTATTAGGCCAGGGCCAAAAGCACAGGCTGCAATTTAAAATGATTTTGACTGCGATACTCTTGGCAGCGGTTTCTCCAAATGAGGGCTATCAAGATTCCCATATGCCACCATCCCACAATCAGTCAGACACAACCAGTCAGCAGATGTTAAACTGTTCTGTCTGTGTGTGTGTGTG
>NW_023340206.1:7391504-7395879 GCF_004916995.1 Morone saxatilis
GAGAGAGAGAGAGAGAGAGCAGGTCTAAATGCATTGTAATCGCACTTACTAATCAGTGTGTGTGCATTGTACTTCAGCTACTCTGCCACTGTGAACAAGCGCACGTTGCGCTGCATTGTTTTAATTATTGATAGTGGAAATAGAATCTAATGAAATTTCCAGCTTCTTGAAACTGGAACTCCTCTCACTGCACTGCCTATGAGCACACACTCAAACAATTCCTATTTGTTCAATAACTCAAGTTTCCTCAGAGTGTGCAAAATGTAGTTGTGATAATGTTAAAATAAAAGAATTATGGCTCTGCTGTGATGAAATTGTGGAGCAGAACTTTAAAGGGACAGCTAGACTCTTGTACTTTTTCTTCCACTATATTTATTTAACAGCTACATTTACTTTGATTTTACATCCAAAACATATGATCAGCTTCTCAAATAAGATGCATTATTATAGATTGAAGGCCCTGCATATCCACACAGGTTTCGTGAACTACAAGGGTGATCAGACCTGCTCAAGTTGGAGCTGTGCGAAGCAATGTATGCTGGGATTTAGATGTTACCATGTACTAATAAGGATGATTAAGCTATTCCTTTCAAAACCTTAGTGGGCTCCATAATTTAAAAGTCCCATTTGGGATTAAGACTGTATTTACATTTAATACTTTTATGTATTAAAATATGTCTGGAGGTAATCTTTAAGTAAATTATGTGTATATTCCCTCTATCCCTTCTGGCTGCTAATTTACCAAACCATAAAGTATTAAAGCACTATGTCAAAAAATCATAATGTTATTAGAGCAAGTAAAAGTTTTTGACCTTTTTTAAGAAACAAAACAAACAAAAACATTTCAGTCAAGTGTTTGGAGTGAGATTAGTGTTGAATCCAGTTAAATCTAAACTGGAATATTTAAGCATGCATATACAAGTGTGGGGGACTTTGGTTTATATAGTGAACATTTGAAAAGTGTGCATTACTTCATCTGCATAAAAATATAGAAAAATCTCAAGCAAACAGCTTCACAGCTCAACTGAATTCAGTAGAATGAAAGATTCAAAAAGGTGCAAGGGGGAGTGCATCACCTTTACCACAGAGGAGTAGTGAGCCTTCAAGCTTAAAATGAGGTTGAACTGACACAAACCTTGGCAGAGTGTAATTAATATAACTTAAGGAAAAGAATGGGGAGGTAGCAAGAGACACAGGCTGAGTGTACTGAGGTGAACAGGGAGCGTGTGTGTGTTGGGGGGTGTATAGGATGACTTGTGTAATAAAGGCACAACTCTGTGGGAACAGTTGGTCAGCGGTGTAATATCAGAGTGTCCTCATCTGAACTTTGTCCTGATGTCCAACGGTGGTGCTGCTTTCCGTCCAAACGTCAAGGTCAAATAAGCTGAAAGAGATCTTAAACATGAAAAGTTACCTTCACTGTATTTGTCATGCAGAATATCAGCCTTGTTTTGGATGAGTAGCCACATTTATCCATCTGTCTGCGCATATAATTGTGTTTATTCCATGACTAATGTCTTTGGTTGGACCAGTCATCCAAGTAGTTTATTAGAGAGACATTGAGTCCAAAGCAAACTGGCGTGTAGGTGACTTTGTGTGTGCAGACCTGCCTTTTTAAATCTTTTGGTTTATCCGAGTAAAAACTGAATCCCCACAGTAGCGTAGTAGTGGCGTGTTCAAAGGAGATGACAATAAATAATGCAGCTTTGGTCTGAAAACATTAAAGAGCCCTTCAACATACTGCGATTTGGCGTATTCTGTGTATGCACTTGGTACCACACTGTGCTGTCATCCTGCCGAGCCATCTGTGTAGCAACAGATTACCAGGTAGCCCTATTAATCCAGGTAGGCTGCACCACGTCAGGGAGGAAATGAAGCCGAGTGGAAAATGTTTAAATCGATAAGACCCACGTTTCCACTCAGGCTTAAGGCTTATGGCTTGACTTTGACACAGCAGGCCAGTGCAACAATGCAATAGCAACGTAGTAGGCTTATCAGGCCGCTATATAGGATTCAGTCTGGTTTGGCTCAAGGATTTTGTGTGATGTTTGTATGGATGATTAGCAGCCCTGTGTTTATCAGCTCACTTTCACCTTGCCGAAAGTTTGAGACTGTTCACCTCTCTAGCAAAAACTGCAAGTCGGCACTTTTCCTCGAGCCACCGTCCTCAGAGGATTAGAAAGAGAAGGTTTTGTTTCTGTTTCAGCCCATCCATCCGTGACTGTAGATTTGATTTTGTGAAGGAGAACGCTGAGTCACACTGTGTTTTTCTAGAAGTAGAGATGTCACCTGATGTATCACATTGGGATGCTTAACTATGTTTTGCTCTGCAGCTCCATATGAATAATCAGGTCACAGATACTCTGACTAAAGCTGTTTTAGTGCCTTTCAAAGGTGCGTTCTCTCATTACACTGCACCATGTAAACCAGCTCCATCGCCTGCTTATTAGATTCAGTTGGACAGAGAACATTCTGCTAATTAATGCTGCCAGCGGGCTGTGTGTGAGCGACTGTGTTTGTGTGCGTGAGTCGGTGTCTGTCTGTGCTTCTGTGGTGTGCTGAGCTGAGATTTGGGAACCTCGTTAGTGTTTGTGTGTGCGTGCTTGTCTGTCTCCATGCCAGTGTGCAACTGAGAAATGTAAATGTTATTTCTGTTTGCGTGAGTGTGCGCGCGCATGTGTGTGTTTGTCTTTGACCCTCCGCTGAGGCAGGATATGCAGGCAGACAGGCAGAAATTTGCATTGGCGGTAGCACCGGGGATCTGTTTGATCCGTCCACTTATAACACGTCAGGTGGCCTTCCTGCAGAGAACCTGGGCAGCTATCTCATTTCTCAGGGAGAGAGACATACACAGATAAGGAGAGAGAGCAGGCACTCCGAGGCAGAAGAGAGAACCGGGGATAGTGAGAGAAATAGCAACAGAAAAAGACAACAAATGAGGACTAGGGTGGATTTAATAACAGTGAAGGAAGAAGAGACAGACATGGAGAGAAAAAAGCTAGAGAAAGAGTGATGGAGGCAGATAGTGAGTGAAAAGAAGTATGTGATAATGGGAAATGGAGGGGAAAGAGAGGGAAATGGAAAATAAATTGTATTAACAGATTTATTTTACTTCAAAATGGCTTCATTCTGTTGTGCCTCATCACACACTTATGCATGTCTTTGACAGTAATGGAAAAATGAAATGAGCACACACTCCAGACAGCACATATTGTCATTTTTACATTTGGATGCAGATTTAAAACATAAATAGACAGACATTCAAGTCAAAGTGGCGGTTAATACAGAGAAAACACACTTATGCACACAAACACACACACACACACACACACAAACCAGCACTTGCTCTCTTGTCATTTCCATATTGTCAAACCCACATGCAGCACTGTATACCCACTGTATACCCACTCTAACTCTGTCCTTCTTAACACACACCTACGCATAATGTACACACACACACACAGTCCCCTCTCATCCCCTGTATGGGTGAGCGTGCACTCAACCTTCCTCTCTCTTACAAATTAAAATGTATTTAGCTGTTGTTGGAAGAGTCTGACATAATGTAAAAGCAGCACATGCATAAAAAAAACATTGATTAACCCGACGATGAGCAACCAGTCAGTAACAGTAATAAGTCAAATGGAAAACATAATGAAAACATCCACACACTTCTTCCCAACCTAATCAGTTGAATTTAGGTGTTATTTCAACCAATTCAACCATTCACCAATTTTGCAAACACATTTCTCATATGTATCTATTTTGAGCCCCGTCTCTCTCTCTCTCCCTCTCTCTCTCGTTATCTCCTTCACACACATACACAAACACAAATAACCATCGAGCCTCCGCTCATTCTTATATTGCCTAAACAAGTCCAACCATTATGCTTTCTAGAACATAATACTTAGCTCCTATGAATTATGAATGCCTATGGTTTCCAAGCGGCTTATTTTTAGAGTACACACATACACATACACCCCCACACCTACGCACATCCAGATTGCTTTACAAAGCTGGGGTTACGTCCCCTCCTGAGGCATGCAGAGGTTACACTGAACTCTGTATGGTGTGTGTGTGTGTGTGTGCACTGGACCTATGTTTTTGCACAGGTGTGTTTTCATTTTGTTTTGCCTATGTGTGGTTGGGCCTCACACACACACATTGCCATTAAATTCAACCTCAAGGGAGACGTTCACTCAGCATGAATATAACCTCTTTAGCTAAAGGGTTTTTTTCTATATCTTCTGCTTCAGTTCATCCATACGCTGAAAAAGGGTCTATCTTAAATCTAGGGTAGGTAACATTGGAGAAAGTAGCAAGAGAGGGCTAGATTTGGAAAGTATCCAACCCCATCCGCTCCCCTAACACACATTAT
>NW_023340206.1:7395917-7397699 GCF_004916995.1 Morone saxatilis
TTACCAACTATAACTTCCATCCTTTGTTGAGTGCTTAAACCAATTTGAAATGTAACTTTTACACGTTAAAAAATTAACTGACAGATGTCTTCAGCAGAAGAATGATCATCTAATTTAAATAAAAAAAAACCTCTAGAAAGTTTCTTTGTGCTCGAGACAAATTAAACTAATGTCCAGCTCGGCACTGGAAGTTTTTCTCTCTGGAGCGCTGACTTGTTTCCATGGAGATGCATGTCGATCTTTTTAATTTCAATTTGCAAACAAAATGAATCATCAGGATTCGAAATAACAGGACGTTCATCACTGTTGTTGCTGCTCGTTGTGCTTAAGGAAGTAAAACAGACATATTTATACTCTCATGTCTGTAGATGTGGATAAAGGTTTCAACACTTACATCATTTTATTACTTACAAGGCTTTTGTTGCAGAATACTAGAATTTAAAAGTCAGTTAGTTAGAGACAAGCTCAGACACATTTTCTCCCCCAAACTTGAGAGCCCTTTCATGTTCTTCTCATAACTTCCACTGATACTCAAGACCCTGTGCCTTGTGTTTGCTGCAGTATGTTTTCCCTTAAGCTCCAGACTGTTCCGGAAAAATCATGAATGCAAAGTGACACCTCCGCTTGAAGTAGGAGCCTCTTTTGCATACTGTCACTAAAGGCAGGGGAGGCGTGATACTTCTTGCCCCCCTCCCTCACTCCCCCTGACTGAAATTAATGGCTCCATCCACTCACAGTGACACTGATGTACTATTAGGGGCAGGTTACTGCTTAGCCCAGCGGAATCAGGGCTCCCCAATACATAAATCAAACCCCAGTGTGGTGAAGCGGTTGGTCTGTAATGTTGCTGCACAATAGGATTTTGGAGCCTGACAATTCGATACAAGAAAATATCCGAAGACCGAAATTCTGCAGTTATTTTGTATGTGTGGGGTTCGTGTGCGTGCATACGACGGCTGTGCAAATTCGGAAGTACACACACATTTGTGAGTAGAGTCAGAGATGCTTGTGCAGCAGTGTGTCTGTGTCTCTGTGTTCCCCCAGAAAAGAAATGCTGTAGGCTGGGTGCCTGCTGGGTGAGCTATAAATAGCCTCCTAGTGACAGCAGGACTTAGAGCTTAATGTGAGGGAGAGGATCTTCCAGAGATGTCCACGTTCATTATTTAAAACTTAATATACATTTAATTTTCTACATCGGTAACTCTAGGCACCAGCCGCTCTTCATCGCATCTAGCCAATGCTGGCAACCAGAGATACCACTGTTAAAGCCCAGAATTATCAATAAAGCCAAAGTCAGGCAAATCTAAAATATCTTCCCAGATATCTTTATCTTTTTTCTGAATGACGATATTTAATTTGAAACTCAGACAAGACAGTTGGCATAAACTCTGTTTCATCTATGTAAACCTCCTGTCTGCTGTTTGATAAATTAGACACATTTAGACATGAGGCATTAGCGACCGAGAAGGGTTGCATTAAATTTACCTCCCACTGTGGAGCCACTGGCAACTCTAATAATTGGGGTTTATGAACTGAGAGCAATTTCATGAAACTGAGAACATTCAAAGACAGAATTATGAAAATGATAGGAAGTAAAGCACGAGGCATAGCAATTGTTATTCATGTTACATAGTGATGACTTTGTGTGTTGTCATCCACAGTGACACAGTATGGAAGAAATTGGAGGTGAATGGATGTTTGCACTGTATTTGACTGCATTGAACTGTGCGGTATCCAGTAGCAGGACGGACTCTGGGCATGTATGGATATACTGTATGAAAT
>NW_023340206.1:7397732-7444400 GCF_004916995.1 Morone saxatilis
AGCTCCAGGGTCAAACTGCACTGTATCTGAAAAGCTCGTGTGTTACTTTGAATCTTTGTTTAGGTTTTACCATTTTGTTTTGCACAGAAAATAATTAAGTTATGAATTTTAAATCAGGCGAGCCTTTTAGATTGATGAGGCTCATAATTTCAGGCCTCTATAACTGATTGCAGTACCAAGTCCATCAAACACAAATATAAAAGTTTATTACCCATTTCTAACCTTGATTTCCTTTTACCGTTTGTTAGGTTCAGACTTCCTCTGCGCAACTCATATCATCCCTGTGAAGAACGAGGAGGGCGTGGTCATGATGTTCATCCTTAACTTCGATTACATCCTGGATGAAGGCAGCAGTGACTCACTGGAGAGACTCAACCACACCTCGCCATCCAAAGCTGAGCAACGTGAGTAAAGACAGAAAAGGGCCAGTGGAAGCTTTTATTCCCTAATCCTGGTCTTGTTGGTGTGTTAAGTGTTATAAACTTTTCCGTTCTCATATGTACTGCAAGTACAGAAGAAAGTATTAGTCGCGGGATGAGACTGGAACAACAAGGACAACAGAAAAGGTTGGAAAGGGATATCAACTAACAGCCAGTCGTGACCTTTTACTTGTAACCTTTTCCCACATCCACATCAATTTGTGCCTTTACCCAATCCCAACTGTGTCTTAAGTATTTGACATGACTCTAATATTAAGGTTGCACGCCCTGCTAGATGCTGTAATGGATATGTTTTGTTAACCTTTGTAGTATAACGTTAAAACTCAGACGGAACTTGTAGTGAACTCCAGCTTTTGCATTCACTTCTACTTGCAGCAGTGCAGGAAATCCCTGCAAGACAGCCTCTTCTGGCATGTTGACACCAGCGTTTAGCAGACACTGATGTGTTAGCCTGTCATCATCTCAAAGGTCTGGCCCAATTATAGCTCATAGCCTGCCAGGATGGCCTGATGAACTAATGGAGCAGTGCTGGAGAGTACTCTGCTTCCCAGATCTGTCGGTGTAATACTGTATAATGCCATTCCCCTGTGGTCCTCTCAAACATGCTCTGGATGCCTCCTCTCTCTTCTGTGGCTCTCTCTTCCTCCACGTTATGTCCGTGACATATAAAGCAGCAGCATGGAGGACCAGAGGTCACCTCCACATGACTGTAATTGGATGAGGCCCCTAACAGGCTGCGTTGCCTCATGCGGAGTATAGTGAGAAGAGTGGGGATGCATGTGTTGAGTATATAAGCATTGGTTGTCTGTGTGTGTGTACACTCTTGCGAAACCATGCACAAACGTGTACGCTTTTCAATTTGTAAATGTGTGTGTGTGTTTGTGCAGGCGTGTGTGTGTCGCTAATAAGGCCTTCCTCTTTCACTTTTCTATGGGAGCTAATTGCTCAGCCTAAGCACAAGGGCAATCCCTGATGGAGCAGGCCTCTTTGAATTAAAGTCTATTCATGCCTATCTGAATATCTAAGTGGGCGTCTCTGCAAATCTGGTGGTGAGGTCCAGATTTGTTTACTAGGTTGAGTCTCTGTGGTGGACACCGTCTCTCTCTCTCTCTCTCTGTCTCTCTCTGTCTCTCTCTCTCTCTCTGCCTACACGCAACCTCTGCCGTCGCAGGGATTACCAGAGAGAGTTTGTATTTCCTGGCTTCATTTCCTCACAGCTAACTCCAGAGACCTAGCATTGCTCTTTACTAGCAGATGGACAGAGGTCACAAATTATGAATAACTCTGCATAATTCAAGAGAACATCACAGATGAACAAACTGCTACAGATGTAAATTTAACTCAGTGAAACACATGGTGTTGCTATTCTGAGGAGCAGCTCTGCAGTGTGTGTAGGAGCAGCTGCCTTTAGCTGGTATGAGCTGATGATCCATGATCATGTAGACTCCTTCTGGGGAATGAGCCACCATGCATTAGGGGCTGCTTATTGATTGCCTCTGCCATTTAGTGACAATCCATCCATTGTCCAATCACCTTGGATTCCCCCATTTTGCTTTGATGTGGCTGAGGAGATAATTGTTTATCATAACAGATGATATCTGATGATTAAGTCTTGACAGAAAGTCTTTGGTGCTTATAATCTAAGGAGGTTTGTATAATCCAGAGGCATCTGCCCCGACCTTGTGAGCCAGCTGGACTTGCAAGATCACAATATAATATGAGAATCTATCTTGCCAGACTTCAAGCCATGCGCTTGTGTCAGAACCACAGTGGTTTGGACCAATTAGTCCTTTGAGGAACGACTGGAAGCTATGAGCTGTGGGCGTGATTTAATGCTAGGTGTGTGTGTGATGGCATGTGTGAGAAATGACTGTTTGCTCAAAAACAGCAATGGTGGCTGCTATCAGTTATATCAGAACTGAAGAGTATTTCTTAATTGAAAGAAAAGCAAAGAACGGCATTGAAGACCTTTCTTGATTGAAAAGAACAGCAGTATGAATGAACCAAAGACTGAGAGAGAGAACCCTATTTAAAAAGACAGCAGCAAGATTATAGGCTAACAATGTAGGTGTGTCACTGTGCAATAGGATAGATGAGACATGCTGACAAGAGCAGCTGATATCACAATTGACAGCCCCTGATAATGACAGCAAGGAAATTATGAGTGAGCATGCGTGAGAGGAGTGAATGTTAGGATGAGTGACAAATAAACTACATGCCTAAGCGTGCAAGAGAATAGTTCTGACTGAACATTTGCTAGAGCTTAATTAAAATTATTTGGCTACAACTTTGAAGTAGTGGTTTAAAGAGTAAAGCGGTGTGATAATGTTTTACTGAGGTATACTAGGCACTTAGAAAGTAGCAACATGTGTAGGCATCAAGTGGCCATCGGTAGAAAAATAAGGATCTGAATATGTCACACACTGAAGACAGATAGTGGCATATATTAGCATGTTGTCAGTACACTGCGTCACAACCACTCACATCTCATATTAGAAAAACACGACAATAAAAGATCAAGATGTAACGTCTCCCAGTGAAACAGCAATCTGTGTTCACACCTAACCTGACTGGAACAGTTCAGATTAAGCCTGTGACGTGACTTTAATGTGAATCTAAAAGCTAAACAAAATAACTCATTTGTCAGCTCATCAAAGAGAATCCATTGTATCAGCTTTCTTTAGCTCCTTCCAACTATAGGAACTCGACAACCCCAAACTGGAGCCATCAGCCCAACAGTGTTTACACTTTAAGTCTAGTTCCTGTTGTAGAAAAAGCCACCAGAGAGAAAAAATGAAGTCAAAATCAAATGCATTTGGGACAATTATGACTTGCTGTTATTCTTCAGAAGCAAATAAATAGCTTTGATTTTCCCCTGCAGTGATAATGCAGTAGGACACTGAAATTGTCCACTGACAGCCTCATAAAACTCATAACAAAGTGTGTTTAGAATAAGTCAGGTTGAACACTAAATTAACCCTGGAGACAAAAAACCAACACGGTACACACACATACATGATCCCTTTGCAGGTGCTGGGTTCCAAATGTATGCAAATGGGAGATGTGACGTGCGGACTGACAATGTTTCAGCCACCTGAAGAGTGTGTGTGTGTGTGTGTGTGTGTGTGTGTATGTGTGTGTGTTTATTGTCACACTGCTGGAAACTGATCAGAAAAATGCTGCAAAAAATAAAATGAACTGCTATTAACTCAGGCTCAATGCAATCATAATTTAATTTTCTCTGTATATAAATGAGTGAGGGGCAAAGCACACAGCAGATTTATCCATGTTATTCTCTGGAGCTGGTGAGTAATAAGAGACTTGGGAGCCCAGGTAAACACTCCTTAAGGTAAAAGAACACCACATGCAAATTAGGTTGTTTTTTTTTCATTTAACGTCAGCAAAATCACAAGAGCAGGAGAGAGAAACAAAAGGACACAAAGCCGTTTTTTTGTGCCGCTTTAACCAAAGGATGAAGGTTTATTGTTCTCTTTCTACTTCTCCCCTGACATCTGAATCATGCTCACATTACAGAAAGACATTTCACTCTCCAACACAGGGATCTGAGGGCCCAATTAATATTCAATGCAAATATTACTATCTGGTATCATAGCAACAAGGGCCACTGTACGTCCATTGGTTGTTTAAAGCTGCTGGTGAGTTTTTGCAGGGAAAGAATGAGAGGCTTGGAGAGGGAGTGAGAGTGAACACACACACACAACCCAGTAACAGCACTCAAAGGGCAGCATATTCCTGCAAGGTTCAGCCCTTTCAATATCACAATTAAATATGGCTACATACAATGTTCTCAGCACACACCATGGGTACGTGACTGAATTATGAGCTAATTAAAAGATTTGTGGCTTATATGTTTATCCTCTAGGCACAGTAATTAGAAACAGAGCTCTGAGCATGTGGATGCTCATGAGCTACTATTCATTATTTTGTTAAGGTGTCATTTTAACAGTCGAGGCTATTGTTTAGATCAAACTGTCAAATATGTGAAATGGTAGAGCGGCACGGCTGAATGATGTTGTAATATTGCAGAGTGCAAAATGGAACAATTTTCATTTGGAGGGAAAAGCCCCGGTAAACAGAGTTTTGCTGTATTATGCAGACTCTCAGGCATATAAATTGGGTTCGCTGGCTTTGGATCAGCTGCAGACTCATGAATCAGATGGTATTTTGATTTGTATTTCATGTGCCTCATAGCACTGAGAACAGATGAAACAAAACTTTGTTCATGATTCTTTTTCAGAACAACAGCAATTCAATTCAATTCTCAACGTCGTTCAGATAAATGACTTGATTAGTCACTGTAGATGTCTGTAAATTTCAGCTTCAGATCCAGCTTTAAAATCACCAATTAAATATAGATGATGATTTCCAGCGTCATCAGCATCTGGTTCAAGACTTAATTTAAACACACCACAGTGACCCAACACAGAGAGCACTGTGCCTAAAATTAGTTTTTTGCTCAGTCTCACCCCAGCAGAAGGAGCAATGGGGGAAGATAAGGCTGTGTGCTGCTCCTTGCTGAGCTTCAAACATTAATTCTATTTTCTATTTTACCACCTATTGTGTCTCTGAATACATCCATAGCTGTTCCACTCTATGCAGATATTGAACGAGTACGTCAAACACAATGTGCTGTAGTTTGCTCAAGCAACTATATAAAGGGAACATAATGATGTGGTGTGAGCTGGTTGGTTCATACGTTCAGGTTAACTAATTTTAATGCTTCACTACGCCACATGTCAGTAAGACTTGTTGTCGAGGACTGAGACGGAGTTCTGATATGTATGGCATATGTTCAGGCGACTAAATGATTCACAACATGCAGGCCATGGTTTGCGGTCCATATGTGGAATCTTGTGAGTGTGACAGTCTGTCTCATGGCAGATATTGTTAGATGCAACTAAATGTGCCTATTTGTGAATGGTGTGTGCGTGGGTAGCATAGCCTACATGCATTCACTTTAACAGACTTCACACTAAACTTCACTATATTCCTGTTTCTTCACCTTTCTCCTACACAGCATTCCCTCAGAACTACCTACTGTTATGACAGCAGCACCCTTAATATCACCTTGTCTGTGTTAAAGTGCTTTATCTCATTAAAATCCTGCACATACTCTAATCTTTGATAGGACTGACTCGTAAATGCGCTACTACCTACGATATTTTAGCAAATGTCCTCCACCATGAATAATTGAAGGAAATTGTAGATTGAACTAGTGCCCGAGGGGGAACGGGCATTTGTTTTGATCTGCCAGGGTCTTTTTAAGATTGCTGCATTGGCAGGCTTCTCAGTGCTTTTGGCAAACAAGTGCAAGATATCAGCAGGGATGTTGAAGGATGCAAGCGCGTTCTTCTGAAAACACACCATGAAAACACAACACAAGGTCAGTGGGGGTTATGTCGATCCCACTGGCTCATTAAAAACAGCCATACTTTCTGTTTTTATGCTGCGTTTGGTCTCAAAGCAGTCCAATAACTTACTGTCAACTCTTCACCATAATTGAGTGACTTTGGGATCCACTGCCTGTTTATATGTGATACCAGTTCCCTCTAGGCACCCCATGCTCACTGTTATTGCCCCCCATAAACGGATGTCGAATGGGTACTAGTACGGAACAATATGACAGTAATAGATTCAGTTTCTTTTTCTTATTGCTCTCTTTCCTCTCTGTCAGGGAAAGGGAGATTCTTTCGCTTTCGTTTCCCGGGCTTACCTCTCCTGGGCATCAACAAGCAGTCCCTGCCCCAGGAAGACCCCGACGCCGTCATGGTGGACTCCCCTCGCCACAGCGACGGCTCTGTTGCTACGCGTGACTACCAACTTCCCACCACCCGCGAGAGCTGCAGTCCATCCTACGCCAACGACACCCGCGCCCTCATCGGCCCCAGCCATTGCTCCACGCCCGTGTCCGGGCCTTTGGACCACTCGTCACCAAAGGGCCCCTGGAACCGGATATACCCGAACCAGGCCATCGCCCAGACCCAACAGCAGAGCCAGGAGGACACACTCATTGCAGCTCCGTCAATCCCGGGCCTCACTCCAACCGCCTCCAGAGAGAGTGTGTGCAGTATTCGCAGAGCCTCCTCCGTACACGACATTGAAGGTTTTGGGTCCAATTCCAAGATGCTGTTCAGGGACAGACATGCCAGTGAAGGTAGGAATCTCCCGCTCTACAAAGCCCTTAATGTTTGCTGTAAATCATCTGTTCTGTGTGTAAGACTACTAATAAGTGTTTTATCTATGTCATATTCTATGGTTGAAGTTGTTCTACTTGTTGATTATCTTTTTAATTTTAAACCCCCCTCCACTTAAAAATGTGTTAAATTACTGTTATGGATGAAGAGTTTGTCAGAGGGCTGTTTTTACATTCATCAGCTGAGAGGTGAAAGTTTCTCTGAGCTCACCTCAAAGGAACGAGGAGGGAGCAGGGACACATTCCAGATACAAATCATCATTCAAATCAGTTTTTTATGCATTCAAAAAAATTTCTGGAGTGGATCTTTAAATAAAGTGTGTGGTTGGTTACCACTGCTCTAACAAAAACACTATTTGAAGTAGTGATAATAACAAAGAGTCAGATGTGGTCAATATCCAAATGTTGTGTTTTTATTTAGACTTATGAGGGAATTTATTACTTGTGACAAACATTGACTATAATTTTATTTTATTAATTACAAAACTCCCTGTGGTCCCAAAATAGGAGATGCGAGATGTGGCGTGCCAGCCTCCTAATCAGTATTATAGTGAGTCACTATCTGTACTGTGTGTTATTGATCTTCCCTTGAGTCAAAATCACTCATTAGCCTTTTGGCCCTCATTTGGATGAGGGTAGAAGTGCCCCAGACTGGCCCTGTTTTCTCCAGGCCAATCAGTCTACCCCCATCCCCTTATCTACAATCCTCATTCAAATAGCTCCCACTGGCTGACACAGTAATATGTCTACTTCACAGTAATGAATTGTTCATGGGAGCACTAGCGGGGGTTTAATGCCAGTCGCCATTTGTCATCATAGAAAACCAGAGATTCTTCTCTCACCTCCACTCCCCTTTTTTCTTCCCTCGCCAACGATGTGCCGTCACAGACAATGGTCGCAATATTAAAGGTAACAATCTTGAGCTGTTAGACTTTAGCACGTTTATCAGATAATTCACGTATACTGCACCAAAGCCTGCTTGTTGCATGCGTTTTTCCACATAACTGAGGTTTATGTTGAATGCAAATGCCTTGGTGGGTAACTGACAGTGTGTTTGTACGTTCTTGGGGCCGGAGCCTCGAAACACTGGCACTAAGTGACTCAGTCTCGGTGCACATGACCCGCTGCACCCCAGCCAGTCGCCCAGGGGAAGGCTCAGTAAAAAAAAACAAAAAAACACACTGACCTCTGCACGCGCTTGCATGAAGCAACATCTTTTTTCCTGCTTTTGCTCATTGAGGAAAATCAATGAAGCTTTACAAGATGATACCTCCCACTGTCTGTAACCTCTCTTTTCTTTTATGCAACCTCTGGTTCCTCGTTGCCATGTCTTAGTGAATGAAAACAAACCTGACTGTGTTTCCATTTAAATTCTATATGCTCGCCCTTGTTCTTTTCCCTGTAACAATATAAATTGCAATAGAAGCATAGCAGTGTGTATGCTGCATGCAACACTATCACACTGACACAGATTATAGCTGGATGCATTAATTGTGTTGAGGATCACATGAGTTCCCACAATTAAAGTATAACTAACCAATGTTGATGTTTTATACTATTAGCATCACAGTATAAAATCCTATTAAGGCTGACTCACAGAGCTGCCAAAGTGCTCTATTTCCTGATAAATGTCATAATGTGATATTTTAAGTAATGTTTGTTCCCATGACTACTGACCCTACAATCCAACCACCCTTCCATATTCCCACTTCCCCCTTTACCTCCTCTATTTCTTCTCTCTCCTGGTTTGCTAGTATCTCGCTCCTGGATGGCTGGGGGTATGGCTTCAGCTTTTTCTTTTAAGTTTTTTTTTTTCTTTTATGACTGCCATGATGTATCCTTACTGTGGCATGTATTGAAGCTGTGCATGCAATATCTCATCCTCAGCTGTCTGTTTCTCTGTCCTTGACTCTCAATCACTGTGCTGTACTTTGTGAAAAGGGGAAGAAAAAAAAACAACCTTCCCTCTGCTGGCTCACATGACTGAATCAGCAATTCTCTCGTTTTCACTTTTTATCACTCTCATTGGGCCACATGTCAGTGTGTGTCACCGTGCTGTCACATATTGTTGCAGTGTTGAATGCTTTCACACGAACGCAGGGAGTTAATTTCTGTCAGTTTTTATCATGTTGTGAACTTGTAGAGGACATTGTGTGGTACAATGAGAGAACATTTTGTTAACTCACTACACGGGTTATGTCCAAGCTTCATTAGACAAGATACATGGTTTGACTAACTGTGTGAAGTTGCATTCTTTGATTGTGCATTGAATCATTCTTTTCTTTCAACAACAGTGTTCTTCATTAGTTTTTAATGAGAAACTTTGAAAGGCCTGTTCACCCTAGACGGGTCAATCAGAGGGTGTAGAGTTTGTATTTCAGCATCTGTTGTATTCTCAGTGTTGTGTCGTGGTTGAACTCACTCCAAAAGTAAGGGCCACTCCATGCTCACTACCCATGTCACAACAATCACAAATGAATACTAGAGCATTCTCTGATGTCCACGATTCAGAACGCCTATTATATCAACAATAGCCCAACCACAGTACAAGACGTAGCAATTTTTAACGGTGGCGTCCTCCCTCTGTCGCGTTCTCTTTCAGGGCCGCTCAGCCAGATCAAATCCAGCCTGCTCGGCTCGACCTCCGACTCCAACCTCAACAAGTACAGCACCATCAACAAGATCCCCCTCATCACGCTCAACTTCTCGGAGGCCAACAATGAGAAGAAGTGCCCCTCTCCTCCATCCTCTGAGAAAACCATCATCGCCCCGAAGGTCAAAGACCGCACACACAATGTCACAGACAAGGTCACGCAGGTAAGAGGCTAACACAGTGGGGCTCTGCACAGAAACCAGTGAAAGTTTCTGAATCAGCATATATCTTAACATCACAGAGGAGAAAATATCCAATATAAAAATATCATGACATTAAATGACCATTACTTTTTGGAATTTGAATCACAGATATTACATTGATTAGAGAATGATTATTCTCTCTGCCTGTCACCCAGTTGTATACATAATGTTGCTGTGCTGACCACATTTAGGATCAGGTCAATTATCCTCAGCCCTATTCAGGTTCTGTGCTATTTATGCAGGTCAGATGTGATTAGGTTTCCGATCAGGTCCAACATTTTGGACCTAGGAAGACCTCCGAAGCATCCACTGATGCTCTGCTTTTATCTCTTTTCCAAGTGTTGTTCCCATATACAGTATTTGTATATGGGATCATAAAATGTACTTGTAGAATCAGCTATAGCCTGACAAATACTGGATTTTTACTTCTGATAACAATATATTGGCATTGCATTGATACATGCTAAGTAGGACATTTTAAAGTAGAAAAATTTGTCAGTTCTTGTGAGATTTCTTCCATGTTTTCCATGTTTTTTTGAGTGTGTGAGGATGCCATATGCTGTAGAGATTGTTAAGCCCCTTGAGGCAAATATGTGATATTGGGTTATATAAATAGAATTGACTTGACTTGTAACTGATTGGTCCACAAATGCATCAATACAATATATCTGCATTAAGTTAATATTGGCCAGTGCATCAGTTTAGCCAAGCAGTGTCAAATTAAATCAAATTAAGTTCCATCCATGTTAATATTCCCATAAAACACAGCAAAGTTGTGTCACCCTGTTTTATTTAGTGTGAATCACTCTGTTAAAAAAAAAGAAATCTTTTGCACAAATCATTTTTGTCAGTGTTGTAAATCCATCGTCCAACCATCTGTTAGTAAGTTCTTTGTCATGATTATTATGGGTACTTTGCCTGAGACTAAAAATAAAAAACAATTAAGAACAGTAGTGGGCACGAATAATTTGCATTTATTAATAATTCATAGCACCAAATATTTGTTCTGACTCTCTAAGGTTGTGCAGACTGGATTGGAGAGACATTGGAATTCAATGGTATTGTTCATCATATCATTTACTATCATCACAAATCACACATGCACAGATTGAGCAGCCGATGAAGTCAGCAGATTGCATCCCCCCACCGCTAGTCCTCTCCCCCACCTGCCCTCTGTGTGCCTCAGGATGATTAATTGAAACTCAAGGGGTCTGATACGTAAAACGGCAGAGGTGTCTATCACTTGTGGCAGATACTCTTACCGCTGCCAGACAGTGTCCAGAGCTCAGGCCATATTTCTAAAGTTACGGACAGGGTTAGAGGTCATTCTCACCTTCCCTGCCAGGGCTGAGAGGCAGCACAGAGTCGACAAGGACTGTAAGTTAATGCATTCCCAGGGGTAGGCTGAAGCTGCCCCAAACCACTGATTAGGTCTCGGTTTTGCATTTTGCCCATTAATGGTGTAACGGATAGAGGGCACACAAATTGACCCCTGTTCGCACTCAAAGGCAACTTCAGCTGAAGGCCTTAGACTGGAGCCAGAGGCACAGACAGAGCAGACCACAGTGCGCCACACTGACCTCTCCAACCAGCATTAAAGTCAAAGTTATTAAGCAGCAGAGAGAGCAGGCTTGTTAATGCGGTTTTAATGGACTTCAGTTACGTTGCAGACTAAAGGACCTGAAAACCAGTTGTTGTGTTCTGCTGTGTTGTAGGGTGGTGTCTGTACACAACAATTAGTACATTATTAGCACTGGTGTGCCAGTGGTCAAAGATACAACCATGTAACTCCTCCTTCCCCCATGTTTCCTGTCTCTCTGTGGTGTCCATGTTACAATGTTATTTCCTACTTCCTTGTGTTTACAATTACTGCTCTGAATGGAAATTACCTTTGCATTCACTGGTATCTATATCAGTATGTCTTTAGCCCCCCTCCATGTTCCTTCTATGACTGAGCATATGATGTTCAACACAGACTGTCATGTTTCTATGTGTTGCTTACAAGCATTAATGTGATCATAGTAACAAATAGATAAATAAGCCATGTGGGGATTGCAATGTATCACCATCTTCCACAGTTTAGGTCTGTAAACAGTTCTCTAGATACCTGACTGTGGGGAACAAAAAGCAACAGCAGATGGCTTGAAACCAACTCCTCTAGGTTCATCTAAAGCCACGATCAAGGCGTCTGAACAGACACGCTCTATCCTGGCCTTGGCTGCCTTCACAGCTACCACAGGCAGATGGAGGGTTCAGCCAGGAAGAAAGAAAGCAGCCCTCGTACTGTTTCTTTCATTTTGAACATCTCAGTGCATGCAGCTCGAGATGCTCAACAACTCACTCCGGCTGAATGTGGAGTCAAATCAGTGGTACATACATAATTTTTAATGATGGAAGCCACATGATTAAGCACGGAAACATGAAACAACACTCCACTCTTATAAATAATGACCCCAGCCCTGACAGCGTAGACCAAAAAGAACCGGAGAAGGGCAGAGAGCTAATGCTAATTTGCATATCGTTTGAGGCCAAGCCAAACACAGGACGAGCCTTCCATTATCCCACAAGAGAGAATTCATTTGTGCCAAGCGCACATAACTACAGTAGGTAGGTTAAATAATTAAAATCGGATCTTTTATTTAGAAACAGATTGGCTGCAACACGTTAATCCAGAACTGTCATTCTGCCAACCGGCCGACTCCTCCCAGGCTTCCTAGCAGGCCGAGGGGTAATGTATCCATGCATGCAAAGCGCTGTTAGTGTAGTGCAGAGTTACCATCTTGTTTGTATCATCAGTTTTCATACATCATAAACTGCGTGACAGTAGAACAGCGTTTGTGTAATTGCACAAATTAAGATAGATTGGTAAAAACACTCTTAGGTGTGTAGGTAACCTTTCCCTGCATTCTTACTAACAGCAATAAATTTAAGGACATAAAGTCAACAGCAATTACACATTGTGTTGTGAGCTTCATCAAACAAGCATCTGAAACACCTGCTTTTAATGAAGTGGCAGCCTGATGAATAATAGAACACACTGCCTTTGTCTGTCCTTTGGTTTCTGATCGATTTCAAAGGTTATCCCATATTGGAGGGTAAAAGCACTTTGACCCTCCCCATCACATAGAGGGCAGGAGTTTCTAATAACCAATTCAATTATTTACACTTCAGCCTTTTTTGTGCTATACATCATCCCTCTGTCCCCCAGTACTCTCCTCTCAATCACAGGGGTTATAAAGGTGACCAGGGCAGAGATACAGCGATGGGTGCCCAAATTGAGTCATTTAAGGTTCTTTTCTGTTTCATTCTCTCGCTCACTGGTACACAGTAATTGTCTCTCTGCCCTTGCAGCTCATGTACGTTACCTGCCTCTCTTTGCATTTCTTCTTAGAGCTACAATAATCAGCAGTGAAAGCCATGGCCTGAAAATTCCTGGCTATTGAAGTGTCAGACACTTAGATGAATAGATGTATCCTCTGCCCGCACCTATAATTACCTGCAAGTCATCGAGACTCTTATCCGAAATGGTCCATGACGCCGCTGTAATATTGATGTTAAAAGCTATTCAGGTATATATGGTAACTGCAATAACAGAGATAATGATAGTGACATCCAGGCTTGCTCGAATGGATTATACCTCCGTCCTCGATGCAAAACACTGTTGGGAATTTATATATGCTGTTGTTTTTCTGTAGACAGTTCATGCTGAACTTTTTCTATCTTGTTTGTATTTTTACCTGAAACTGTTGAAACTGCTGTTTGACTTTCTGTTCTGATGTTCTGAAGTTATGCACTACTTCACCAGGTATTTTTATCTTACAAGAGATCATGATAGAAAATGTTATTTCCCAGCAGCAGCAGCAGCTGTAATCTCAGGATTTTCTCAAGGTTCTGAAACCATGGCTGTAAAGAAGCCTCCTCCTGTATATATATGTGAAATACATTTTTATGCATAGTTAAAATTTCAAATTATTAAACCAGAAGCTGTTTTTTTCATCCTTCACTTAACACATGAAATATTTATTTCAGTGAGTGTCATATGTATGCCTCAAGTAATCTGCTCATGTAAGGTTTTCTTTTAGTCAGGAGATAATGTTGAACTGCAGGTTCATTGAGGTTGTACATTATGTACAGCATGTACAGTCTTAGTGCTGAAGTTCAGCTCCTACAGCCAGATTACTCACATGACCGCAAACATGACCTTTTCTTTACCTAATCTTCGGTTATAATGCAATGCCACATACTAGCACACAGAAGAACACAAATGCTAATTCATGTTGGCTTATAATGCACTATATATACATTTGACTGAATTTAACCTATTTTCTTGAACCACATGCATCTTGAATATACTCCTGCTGTCATCAGTCAAAATCTAAGAAGCAGAGGCTGTGATATTATGAATTTTACCTACATTTCCCACAATGCCAAAGCCTCTTTTCTTAGATGTTCAGTTCCTCATAACCGTCCCCATCTTTCAAGCTTCACACCTTGTTTTCAGAGTTATTTTATCAGACTTCAGGCAACATTAGGTTATAATTTGTATGTGTAAAATCGGTGAAGTGCTTCTTTAAAGCAAGACAGAAACATGCAGCAGACATTGTTAAATGACCTGTCTCTCAAATATATAAATGGTTTTGGCTGAAAGCAGAGCAGAAAGACTAATAAAATGTCATTGAATAAGTAGATAAATTCTCCATCTTCCTCCTCAGGTTCTTTCTCTGGGTGCAGACGTGCTGCCTGAGTACAAGCTCCAAACGCCACGCATGGACAAGTGGACCATCCTTCACTACAGTCCTTTCAAAGCAGTGTGGGACTGGCTGATCCTGCTGCTGGTCATCTACACGGCCATTTTCACACCCTACTCTGCTGCCTTCCTCCTCAACGACATCGAGGAGCAGAGGAGGCGGGAGTGCGGCTACTCCTGCTCACCCCTCAACGTAGTGGACCTGATCGTAGACATTATGTTCATTGTGGACATTCTTATAAACTTCAGGACCACATATGTCAACATCAACGAGGAGGTGGTCAGCCACCCGGCCAAGATCGCCATCCACTACTTTAAAGGCTGGTTCCTCATAGACATGGTAGCAGCCATCCCATTCGACCTGCTCATCTTTGGCTCAGGATCAGATGAGGTAAGGGGGGGGGAGTAATCAGTCAGTATCATTAGTTTGGGGATAATGATACCTTGATTATGAGGTAGGCTGTTAGAATCTCAATCAATCAACAAATCAGTCAGCCTGTTCATCAATTTGGAATTTCTTACAAGAAAAAGAAAGACACAGAAATAGACAATAAGAGAAAAGTGGAAAAAACTGATGTCTTTTTATACCTTTAACAATAATTCAAATGGTATCAAATAGAAAAAACAATAACTCACTGCATCCTGTGGAGAGTTTTAATAAAAAAAACAATGGCTGACAATCTGTCAACAAAATAGTTGCCTGCTTAATCTTTATAAACCTGGAAGAAGAATATTTTATTAGGGTTGAGAGAGTACTTCGGTATAGATAATGCACTTTAGTATCATGTGAGTAGTAAAATGTGACAATATCTGTTTTGTAATACAGTAAATATATCAGGTTTTATCAAAGAATTGGTTCTGTAAACAGTTCTCTTACTATTCTGATCAACATTGCTCTGAAGTTCAATTCTGAGGCTCTTTTCTAATAAAAAAATAGCAACTTCTGATAGTCCAGCCCACGTCCACCTTAAGCCCCACCCATTCCTGGTATGGATGCAAATAATTTAGTTGGTTGAACAGATACAGATACAGATAACGGTGTACTCGCTCATCCCTATATATCTAGAGAGAGCGCGCTCCAGGCGGTGCTTTGGCTACAGTCATTAGAGAGAAGATGACAGCTGACTGCTTTAGATGGAGACACAGGGGCAGGACCAGCAGGAACGGACGGTCCTGATGGAGTTATTAGCGGACAAAGAAGTTTAATTGATCTATGATTTTTCACAGAATTGTTTTAACTGTTTTCAAGGTGTTAGTATTCAACACGTCTGTGTTCTACAGTAGAAATTGTAAAATAATGAATTATATTGACACATTTGATGTGGACATAAGCACAGGTTTCTGTGAACAGTCTGGTGCTTGTTGCACAAAATGTAACCAGTGGATCTGCCTTGCACAATTGTGGCTTGACATGGCAACATCACTTCAGTTAGAGACTACAGATGGAACAGATATCTGCTGGCTTTAGATGGCTGTGAAGGCTGAGTGTCAGCACACTGGGTTCAGTATAGACTGCTGTGGGTTACAGCTCTCAATCACTCATTGATCTTTATTCTGTCAACAAAATGAAACTGTTTATTTTTGGCGTCATGTATCTTAATACTTCTTTTAAAGAAGCACAAATTCAAGAGCACCTTTTCACTCTGCTTTGTTACTCAGCAAAGCTGATTCCCTCCCTGGTCACTCCTGTGTCATGGCGTGGGGCCACAGTTCCAGTTGTCATGTTCCTGAGCACATTTCTCCCATGTTTAGACCAATAAACCAATTTGATGCTCAGCTGTCAGATCTGCTTCCCTCTACTCTCTCTCCATCAGAGCCAGACTGGAAGGGCCTGAGGCGATCCAAATGAGTTAAAAAGATCTCAGCCTCCCTAAACACTCTGCCTGCGAGGAGCTATTTTGTTTATGTATGGCCCCTATCTTTTGCTTTAGTTTAAAAAAGCAAACAGAAGAGAAGCACATACATCTACTAAAATGTTTTTAAATGCCAGATGCCAGGATACGTGATGTAACACCCCCCAAACACACACACAAAAAACATCCCAGATTGATGTGTGTGTTGCCCATAATGTCAGTCAGTTGGTTTGCCGAGTCATTATTTACCATTAGGTGTGTGTTCCTGTGAGGGAGTCCGTGGCCAGTGGCTGGCAGTGATTGGCAGGTGGAGAAAAAAGAGCAGACAGCTGAGCGACACCACGGCACAATGTATGTCCTCGTCATACAGCTAGATGACTGATGCTGTGACAGAATGTGTGTTCCCGTTACAGCTTGCGTCCAAAGCACACAGTGACAGGACAAGTAGAACGACAAAATGTTGTATTTTTAGCTCTTCCAATCACCAGAAGAAACTGAAAATAACACATCCATGCACAGTTTTAGCTCGTCTTTAAGATGTGTTATTTTAGCTCTTTGTGCAGAGACGGGGACTATTTTTAGACATAATCTCGTGCACCTTTGTTGCCTGGAAACCATCTCTGACAATATGTTAAGATTTTTTTTGCTGATTTCATTAGAAACATGGCAGGTTGAAATCTCCGGTGTGAGGTTTTTTTTTCAGTGTGCAAATGAGAAGAAATTGTGTGGTGCTGAATTTACCTACAGGAGTCATTTGAGCTCCTGCTTTATTTTCATATCAACGTCGTGTTGTGATAAGATGCTATTATTTGCCTATCATGTCCATATTCACATGTATATAGTGTTCAAATTTCTGGTAATTGCAAATTATGGAGGCTTAGTGTGAAAATCTGCTCTGAGCCAAAATTAAAATATAATTTTCCATTAATACTTGGCGGACTAGAGTAGATTTGTGCACATAAACAAGTGCAATAAATAGCTCTGAACTAAGCCAAGACTTCTTACCCTGAATGTCTAAGGGCATGGGTGATTTTACTTTAATATGAGCTTTAATATGAACTTGCTTCAGCCGTCCTAAACACTCACAATCTCTCTCAGTGCTCAGTAATTAACATAAACCACAATCCACAGTGTTTTTATTTGTTGTCAATGAAGCAGTTCCAGAAAGTTGATCATGTCAATGATTATTACTGATTGGATCCCATCCTCGGGCTCACATAGGAGCTCTACGATAAGTTTCCATATATATTTTCATGCAAATTAAACAAGCTGTTGTTTAATTCATCACCCCCCTTGTCAGATTGTGAAATGTGCATTGCCTTTTTGCCTTTGAATGAATTTTTTGAACAGAAATGCACTCCAGTTTTTTAACTTCTGCTAAACAAAGCAGAAAGAGGAGGCAGGTTCATTGTTAACAAGCACCCCACGCAGTCTCACTTTTGCCCTGCTTCAATTGTCTTTAAATTGAATTTAGACAATAATATAGTTGTGCAAAGTCTGTTGTTTTTTTTAATTAGCTGAATAAGCAAAACAATATTGTTGACTCGTGACCTTTTCAGAGAATATGACCATGTGTGAAATTTTGACAGCAAATGGGCTGCAAGAGTTAGGAACATGGTTAAAGCTGCAGTACTCAATATTTTTTATATCTACAATGTATCACAAGACAGCACCGATGTGAAAGGTGTCGCTCGCAGTGATGAACCCACAGAGATTTATCACCAACTCTGCAGTTCCCCTCAGCTCTACGGAGCTTCATAACAACTTTACTGCTTTGGTTCAGCCTCGCTGCTCTCGTCAGTGTTTGTTTCTGCTGCAGCAGGCTGCTGTTTTCAGTGAAAGAGTTCTGCAGTATCAGCAGCAGACAGACACAGTCAGAGATTAGCTGCTGAAAATAGTGGAGCATTTAGCAGCTAAAGAGTCAGATATTTCCCTTACGAGTTTGTGGAGAGCCAAACAGGGCTAAAAGGAGAGTAAATATTGGGCTTGCATTCATCAGGTGGACACAATCACGACTCTAAATGAATGCTAATGTTGCTCCGTAACAGCTGGATGTGTATTTATACTATGTTGTGTCCATGTACAGAGTGAAAAGGTTACATCACAACCTTGGTGACTCTTGGTGTTCTAAAGTGGCCAGGCAAGCCTAGAAAGTCGCAGTGGCAGATGGCCAAAGGGATATTCGGCGGATATGTTTTATACAGCTGGTTGCTAATGGGAGCTTTAGCTTCACTCCTCAGCCCAAAACGCCTCCGACTTACTGTAAGCCCAGATTTTAATCAACATTACACTGTGTGGGCCACATAATACAACATGTGCTGTGTCATCTGCACAGGTCATTCAGACAGACTGAGTAGCACTACACCTAAGGCAGTGCATGTTCACAGGCGACGCTCACTGGATAATTTAGGGCTCATCTGTTTCTATATATGATTCATTCACTGTTCGCTCAGTTGTCAGTGAAAGGGTGCGCTGGCCGGATGCACAGCAGTGAATGATGGCGGTGATTTAGGGGTTAGATTGGGAGGACGGAGGCTCTCTAATGGAGCCATCAAAAGCAGCTACAGCATTCTTCCTCACCATGACGGAGACGCACTCTCCCTCATGAATCATTTTTCTACCAAAAAAAAAAAAAAAACACCACCCTTCCTACTTTTAATACGTGGAATGTCATATTTACTCTCACCTGTACAAAAGGCCCAAATAAGCAAGTATAGACGTGAGGAAGCACAATTACTGCCGGAGACTGCAGGTAATGATTTCCCCAAGGATATTAGGATAATTGTCAGGCGCGATCGGGAGTGGTAAGACCTATTAGCGTTCTCTAAGTCTCACTTATTGTGTTTACAGATTGCACGACACTAATAGATTGGGACTTGTGTCATGGCTGTATGTTGGTCCCCTCTCCCCAACTCCCCCTCCCATAGTCGGTGTGTTAATTTAGTCCGGCTAGAAAATTGAGACGGGAGGATTAAGTGCTTTGAATTAAACAGAACAGAAGGCAGTGTGTGTACATTGTAATGTATGCATGCAAATCTGTTTGTGTCTGTATCTGTGTGTATGCATGTGTGTGTGTGTGTGTGATGGGTTGTCATCTCTCCATTGACTGGCTTTGACAAAGGTTCCAAGTTTCATCATTGGCCAGATGAATGAATCACCAAACTTTCCCTCTCTGCATGCCAGCCTGTTCCACTAAATGTTCCATACTGAATTTCATGATTTGCAGCCGTCTTAGCCAGTGAAGTTATGTTGACACTGAAGGATGCTGAGACCTTGAATGATCTTTTTACACCAGCAGAAATGATCCACTATCTAGTCTGTGTGTCTAGTATGTGTGGTGTTTGAATAAGATTAAGCATTCCTAAGTTACATATGTTTTTGTGTCTCTAATCCTGAGCCTATCGTCCTCATGACCCTGATCTCAACCCTTGACTCTGGAAGCAGACAAACAACTTGTTCACTTTGATTACTGGGAAAAAGGCGTTATAGACGTCAAGTCACACATTTCTAGTTTGAAGCACAAAGAGGTAAAATTATCCAATATTTAGTTTTTTCTCCCATTAATCATCTCACGACCCCTCAGATTTATCTTGTGACCCTTAGTAGGGGCCCAAACCACTGGACCTAACTATCAAACTGTATATAAAGTAGGTAAAACAGTAAAAAGCTGCTTACATTGATGCATCAGTATTATCAGTCACAGGTAACCTTTTACTGCAGAACCAGCACTTTTACTTTTGATACTTAAGTATATTTTGCCCATAATACCTTTGTACTTTAACCTAATGCAGGACTTTTACTCGTAATGGAGTATTTTTACTTTGTTGTACTCATACTTGATTGATGATTTGAGTGTTTCTTCGAACACAGTCAAATAGTACAATTTCTGATTCTTTTATTCATAAATTAAAATTAATAGAGCCAAGAAGCAACAAATCAAAGACCCTGACTAGAAATAAGATTTTTATACAAAATAAACTACCCAAATTAAAATACTAAACCTAACTCCACAACTACACAAACAACAGGATTAAACTATTACCTTAACTTGAATAACATAACCACTACCTTTCTGACATTAAGATGGCAACAATATGATGTACAGAAGAGATGTATGGGTCAAGTCCTGACACAAATAACTCGCATTACAAATAATCTGGGTGTAAACAGGAAGCAGAAAATGTCCAAGAAGGACATAAGAGCTCCCTATATCTCCCGATGGACTCCAGGTCCCCAGATTCACCAGCCGATACCACGAGGGAAGGAGGAAGCCGAGGCCCATAAAAGCCTTTGGGACAACACAGCAGATATTAGCATATTTTAACCTTTACTGACTAAATCCTGTATATTTTTCTGTTTATTTTTCAGACCACCACTCTGATTGGTCTGCTAAAGACTGCCCGTCTCCTACGGCTGGTACGAGTCGCCCGTAAACTGGACCGTTATTCAGAGTATGGTGCTGCCGTCCTCATGCTGCTCATGTGCATCTTTGCCCTCATTGCCCATTGGTTGGCCTGCATCTGGTACGCCATTGGCAACGTGGAGAAACCTTACTTGGAGCATAAGATTGGCTGGCTGGACAACCTGGGGGTGTCGATAGGTGATCATCTTCTGATTTTAGTTCTGTTTTTAAGGAAAGCGTTTAGGTCAACATTTTTTATGCCTAACACATTTTGTAATTTCTCTATTGTTATTCATTGTAGGAAAAAAATACAACTACAGTGACCCCAGCTCAGGCCCCTCCATCAAAGATAAGTACGTCACGGCGCTTTACTTCACCTTCAGCAGTCTGACCAGTGTGGGCTTTGGGAATGTCTCCCCCAACACCAACTCTGAGAAGATCTTTTCCATCTGCGTCATGCTCATTGGATGTGAGTCACAGTACATAATGTATTCCAATCCTGTAATTACTCAAACCCTCTATTACCTTATCTATAACCAATACTTTTTACAGATAAACACACTGATTCAAGCAATTAAATATTAGGATCTAATCAATAGGTAAACATTGAATTTCAAATGTGCTATTATAACCCTAATACGACATTATAATGATAATATTACGATTGAATGCATTCCCAGTGCATGAAAGCTTTAAAATTACATCAGGTAGGTATTTCGTTGAGAAAGGAAGCAGCAGCAGTTTGTTTGTAATAAACAGAAGAGGAAGTACAGTGCGCACTGTGTATGAGCAGCCTAAGCCACCACGGCTCAACGGTCCCCTGTATTGGCTTCTTTCCCAGCTCTAATGTACGCCAGTATCTTTGGGAACGTGTCTGCCATCATCCAGAGGTTGTATTCAGGTACGGCCAGGTATCACCTCCAGATGCTACGGGTCAAAGAGTTCATCCGCTTCCACCAGATCCCCAACCCGCTGAGGCAGAGGCTAGAGGAGTACTTCCAACACGCCTGGACGTACACCAATGGAATCGACATGAATATGGTACGAGAGGGAGTGTGTGCACCAGTATGTCTTTTGATTAGCTTGTGTGGTATTTATTTTTACACAATGGTAATAAAATATAAGTTTATTGTTGCTTTCTTCTGGTGCTTCTCCTCTCTTTCCAATCATTTGTGCGAGTTTGATGTTTTGAACCATTTCTGCCCAGTTTCCTGTCCCCCCACGAAAAAATGCTCTTACCACATCGTGAAGCAATCTCGCTATGTCACTGGCATAGTATAATGTTTTCATCCCGATTATACTGTGCAATGTTCAGTCATAGCCACAAGTGAAATGAAAGCCACAGTTACTGCTTCTACATACGGTAACTCTGACTTTCCTCATCATGATACTGTTCATGGTACTTATATAAGTTTGTCTTTTCCATGTCTGCCTCATATCAAATGGAATGACCCCACCACTCTGGTAAGAGCAGGAGGTACATGTGTGAACACAACTAATGTTGATATGAATGTTCCTCAGTGGTAGAGCTTCATCTAGCTGTGTCTGATACCAGTAGTATTGTTAGCCTTTAGCTTTGTGTGCAGATAGCGTTACAGTTTTAGTATGCTGTTGTTTAATTATTGTCCCAAACATGCATGTTATTGGAGGACATGTTCCCTAAGTGTCTTATCTGTACATACATGAACACATACTGTAAACGGCTGCTGTGATGCCACATCATAGATGGATTTACAGTATCTACTTATGCATGCCAGTTACTGCAGATGACACACAGGGCACTGAAAGTTTCTCCCAGGCCGCATTAATTGTCCATTACCAATAGACTTGCACGTGGCCTGCCTCGAGGTCCCTATTTGCATGAAATCTGTGTATTCAAACACACCCCATGATATTCATCTGGTACCAGAGACAGAGTGAATCACGCCTGTGAGAGTGGGCACAGCCTCGCCGGGCACTGCCAGGTTTCCCTCCCACTGTGGGAGGCTTGGCTGCACGCTCCGCGGTGGCACCTGCGCTTGCCAAATGTTGTTCAGTCTTTCCTTTCCAAATCTACTGATCAGTTTTTTGTTCCGAGCAAACAAAAAGCCTGTCAGAGCCAGAAAACCAGTACAGGCTACATTTCTTTTTGCTGTGCTCGTGTCATTAGCACATTGTATTTTATGTGTGAATGACAAAGATAAGAAACTTGTTTTTTCTTGTTTCAACTGTCCTATGTGTCCTAGAAGCCCTTTTCCTCGCCTTCCAGTGTCTGTTATGGTGTTAAAGTTTGAAAATGTGGTCTTTCCAGTCAGTTCATGTTGTCCAGGGATCATTAGTTGTTTTGTCAGTGGTCACTGTATCTTTGTCTTTAAAGGGTAAGTGTATTATAAGTTTTATAATTATTTTTTATGTATCAGAGAGTCCTCGCAAACAAATGTTAAATTAACAGAAAATGTTCAAATTAATGTTAAAATGACATTTTCAAATATTTCTCGTTGTATTTTCAACAGTCTCCCAGGCTAACTCGGATGGGTAGGAATCCTTGACTGATCATCTGTAATATTTTTTTCTGTTTTGTTAACTATGTAGCAGATTATGGTGAACAGTATTAAGGAATGTTTCAATACAGACATTCTGTGAGACAATATTGAATATTGTTGTCTCTGCTTTTTGGTTCCTACATATACAGTTCATAGGTTAGTTTCATAATCACAGTACATAAAGGCAGTGAAACTCTTAAAAACGTATATAAATGTGCCAAAGTATCACAAACAGAGAGAAGACACAACAAATATTGAACCTGTGTTTTGAGTTTGTCATTTACCTGCAGCTTCTCAGTCTCTAAATGTTCTGTCTTGTCTCTCGTCTGCTGCTAAAGCTGCTGAAGGCTCAGTGAAAGGCTATTTCTACTGCAGGGTATAATAGGTTTTGAGAAGAAGGAAAGAACACAAGTGGCAATTGTATCAAATTTCTCTGGAAATCTGGTCAATTTGACCTGCATCTTGACCCCGAACCAAAATTCAAGACACATTTTAAATCTCTGCACCATAAAAAAAAAACACTTCCATATCACATCTGACCACAATCTTGTCTGCTTTGACCCATGTTTCACACTCAGGTCCTGAAGGGTTTCCCAGAGTGCCTGCAGGCGGATATCTGCCTCCACCTCAACAAGAACCTCCTACAGGGCTGTAAGGCATTTGAAGGAGCCACAAAGGGCTGCCTCCGGGCCCTGGCTATGAGGTTTAAGACCACCCATGCGCCACCTGGAGACACCTTAGTCCACTCTGGAGACGTGCTCACCGCGCTCTACTTTGTCTCCCGCGGCTCCATCGAAATCCTCAAGGATGATGTTGTAGTGGCCATCCTGGGTAGGTCTGCTATTCACCTCAACCCTGACATTAGACCTCAGATACATCCATGTATTGAGCTACTGTAAGCTAAGCACTACGTACCTTTCACTGCAGCTCAGAGATTAAAAAAAAAAGGCTTACGTTAGATTTTCTGTGTCTGAGGATATCAAATCTGACAATGCAAAGAATGCCATTGCGTAGGACGATGCAAGTGCACACTCGTGATGTAGAAGCTTTGTGACATTCATTCAGCGTTCCTGTACACAGAATGTCTAAACATTTCTAATTAGTCCAGTCAATGCTGCTGTTGATCCAGTACGGATTTTAAAAACACTTCAAAAACCACCACAAAAGAGCACGTCTGATAGTCCTGTCACTCCAGCGTGGTTAACTTACTGGCCTCCATTAGTGTAGACGTGGGTGGGCCAGCTAAATGAAGATGGCTCCGTTGTGCTGTGATACGGCTGGGTTGGCAGCTGAGATCCCTGTTGGGTATGTTGTAATAACTTACTTCAAAGAACATTGTGATTGCTGCCTCACAGTCGTGCCTCAGAAGAAGGGAGAGGACAGAAAAGAGTGGGGGAGGACACATGGTGGGACGAGGGTAGCAGAAGATCTGTATTGATGAAAAAAAAGAGAGCATGATTGCTTTCAAATAGAGATGGATGACAATAGAAGCAGGAAGAGATGGAGAGCTGAGCGAGTGGGCAGGGTGGAAGGAAAAGACAAGTGATGGGAAAGAAAGAAGAGGAGAGTAAAAGAAAGGAGGCAGATTGAGGAATTCAGGAGAGAAATTAAGTGCCAGAGGGAGACAGGAAGTTGGTGAGAGTTGCATGTGGTTGTCAGCGTGATGTGATGCAGTGCTTGATGACAGGAACCACTGAGCCGCACAGTGTTATTGACAGCATCCAAATGTAATCACGGTAAATCTCATCTCCTCTCCTGTTCCCTCCTCTGCTCTCACCCCTGTGGTCGGCAGGTGTATCCTACTGAGCCTTTATGCATTTGTTTCTCTATTAATGAGTGTTTTCATGCAGCCAGTAAGCTTTGGCGGAAACCGGTGACACAATAGGGTCACGATGAGCAAGAAGCATGGATGGTAAAGTTGTAGGTTACACACAACTCAGCACATTTGCTCTGCTACAGCAAGAGAACTGCTGATTTCTCCATTTTCACAACATCGTACCCATACACCACTGTCACATGGTCATGTATTACGCTACATTACACTACACTCGGAAATGCAGGGGCTTAAACTAATACTATGATCACAATGTTAGGTCTAAATAATTCATTGTCAAATAGCTCAATTTGCGAACAACTGTGACCTTATGCAAACACCAACAAAATGAATACACAGCAGTGTTTGACGTTTTCATAATTTATAAGACCTGATAAGATTTTATACCTGTGCAGAAGCCCAAAGTGGTCAAACAAATTATTAAAATGTAATGCTATTTCATTGTTTTCCTAATAACTGAGTTTTAGTCATTTTCATTTCATTCTAGACATTTTATTTCAAATGTCAGTATAGTTTCTGGGTTTACCAACCCAGGAGTTTCCTCCTCCAACAGTGTGCAACAAGCTTTGAGGTACATTATCTCTTAAACACAGCCGGATTAAAAAGGCTGGGCAGTGCACAAAAAGGGTGTTCAATGCACATTTCTGTTTAAATAAATTTAAATTTTGCTACGTTTTGTCTGGGTTGAAAATAAGAATGAAGAAATAAAATAATGATTTGTGTTTTAATAGTTTTACAATAGTTATAGTTATAGTTTAGTTTATGTATTTTACACTATTTTATGTTACATTTATTTGATAATTATGTATTTATTTATTCATATTGAAACTGTGGGGGCTCCACAATCCCTGACCTCAGACAGATTCTCCACTGAAGCGAAGACGGTAAACCCTGTGGCCCTTCCATGTAGGTCATTACTCACTAAACAGAGACAGGAATGTGGCCTGTGTGACTTCAATGCGGGCTGACTGGCATTGTGTAAATCCTTTTTTAGATGACTGTGATGCCCTTTAGCCTCTTTAACATTCTCACGCTTCTCTGCCAGGTGGCCCTTCTCTTTATAGGTCATCACATACTACACCGCATACTGGACATTTACATACAGCCGACTTAAATAAACTCCAAAGTCTTCTGCGGACGTTGTTCTTTAAGAGGCCCAGAATAGATAGGAGCTTATGTCCTCCAATTAGCTAACTGGAGTTGCTCATTTATATTTGATTGCCTGTTTCTTTCTCAGGTAAGAACGACATTTTCGGCGAGATGATCCACCTGTATACAAAGCCGGGGAAGTCCTGCGCAGACGTGCGGGCGCTGAGCTACTGCGACCTGCACACCATTCAGAGGGAGGAGATTGTGGAAGTGCTGGACATGTATCCAGAGTTCGCAGACCACTTCCTCACAAACTTGGAGCTGACCTTTGACCTCCGGGATGAAAACTCCAAGGTAATTAGTATTGCAGGTGCCACCGCAAGTTCCTGGAAGCAGTAAGCACGGATTCAAGACTTTAATGTAAAATCAATCTGCTTTACTTTACAGTAAGAAAGCTCTGAGTAGAGACCATTAAGTTGAATTAAACAATCTATTTCTTGTACAATATCTCTGCCATGTCCATTTAAATTGGATGAATGGCTTTTTTTATTAATTCTCTGTAGTGCTTCAATTTATCCATGGTTGTGGGAATAAAAGCATGAGAGCTAATTTATACATTTACTGGAAGACGAGTCAGAGATAGAGAGTATTAGTCGAGCACTAAGGCTGAAGTGGACAGAGACATGATGTAGGCTGTAATTATGATGAACCGGGTGTATTGGAAATGGACATGTAAGCAAGGCCTGTGGCATTATGTGAACAGGAATCCACATTAGTCAGTTGTTTTATTTATCTTTTAACACAGAGCAGGCAGTGTACTCTGTTTTGGCCTTTTGTTATTTATTAAGAGAATTGGAAAGAAGAGACAGAGGAGAGACATGAGAAGGTTCTGGTAGGATTACATCAAAAACAGGAGATACTTGGTGCTCCAACAAGACTGGCAAGAGTTTATCTTCCTTCCTTAAGGAAATGTTAGGTTAGAATGGAGAAAGTGTTTTTGATCCAAGACCAGCAGAGGTGACTGTGGCTCTGGAGCAAAGTCAAGCCCTTCTTTATGGCACATGTGCATTAGTATGTGTCATTATATTTGACATGGTTTAATCTGATCATGTTTTGTCCCTTTACAGACGAGCAATCAAGGAACTGATTCTAATGTGGATGACAGCGAGTGTCCAAGACGAGTGTCCTACCGAAGGAAATCCTCCACAGGTCAGCTTGAGACACAACACTGCCACTACTACAACACTACTGCTGTACTTTAAAATCATAAAAGCATGTCTAGCTTTTAAATTAAAGCCCCACAGTCTGTTCTGGTTTTTTAAACACTGACTCTTAGCAGCTTCATTTATTCAGTGGAAAAACATGTCAGTCCCTCTGCAGCTTCATTCTCTTGGGTAATACTCCACCCATCCAATCCATCCACAAGTGTAGGGCAATGATTTCATTTCAGTGGCCGTGACTACGAGTGACTGACAGACATGTGAACCAACTGTCAAATTGAATTCATTGTACCACAGAAATTAAACACATTTTTACAAGATTAATAATAAATATTAGCTCTTAAGTATAAAAACATCATTGAGGTCAAAGTAAAATGTGTCTTTAGTCTATCTCTACATGGTATATAGAGTTATCTAAATACTGTATGACTAGAGTGTATATTTTAACAGTTAATTAGTACAATAATAGTAGCAAATGAGCCGTTTGTGCAGTCAACCATCAGTCCAACACAATTTCAGTCTTAATTCTTCTGTACTCGTGCTGTAAATTGGTCACATTAGATCTTAAAATAAGACACGGCAGCATTTGCTTTGTAATGCATTTCAGGAATAAAACATGAACCTCTGTTCTGGCGTTTTTTATTTGGAAAGGAAGTGGTGAGCACAGGATTAATGAACTCCAATAATCCGAGCTATCACCCGACAGTCTGATGTGTAGTAGCAAAAGAGGCTTTTCATACAGTATACTACAGCTGTGGACAGATTTACTCACGGTCCTGCTTTAATATTAAACGTTATTTCTTAATATTTTTAGATTTAAAAGCATTGATTTGTTGGAGAAGGTTTAATTAAAACTAGAAGTTGTGCTGAATATTGACAGTTATCTGGATTTGTTTTATAATTTAGTTGTTGATTTCTGCATGGCTATGTTACTGGCTTCCTCCTTCCTCCTTTTACGTCATCTGATTTCTATATAAAATCCACCATATCGTCAAAAGTATGTCAAGAATCCAAAGTTGGTATCAGATGCTTGTTGGCATTCAATTCTTATTAATTAATTGGTTTATTCACAAACAATTAATCAACAATCTATCAATCAGAAATTAAAATATTCACTTATTCCATCTTCTCCAATGTGACAATATTCTGCTTTATAACATCACATGGAGTATTTTTGGATTTTAGCCAAATAAGCATTACTGTACACAGTATTTCAGTCACTCAGAGTTCTTGTTTGGCTGTTGTGCTAAGATAACTTGCTGCTGTAAGTTTACACATATTATTAAATTAAAAAATATCTTGCTGTTGGTACTGAAACTCAGGTAAACTCAGCCCTGCTAAATATTCATCTTAATAAAGTATGAAAGCTGCAAAGATGACTTATTCTACATTGAGTGTGATTATTTGTATGATTCTGGCTTTGGTATTACTCATTTTCCTTCTGATATTTAAAATTTGACTGATTGTTCACATGCCTGTGTCAAATATCAAAAGACACTCCCACTCAAATGAACTGATTGCCTACACCTGTGCACAGGGACTGGGAGGAGCAAAGATAAAATAAGAACCTCCTTTGTTGAGGGACTGTTTAGTGGGATCTTCCATTTTAATGACTTGATCCACAATTGTTTTGTGGCTATTACTTCGCATTTGAGAGATTCTGTGTCCTCATCACAGGGCAGACGCTATCTTTACCCTCTATACTATGATGTCTTCTGACAGTGTTTGACTTATATAATGAAGCTTCAAAGATTTACTCCCTCATTCTCAGTTTACTATATTAAAGGTCTGCTGCCACTCACACTGGCTTATTAGCCAAAGTGATGGTTACATCATAAAGCAAGATTACCAGTTAAACCAGGCTTACTTTGGTAAATCAGGAAATTGTGTTTCATAAAGACGGTTTAAGTAAGTCTGAGCTAAGTTTTGACCTGGTTTTCAGGCGAAAAACAACATTACAGTCAATTGAAGCACAGTGTTCCTCCCCAAAGGGTCCTCTTTACTGCTGCGCTGTTAACGCAAACTGTTTTCAGTACATGGGATGCACTTGTTTTGCACTGAATTCATATGTTTTAGGAGGCAATCTGCGCTGTATTCCAATCAACATATGTGCTTTTTAAATGCACTGCAATTACAATAAAGCATAATCCATTTGGCCACAATTAAAAACACAAGAGGCGTGCGCAGCCAATCTGAAGGTATTTAAAGCAGCATATTCACCATATAGAGGCTGCCATGTCACTTGTACAAACCAACATAATCTAAATGATAGAGAACCTTTATTTCTAAATACAGCTAGTTATTGCTAATTATTTTCTTTCTATAAATTAAATCACCTGGCTGGGTTCCTGTTTCAAAGTTGGTTATTGTCAAGTGATCCTACATGATCCTTTTCAAGACATATCATACAAAGAAAATTACTTACATGGGACTTGAAGTCTATTTTTATTGAAGTCTGAGCTCATTGCTGTGCATTCTGGTTAGAAAATGTCTTCAGATCAGTTACATTATAAATAAACACAGCGGCCTCCCTGCGGCCAGACCGTAGAGCAGCTTTCAAGATGACAGTATACAGCATGTCTGAGTGAGAGCGACCCGCACCGTGGGAACAGTTGTAATTTAACTTAACAGCCAGGAGACTTGGGACTCTGAGACACAGCCTCCACACAGCAGCACTCAGCAGTTTGGCTTCGATTCAGGCAAATCTAATTGGTCACCATGGATACAGGCTGTCTGAATACAGTATCACCCTCTCCCAGTACAACACAAGTGAGAACAGAGAATGTATCAGTCCATTTCACAGTCCAGTATCCTGCTGCCATCCGTCAGGTGTGAAGATGAAGTGAACTGGAGCAGCACTAATTTAATCATACTTGACTTGTAAACACACATTTAGACCAACTGTCAATTGTATAACGTGATCCAAGGCTCACTGCTAAATTCTCCTTTAACATTGTTTGTCCTCAGTTTAACCCCAGAGCAAAACACTCTGCTACCTGTTGTCAAAGATAATGAGACAAACCCCGACATCCCCAGAGGAAGTCTAAGTGGAGAAGTCAGTGTACCCCCAACAGATCTCCTGATTACCATTTTTTCCCCGTAGTCTCACACAACAAGGAGCCAGTGGCCACCTACTGCAACACCAAGATCTACGCCTCCGCAGCTGCCGAGGAGAGGAGGGAGTCCGCCGAGGAGGGAGAGGACGAGGAGGATGAGGAAGAGGAGGAAGGCAGGGAGGAGGAGGAAGAACAGAGGCCCTTGTGTTCTGGTGTGCTGGGCTACCCGGTGGTTAGGGACCACACCCTGAGTCTTGGGCTGAGCAGCACTCCAGACGCACAGGCTGGAGACAACACGCAGAACCAGGCTTATAAAGGTGATGACAGAAACATCCACCTCATTTATTCTTACAGTGGCTTTAATTTTGCTTTTATTTGGTAACAGAGGATTTATTTTTGGGCTCAAGAAAGACTCCTTTTTCTCCTCCATCATTCAATTTAAAAAATCTGATTTCTATTTTTGCCCAAACATAAAAAAAACTACAGATTTTAAACAAGCAAAATATCACTAAGGAGACAATTTAATTACATCTTTGTTAACTGGCCTTTTGAAACCAACCTGAAATTTTCTATAAATCTGTGAGCTTGTCCTCTAAAGTTTTACTCCAGAATGGTAATTGGCTCAGAAGTTAATTTAGAAAAGCCCAAAAAATCCCTAAGCCCCAGAGGAGGAATGTCACACCTATTAAAAATCCAAACAAGGATTATGTGTCACTATGGTGAAACCTAAAACCCACTCAGTAATAAAATGTAAGAGGCTTATATCCAGCAACTGGTCCGGGGTCACCCCCCTTTTGATCGTAGGTCATGACCAAATAAAGGATTTACAGAAAACATTAGGTAAAATCATGTTGTTGGCATCGATGTCTCTGGTGAGTTAGGTCACATTTCAATCTTTTTAGGAAATCTGAACGGGTGGTTTCAATCATTTATTCAGCTATTGTCAAACTTAGACACTGTACAATCATCCAGACAAATGAAGTTAAGGGGTATAAAATCCTCCTGTGGAGCAGCAGGCCTGACTGAGCAGCTTCAACACCAAGAGCTGCGTCTGGGATTGAGATCCCCAGTGAGCTCCAGGAGAAATCCTCACTTTCACCGTCTGCCTGCTGCTACATGTTGAGCAAACACTCCAGTGTGTGTCTGCAGGCCGACCTCACATGACCTCCCGTCGGAAGAAGCAACTGCGCTGATGGCTTAAACCCCCATAAAATCATCCAGTGTGAACAAAAGCTCATGCATGCGCACGCACACACACACACACAGGTGCTCCCTGTATTTTAACTGCCAAGTTGAACTCAGCGTGATTCCTCGCTGCGATGGGGAAACTGTGCCAGCGTGTTGATTTGAAAGTAATATCCCATAATTCAGCTGTTGCAGCCATAAGAGGATTTCTGCCAGAACAGAGAGCAGAGTGACGCCTATAAACAACATACAGAAAAGCTCAACTGCAAAAGCTCAAAAGGAAGGAACAAAAATCCCCCCGAGGGTGTGATTGTCAACCAGGGTCAGACGTGTGTTTTCCTCTGCGGGATAGATGTTAGGATTCAGGAGGCGGTGAGCTCATCAGAGCTTAGTAAAAGCTAAATGATGAGAAGGCACAACACAGGAAGATGCTTCCCCCGAGGCACTGTTCTAATAACACAGATCATTTACCGTGTGTGTGTCTGTGTGTGTGGGTGTACGTCTGTTTGCACACCCGTCTCTCCCTCCAGAGCTCCATGCAGAGGAGTGGGTGTGTCAGCGCCCTGACGAGGGTGCCAAGGAGTCAGCCCAGTGTCAGGAGACGCCGGCCGGGGAGGAAGACAGCGACACAGACCTCACCTACGGAGAGGTGGAGCAACGACTGGACCTGCTGCAGCAGCACCTCAACAGGTGGGGAGAGGAAATGGTCACGTCAAACCAAAAACACTTTCATTTAAAACCTAGAATGAGGAAGTAGCTCAAATGGAAACGCTGTATACCACAGGATGCTTAGACGACGGTGTAAAGATGATATTTCCCCACATGGCCTCTGACTGTGAGGATGGAGAAGCTGATGATCTGTGGCCTCATTTATATAATCCTTCTCCGGCTTTATCTTAGATCCCATCATATCATTGTTTCAGAGGGAAAAAAAATTGTATTCACACTTTTTGTTGGGTAACTTCACCGATTTTACACATCAAAGTGTGTTTCCAAGTGTTGGAGAGCGTATGTGGAAAAAAGCCTTTAGTGGCTCCAGAGGGAGCTGTTTGAAGTCTGATAAATGTCCTTAAGTGATCT
Source organism: Morone saxatilis (assembly GCF_004916995.1). Classification (NCBI taxonomy): domain Eukaryota; kingdom Metazoa; phylum Chordata; class Actinopteri; family Moronidae; genus Morone; species Morone saxatilis. The sequence goes on from NW_023340206.1 coordinate 7,430,231, forward strand.
CACTTGAGTCAGCGTCTGTTGGAGCTGAAGACTAGTTTGAAAAAGAAAATGTGGAGGTGTGGAGTTAGAAAGGAGGGAGTGTATTAGACTGCTGTAGCTGCTCCTCGTCTCTGCTTGAGGATAAAGGTTCCATGCTACATTAACTACGCTAATAGCACAACACACGTCTGCAGTCCAGTTGCATTATGGGTAATGTAGGCACCATATTTTGGTTGTTGAATAAAAACAGCAGATATCTTTGAGTTTGCTGTATCACTTTGATTGTAAACATTTTTCTTCTCAAGTCTGACAATGTTTCAGAAGTGTGATGTTAATTATTGGAGTACTCTTTTAGTAATCTTCAATATCTAAATAATCTGGTTAAAGCAAATGGAAATTATATATTTTCAAACTTAGGCCTGAAGCCGGAAGCACGAAATGCCTCTTTTAAAGATGAGGATCTTGACCTTTAGATAACTAAAGACACCTTAGGGATCCTGTTTGGCTCACTTTCCCATTAGAAGCTTTTTATTTCTCTTCAACTTCATTTCTACAGAGTCATCTTTCACAGCTCAAGATACAAAAACCCTGTGATTCTGCCTATAATTGGCTGAGACATTTTTAAGGCCAGACACCGCTGCAGCCGCGTTAATGCAGAGAGCAGAGTGTGTGAGCAGCTTCGTGTGATTCTCGGCTGGTGCACTGATACAGATGAGGGGGAGGCAGACAGTCAGTGGCTGTCTATTTATAGCACGCAGCCACGAGATGCAGACACATTGCAATGGCTCTTGACGTCATCCTGTGAGGTTGGGATGGTGGATGTCATGGTGAAGTTGCAGAGTTTTGGTGCAGTTATATGGAGGAAACAGAGGAAATGGGTGAGTATTAGTCTGAGGCTGCAGACACTCCAGCTGCACTGCCTCCCTCATTTTACAGAAACAGGCTGGAGCCAAAGTGTTTATTTGCACTTACTGTCCTCTAAAGAGCTAAACAGGCACCTGGCAAAGCAACAATGAGGCATCCCCCTCTGCTTGCTCTATTTCCTCTCTCTGTCTCCTTTCTTCTTTCTGCTGATGGACTAGAAAAGAAGGAGTGTGTGTGTGTGAGAAGAATAGAGGTGATTCACTATCTCACACACACTCAATGCCATGATGTAACCAGCTGCATTAGGTGATGACACACAGTGCAGGTGTTCAGTATTTTGGTACCTGCCATAAAGAATCTGTCAGGCAAAGACTACTCCGGTTCATATGTTTACCTCTTTGGCACAATTTCATAAAAAACTGGATATTACTTGCTAGTATTTTAAAGCAGGATCACAGTAACTATATGACATGACACTTTAATATTCTTAATAAACATCTACTGGCATCACATGCTCCAACAATCATCTCACACATTAACATTCAAGTTTAAAGTACATTTAATCAAAAACTAGTAGTACTATTACGAGGTACTTGAGTATTTTCTGCTACTTTTACACGTCTACTCCATTACATTTCAGAGGGAACTAAAACACTTATTACTGCACTACATGTATTTCACAGCTTTGCATTAAACATTTCATTCAAAACATATGAAAATTAGCTTCACGCTGCTTAAACCAATCAGCAGTAACTACTTAAATCAGTCACATTTTGTTGATAATACCTTGCATAAGTAAGATTTTGCATGCAGAAGCCTTTACTTGTGATGGAGTATTTTTACTCACTCATTTCTTTATCAGGCTAACATGTGAGACCCCCTCCTCTTCCTGAAGGATATGCATTTGAGAAGCACTATAATACGCCACATTAAACACCTGCAGTTGTAAGGTTTGAGTCTCCCCCTAGTGTTTGGTATTAGCATTGACCACCACCACTCTATATAAACATGGCTTACAATCGTTCAACAGTTTAAATACATTCTCAGACTTTTTACCATCTGGGTCTTCGTGATATTAAATCCATCCACTGTCCATGCAGTTTGTCTGCAGACTGTTTTTGTGTTCTTGAAAAAAGTAGGGTGAAAAGATAATAACCGTCATCATATTAATTACAGGGCTGACAGTCAAGCAGCGGTGATGATGAGATGAAATTATTGATCCCTGTGGTGAAATTAGGTCACTGCAGAAACAAGACAAATGAGCACAAACACATGTTCTAACATAAGCAATTATAAAACAACCTGGTGACAGATTAAACACTGTACTGATGTGAGCGTCACAGCAACAGCTTTGGGGTTTTATATTACCGGTTTAATCATCACTGGTATTTATCAGAATCATTGGGATTTTAATTGCCACAGCCCTTACAGCACCAAAACCCAATAAAAACTACATTACTTATTTTAAACGACTTTGATTTCTTTTTTCTTGTTTATTCCAACTGTTGTGCAGCAGCTCATAAACTGTTTGTCATTAGTATTGATTAGGAACACTGACCATCTAAACAAACAACTCTCAGGACTCATTTTGCTACATAAATGATCTTTTTGTTCATGTGAGTATCTATCACACGACTAAAAATGCTTAATTTGTCCTGAACCAAGAAAATGTCGACAACTTTTCTTCATTTTTATTCCATGTTTTGTTCTCTGTCTGTCCATCAGACTGGAGTCCCAGATGACATCAGACATCCAGGCCATCCTGCAGCTCCTCCAGAGGCAAACCACAGCTGGTCCCCCCGCCTACAGCACTGTCACCTCCAGCCCCGAGTACCAGAAGCCAGCCATCAGAGTCCAGCCTGTGTCTGCCATCCAGACAGAGCTCAGCCTTGCTCCTGCTCCGCCTCGGCCACAGGTACACATCACCCTTTTTAAGTAACTCAGATCATTAGGAAACAAGTGGTGTGTGCCACAATTATTGCTTTGGCTCAATTTCAATTTGTAAAACTCTTGACTGCATTAAATCAGGTAATACATCAGGCAGTAATGTATTACAGTGAGATAGTCCTTCCAGGATACGGTGTCAGGGTGCAGTTGCATTGCCAGGAGCTTTTCACCCAGCAGGCAGGGCTGGGTGCTGTTGAAACAACTGGAGAAGTCAGAGAACATGACTCTCTCCAGGTGGGAGTAGACCCTGTGCATCGGGAAGATAATGGCCTCCTCACTCCAGTGTGTGCTTGGTATGTAAACTGCCAGGAGGTCCAGGAAGTTAGTTAGCAGGGTCCTAAAGGGCCGCAGCACCAGCCTCTAAATCACTTCATGACATGTGATGTTCGGCTCCGTAGGCATTAAGGCTATTAAAGTGATTTTTTTTTTAGCAAAAATTCGGTTTTCAAATGTGGTTTACTGCTCTTTATGATAAGTAAACTGAATATCTTTGGGGTTTTGAACCATTAGTAAGATAAGACGAGCAACTGAAAATGTGAACGTTGTGAGAAAGTTGTCCGGATTAATCAGCAATGACAATCATGATTACTTGCAGCCCTAATATGTTTTTAATAATAAATGTGGTCAGTTTCTCAAGATTATACCAATATGATAAACAGTACTAGTAGTTCATGGAGAAGTCAATGTTGTAGAATAAGCAAAACTTTACTGCATTAGAGGTTATATTTCAGTGGATTTCATGAGGGTAATGTTGTCTTAAAACCAGTCAGGTGCCCTTATGAACATTGAACAACAGAGTTTTCTTGCTGCAACTGTTCCTCCTGTTAATGCTGACCATAAAGACATCTCTTCCTACTGTGACTCCACAGCCACATTAGACAAATCAGGTGGATGTCCAAAGCTTTTTAGAGCATTGTGTTACAGTCCCCCAGCCACAGCTGAGCAAGTAAACAGTGTGCAGGGAAGCAAAAAGAAGGAATTTACTGTGACTTTGGAAGATACTCTATTGATTGTATTAGAAGTTGTGCTAATGTGAGGTGTCTGTGAAAGCTGAGCAATCGTACAATACTGTTATTACTTCAGTTTCTATCGAGATAGTCCAGTAGTGTGTAGTTGGTCAGCTGCTTTTGTTTAAACAGACATTGGTAATGTAGCTGTGTTTAGTCTATGTCCTCTGACAGATCTGTCTGTAGTTTCTCTGCCAAATGGCTCATGATGCCCACTGTCGCCCTCAGAGCCCTGGCCCAGAAAAGGCCCAGAACAAATCCAAAGAAACCTCCTCAGTCCTCCTTCACACAGAGACTCTTCCAGACGGGAACTTTGCTGGACTGCTGGAGAGTGACACGGACACAGAACAGAGACACACACAAAACAGCGTGGACTCTCTAGAGCAACAACACCAACAGCCACCGAGGGTCCCCTCAGGCCGACAAGCCTCTCTCCCTGAAGTCCCCAGCAGCTCAGGAATGTTGGGACTCCACAGGCCAGTTTCTGACCCGGGGCTTCCAGGAAAGTAGGCCTCCCCAAAAGTAGGCCTCCCGCACGCTTTCGACGTTGACTGAAGGTCTTCTCTCAAGTTTGACTCAGGGTCTAAGAAAGAGACTGAATATGCAAAGGAAAAAAAACTGTAGACTTTCTTCCATTCCTTTTCAGAAAAATCTCCCCTGCCCTTCCAACTATCTGATTTCGATGTATAAAGTCCATTTATACAGAGGTATTTATACACTATATTATTAACATGTGTAAAGTCATCATCTACATACATGTACATACGTCAAATAGAACACTGCCAGCAACACGAGGCACCTAATGTGCTTTTTCTAAAGAGAGATATGCATGTTTTTGTTTCTCATTTATTTTCTTTTTTTAGTGCATGTTCCTCACACACACTGCAACTCATCCGGCAATCAGGTGTGATCTTGGCATGCTTACAGACTACTGTAGCTCTCAAGTCTCATTTTCTATGACTCTTCCCTCTCCACGGGGACAAAAGCTACTTGAAACTCTCTCCGAGGCATTTCTATATTCCACTCCGCAGCTTTGAAGTTCCTCTTTTATTATCAGCAGCTCCAAAACGATCGACGGCAAACTCACAAGGAGGTTCGTCTGTATATTTAGCGTGCCTACTGTACACAACATTGCCACAAACAGATGAAAATCACTTCTTATTCAGCTCAAAATAATGTGTGTAGAGGCTGCGTGGACGTCCCATAGCACAACAAGACTTTTGTCTTTGAGAGCAATAATGATGAAACAAACAGACTCTTGGTATATTTGTAGTTTAGTACGCTCTGGAGATCATTTTATACAAGCCGAGCGAAGAAAAAAGGAAAAAAAAAAGCATCTTTCAACAGCATTTTATGTTGTGAATTCATTTGCGATGTTAAGATCTATATGTGATTTTAACAGCCCAACCGTCATGCGTAGGACGTTTCGGTGGATAAACTGTAAATGTTCAAGAACACAAAATGAATGCTTAAAGTTTTAGTAGATTTGAAAACATAGAATTACCATATAACCACCTGCATCATATCAATATTACATTAGCATGGTTGTAGGGTATTAACAGTTGCAGTCAAAACTTGTAAGGGACATTTATCTGTTCAGGCAGTTTGGGGATTTTAGTCATTTCTACATCTGTTCTTTCGCAGTGACAGAATGACTGGGATACGTTTATTTTGCACATTTTTTCTGTTAAAATCTAATGGGTCAAAAATATACAAAAAGTACAGCTAGTATTTGTCACCTGAACCATCCAGCTTCGACCACTCTTCAGGGGAAAGTCTGGAGTTTAACCTCATTTGTTGTTTTCTTGCACTGGCTCCTCTTTTAAGGCAGTCTAAGCCTGATGTAGCTTGATTTATCAGTCCCAAAACCACCTCTGATCTGTGTTCAGTGTCACTGTCCTGTTGGAACAGCCACTACTGAGGTAGAAGTTAAATCTACTTGTTGTCATTGTGGTCAGATAACTCCATCTTTTAACTCTCCGTCCAGCAGAAGGTCATTTGTTTGTCCACGTGAGTCAGGCTTTATGGGTTTGGAGCTTCTGTCTCGCAGGGTAGACTCTCAGTTTATGGTGATAGGTGACACCTCTGTTCCAGCAACTTGGACATTAAACTGTCTGAACTAATAGTCTTTCAGCACAGTTAGTTTTCTTCAAAAGACGCCTCCGTTCCTAGTACATGTAATTGTTAATCTTGACATTTTAGATCTTTCTATGCCACCAATATCTATAATTTACAGTACTGTAAGTTGCTCTGTGTACATTATTGACTCATTAGATTTTCAGATGAACCACAAAAAAAACTCCTCTTTGTGACAAAGAAGAGCGTTTCTCAGTGATTGTGTCACAGAAAAACAACAATCCCCAAACTGCCTTGACATGATGTCCCTCACGAGTGTGTGTAAACTTTTGACTGCAACTGTGAAACTGCTGGACAGGAAGTAACATCCTGAATCTTCTCCACAGCTGGAGGGAACTCTGACTATCCCACGAGATAGTTTTTGGTTGCATGCTTTAGGTCTTCCATTATCTTCTTAAAAAGTACAATTTCGTGAATAAAAAAAAATCATCTCTAACATCAAAAAAATGTAAAAAATGAGAAGAAAAAAAAAGATGCTTTGTCATGTTTTGGGCCGACGAGACAGCTCCGCCTTCTATAGCCTTAGCTTTATAAGCCTGCTCTAGCCTTTACAAACGACATCAGTCCAATGCAACAGAAACCTGCTTCTCCACCGTCACAGATGTAAATGTACTGAACCGTTTTTAGGCTCAACTGCATGACAAAAATGAATTAGTCATTCAAGTTTTTTAACTACACAAATTTCCCACACAAGCTCATGTATTGCATGGAGACTGCACTCGACTAAATTATAAAAAAGGTCTCAATCAGCTGTGTGTGACATGTATTGATGCGTAAGGTCCAGCACATAACTCACCCAGAGAGATTTAGAAATAACGGTTAGACCTATTTTTCTAAAACAAAGTATTTAATTTGCTGTTATTTTTCTATGTACCTTTTATTTGTTTTTAAAAACCCTGATGTTGTTTGAATGGCGTGGACTGCTGATGGGAAGACGGGAAGATGATGAATGCAATGCATAGCCTCTCAATGTAGCAAGACGTCAGTGACAGCTTCGTGCTGCATTTACTGTATGCTGTTGAAATGGTTTGTCTGGATTTAATATTGCACATTGATATCATATCATTTCTACACTGACTTCTCCCTCCGAACTTATTCAACACTTCACTGTCATCGTTTTGTCCCGACTCATCCGGTGGAAAACCTCCGCACTCCCGGTGACAACAACACAACACGTAGAAGTGATTTAAGGGTTTGTAAGGTGTGAGAGAAATGATGAAAATTGTCCCGATGAAGAAGCTCCTGTTTTCATACACTTACAGACCCGAGACGTCAAGAGACAATGTCAGTTGAATGCAGGATAAAATGGACTTTACGGTAAAATACAGATGTTTCCAGCAGAACACGGGGTGTTTTCTTTGATAAGCTTTCTTTCTCGAGCACAGATGTAGAACAAAAGTTGCTGAAGCCTAACTCGACATGTCCAACGCCTGAAGAGTTGTCTCCTGAACTTTCACGGGATTTGCAAACTTTTGCACAGAGATTAGAAAACTTGCTGTACTGGATATAAATGTCACTTTTTAAATCTAGTGCTGTTCACAATTGTTTTTATGCATTTTTTAAATGTTTGCCACTGTATTTTATACAATGCAACACTTAACAGCTAATTTGAATGTTTCCGTTCTTAACTATATTTAAAGAAATGAAATATATTGTGTAAATAGACTGGGGAAAAAATGCGCAATTGTATCAATTAATAAACAGAATGCATACTGATTAAAAAGTGTTTATTGTGAGTAACAAAATATGATATTTATCACAACATTGGGCATGTGCAGAAGTTTTTTCAACCTGGCTGTGTTTGAAAACAAAGTTTACAGGTGCATAACCTCAAGCATATGAAGGTAATCTCATTAATAAAAGGTATCAGTGTGGATTTAGATCTGCTCACAGTCACTTTGGCTTGTTATCGAGTTAAGTAACATCAAGCTAATCTACTGTCGTTAGGCTCAACAAAGGTTTTATAAAACAGATGCAACAGTGCACATTATTTCCTGCACAAAAAAAAATATTACAACAAATAATGCACATGAGAAACTATAACAAATGTGTTCAGTGTCAACATCAAATCAACATCATGTTATCTGTAAATGCTAACGTTTAACCATAACTTGTGATGCTGCCATTACTACAACGTTATCTATAAATGATTTTAATATATTAGTCCATACATTCAGAGACTATAATGGCACAATAGGTGTCTCACAGGTCAGATGATCCATCAGTATTCATGTTGCTGTTTCATTCCAAACTGAGAGACCCGAAGCAGAATATTCTAACAAACACAAGATAGCTGATAGAGCTATTTCTACATTCTTCCACTGAAACTCTCAAACCTCCATTCTTTAAAGCCCCTACGTGCACCCAACATTTTTCCAAATTATTCAGACACAACTGTGGTAACTTGTCTCTGACTTTTAAGTCAGAAGTCCTACACATAAGGGCTTTAAAGATACTTAACATGTATAATATTTCCCCTCTTTAATCAATTATATTCGCCACTAATGTGGATACATACTTTGTGTATATACGTGTGATACATCTTCAGCACATCCCTGTATGAGATACAAGACTTAAGCATTACAGCAAGCATTACAAGCAATGGGTACTTTCCTGTCGCGGCTCATGGCAACTCAGTCTGATATACTGGCCTCCCTTTGCATTCCTGTGAGGCAGCGGTCCAGAATCCACCACTGATTGGTTCGTCAAACGCCCTGACCTCGTGGTGTGGAACACAGCAGCACTTAGATGGCCATTGTGCAGAGGATGAACTGTTAACAGGGAGAGCAGTCAAAGAGAGTGACAGAGAGTCAACCACAGGACCTCAACAGGAAACACTCCTCTGCACTGAGCTGTTCCACATGCAGGCTAACTGAAACAGTGTGAAATAATGTCACAGAACGTCTGTATACTGCCACAACACAGCGCGCTCGTGTTAGACCTGCTGAGACTGTAGGTCATAACAAGGGATGAAGAGCAAAAACTTCCTGTTTGGTGTGTGTGCACCAGTGTCCATAACAATGAGACAAGTACGGCAAAACTATCGCCTTTCAATCTCCTCCTTCTTCCCCCCATCCCAATAATTGTCATACAGTTTATGGAGTGAGAGCTACAATATGAGACCGTGTGAGAGGTGGACTTACGTCGTCATACTGGAAGTTGACGGATCCCTGCTGCATGGTATCCCTCCGCCTGAAGTTATCTGTAACAGGAAGAGTAAACGCTCACAGCACTGAAGGGTCACGATTTCAATAAAGCCCGTTTCGAAGCACCTTCTGACATTGATTTGTGCGGCGAGCCGAGCTGAATGTCACGGCTCTTCAGAGATAACAACGAGGATTACAGGCGGGAAGAAAAAACCAACAGCAATCTGAGTGTCGGTCCACGTTAAAGACATGCGTGTGCACACGAGTGGCTGTCCACTGAACGTGTCAGGTCATGTCTGTCCACTGTGGTCGTTTGTGTTTCGTACCTGTGACGGCTCGCAGTTTGACAGAGCAGGCCACGTAGTCATCAAAGTAGATTCTTCCTCCTTTGCTGTAGCGCTTGATGATGACATTTAGAGCCTGAGGACTGACGCGGTAGCCTGAAGAGGGGGGAGAAAAAAAGTCTCATTTAAATATGCAGCATGGTGGCAGCTGCGGTTAGACTCTGTTTGTGAAAGACACCACCGTTTCCTGTCAGACTGGGTCAAAAGAGCAATTGAACATCTCTTTGAAGCCCTAAAAAAACACTCAACTGAAGGAAATGAACTGAAATAATCTCACAATATCAATACAAGGGTTTTGCATTTATGTTTCACTCAGGAGTTTCAATTTGTTGATAACGTCGGGATTGATGATGAAATGCAAATTGGTGATACTTGCCAAGCATCATGTAGAGCTCCACTAATAAATGGGTAGATAGATATATAAAATGTATATTGGCCAACACTGTCATCAGATTTAACTTAAATATTAATATCTGCCTGAAACTAAATAACTAAAATTGCCATGCAAAGTGTCAGAAAATGCATTTTGTTTTTTGTTTTTTATGAATTTATGTGAAACAAAAAGGGCATTAAGTCATAAACTTTCATGGTTTTTTTGCACACAATGTATCATATGGAAATTGGTGCCCTGAAGCAATCCACCAGTCTAATGATCGGACCAGAATGCAACAGAAGCAAACATGTCTACACGTGGAGGATATGCATTAATGTCTTCCTCTGTCGAGCTGCAGATGATATGCAGACCGGAGACAGTCTGTCCTTTTCATCGCTCTACTGCGATCGAAAAGATAAGATAGAGACAGATTGCACCAATGAGCTCAGATTAAACCCTGACTGTCTAATTAAGAGTCATTAAACATTCTGATTAACATTGGATGTGTTATCGCGATCACGTTAAACATCCATCATGTTAAACTGTGAAGAGCCTCACCCATGGCGTTGATTGCCTGAGTCATCTCGTGAGGCTCCACAGTTCCGCTCCGGTCCTGGTCGAACATCATGAAGTTCTGCTTCCAGCCGTTCAGGGCCGTGAACAGATCCTTGAACTCACTGAAGCCCATCTTACCTGTAAAGTCCCTCTGGTGGAAGTCCGGTTAAGCTTTAACAACTGGTTGAACGGTGTGCCGTGCCTACTGTAAACATGTTTCAACAATGAGTGTGAATGGAGCGCTGGGGGGGGGGTTACAGAAAGGATACGTCGAGCATGGCGATCATGATCCTGCACGTCTCCAGGCTGAAGGCTGTGAAGGTAATGAAACAGGAGAAGAATTAGGCGCATTTTTATTCACAAGTCGTACAGTGATGTGGCAGACGCAGATCAGTCACAGCTTAACTTTAGTTATTTGTCAATGTAAACAAAAGGGGAGTAGTTGCCTAACCTGCTCTCATATCTTAGTGAACAGCACAAGAGGAGGCAAACTCACATGTCTCTAGTCCATTAGCTCAGGAGGATAAAACATTTTTTACACAAGTTTTAAGGTTCACAGTTGGATAGTCTGATCCAGTAGCTCGGGGTGATTTTATGGTCCAACACCCAACATGAAGACTTAAAAGTGCTCCGAGACAAAGTTCAAATGTGAAGGGGACTTGGTGGCGTGGTGGGTTTGCCTCGTGACCCTAGGGTCAACCAGCGGTGCAACTGTTCCTGGAGGGGGGCGTGTCCCCTCCTGCGTTTCCAGAGATAGAAGCAGGGGGTTATGGGCCAAAGCACCATGAACCTCTTACATGCAATGAATGTTGGAAGATTATTACTACTATTATAGTCAGAAGCATGAGTAGTGTAGCCACAGGCTGCCTGTACATCAGAAGAATGACTTACACAGGAGTCGTTGTCATTTGTCAGTGTAAACAGGGCAGCAGCTGCTCAACCTGCTTTCATCCCCGGCATGTTCAAAAAAAATATCCAAAGGCTACAAGTTTTCTCCTGACAGGCTGAGTTAGCAGGACCTGAAACAATCCAACACTGGAGATGCTACAGTACTGTCACCCTGCTTCCCTCATTAACCCTGTCTATTAAGTAATATAGATATTTTATAAACTATCAGTCTAAACCTGCCTTGTGCTCCTGTACACTGATGAATATTTCACTTCACTTTCAGACCCGTCTGCTGTCGGTTTGGTGGTGCATGGAGCCCACATTCACTTCCCCTGCAGATAACCTGGGAGTCCTACGTCAGCTTCTATGAATGAGGGAGGAAATGATTGCATGTTGCAACTTTGGTGGCCCCATCCTTGCTTAAACCAGCAGGCACTGCACAGTCAGTTTTTGTCTCCAACGTATCCAGGAAAATGTTATTTAAACACTTTGTCTCTTCCATACCTGTCCTCCAAGAACAGAAACACTTGACTGAGCATTGTAAAATAACGGTATAACTCAGGAGTCAGCCGTCCTCCTCCTGCGGACGGGAGACTTGTGAACTTACGAGTGTAGCTTCCAGTGAAACCGGACTGCGTCAGACACTTCTGGAGCTCCTCGGCATCGACCTCACCGTCCTGCACAGAACAGGAAGGGGTCAGTCATGTGTGACGCTCGGGGGAATAAACAACACTTTGGAGGAGACAGGTCTGCTGGTCAAGTGTGAAGTGATGAGAGCAGAGGAGCAAAACTAAAGTGGGAAGTGAGGGCGCTGTACACACTGCGCTGAGAGAAAATCAGCAAGGAAGAAAGAGAGCGTGAGCTTCATGACTTCTGTGTCCGAGTCTGGAAGATTTAGAAGAAGAACAAGTGAAATACAATACTCATTATATGCTTTATGGATTTAGCTTTTCCTGTAAAGGTCGCGCTGCAGGAAGCTGTTCAAACAGACACGTTTAGGGAAGTGTTGACAGTTCATTAGTCTCAGTTAATCCACGGTTTGAAATAACACGTGACAACTGAGGCGGAGTGAAATCAAGTTCAGACAGATCTCTAATATCAGGTACTGTTTCATAAAACCTGGAATATCTAGAAAAAGGGGAACGTTACTTGTTCTTGCCTGAACTAAAAAGAGAAAGTGAAAGCAACCCCTGCAGTGAAATAGCAGAAAAAGTATAAATGTATAACTTCTACTCTTCTTCTAGTCAGTTAATCCACACGTACCTGGCCTGCTATGGCGGTAAAGTAACCCCACATCGGATCATTGGCAGCTGGAGGCGCGGCGCCATACCCGCCTGCATAGCCTCCTCCGTACTGGGCATATCCTCCCTGGGCTGGTGCGCCTCCCATCGGCCCGCATCCCATCGGCCCACCCATGTGCCCAGGCATGTGCCCACCCATGGGGCCTCCCATGGGCCCTCCTGGCATCCCTTGGGGCGGCATCCCCTGCCCTGGCATGCCTGGCATTGGCCCCCCATACTGAGGCAGGGAGGAGACACAGAGCAGGATTTAGTTTCATACAGTAAGTGGTGCAAAAGGCAAAGAGCGATTGTGTGTTTTGGAAATGTTTCACTTTGTACTGTTTGGGGAATTATCAGCTCTCTTATTATTTTATATAAATTTTAAAGCATTAAAGCTCTGGACTCAGTGAGTGGTGGGCAATCCTGGCTTGGTGTGTTTAACGTGATGCAGCTGTGGTCACCTCTGGAGGCCTCCTATTGGCCGATCCACTGATTGATCGCTCTGAGGAAGGTGTCTGTCCCCACTGAACCACACTAGCTTCTCTATACAAGTCCTATTTTATACTAAAAGGAGTTTCAGGACATTTTGTGGAAGTTTTCTTGGCTTCAGTCTGGCCCCAAAGAATGTAAATGACTCTGCAGACAATGGACTATAAAAAGAAATGGGTGTGTATATGGCCCCTGTACTAAAAGGTGAGTGCACTGACCCAAACGAATTAACTAAAGAAAGATGCTCTGTGTTAAAGTCCACTACAGATTAGCTTTAATAAACAGTAGGAGCTGCTTGTTGCTCAGTATTGTTGATGACTTTCATTCCGGAAGAGAGAGTTAATGCACATTTTAATGACCTGGGAATGCCAACATGGCTCCCAACTTACAACTGGAAGTGACACAAACACACACATTGTAGTTTAAGTGTAAATTAACCCTCCACCTTGATACAAGAAGCGAAGGAGGCTCTGTAACAGCGCAGCTTTGTCACAAATGAGCGGCGCTTTCTCTGCTACCCACCGTAAGCTACTTCAGCTCTATAAAATGAATGTTACGTATATTTAACTCACCCCGCCGTAGCCTGGATACGCCATTTGGTAAAAACAGAGCAAAGTTTAATATCTTTTGAAGTGTAATTGACGGTGAGCACGGTTTTACGCCACCTACGGTTGTAACTTCCGATAAGTGCAAAGCGTTGCTACATCATATCCGAGCTGTCGGAAATGCGTTGACTGACGGCGCTCTCAGCCAATGGGAGAGGGGGAAAGTCGAAAGAAGACCCGCCCCCATTTTTGTGTGCGGCTTTTAGTTCCTCCTCGTAAATTTAAGTTGTCCTTTAACGACGGTCTAAATGGTGGGAACTTGAAGATTTTAATATTTAATAATATATTAAATATTTAATAATTGGAAATAAATAACTGTATTAAAGCTGTTTACATCTGACACTAGCCCCTAAATGTCATATTTTGATAACTTGGGCAGGTTTTACATTCCTATCTGCCACAAGAGACTCTATTTTCCCAGTATTTAAACGTATCATTTAAGTATTTCCAGTGTTTTTCCTTCTTTTATTTTATCAGTTTTTAAATCAAATGTTTAACCTTTTTTAAATGGCGCAAGTTGACTGTACCAACACGTATAACAATAATAATAATAATAA
>NW_023340206.1:7444500-7449758 GCF_004916995.1 Morone saxatilis
TAATAATAATAATAATAAATATAGCATGTTTTTGCATTTAAAAAAAAAAAGTGAAGATCCAAATCTATGTTTCTAACCCTTTTTCTTTTTAATTTTAGGAAAAATATTTGGCTGTTCTGCTTGACCTTCGCCACTAGATGGTGCTTTTGGGACTTTTGCTAATGCCATACCAACAAAAACTACAATGTATTTTATTTCTACAACTGGAGGTAAGTGCTCGTAGATAAGGCATAGAAATGCCTACTAACATAACATTTTTCAGCTGCCCTTTATAAAGGTTTCATAATATCTTCTATCAGTTGGCTGCTTTATTAACCTTGAAGGAAAAAAAGCTTAACAAAATAAGAAATGCTCACAAATCCGGTCTGATTTCCACGTCAAAAAACAGTCATCTGTGATAGAAAATGAATCAGAAGGTGAGAATCCACAGCCCTGAAAGCGATTAGAGGAGTCTGTGTGTATTTCACTCCTCAGTAACACTCAGAGGAAATGTACTATGAGTTCAACAGAAAAGCAGCATATGGGAAGCAGGTGGTGAAGGGCAGAGGTGCAGTGGTGTCTCATAGCTCCAACTTAACCAAACATCTGTGGTGGGAGGTGTCAACTTCTAACCACACCGACATGCCAGCACTCACGCACTGAAACCTGACTGTAACCGTCAGATTAGTGAAAGTGTGAATGGTGCTGAGAGTCTGATATTGCTGCGGGTTCATGAGGGCATACACTTTGCAGCTATGAAGGTAAATATGTTGCAATAATTAAATGCGTAAAGAATAATGTGAAAGTTTTTGTGAAACGCCTACATAGTTTCAGTCATGTGACTACGTGAATTAAGTGTGGAAAGATTGATGAAAGGTTTTGTTTTAAAAACAAGTAATCGAAGTATTTAGCATCCGTTTAATACCAATTTCAGGCCTGATCAATTAGAGCCTGTCTTTTAACTTTGGTCTTCATTAATCATGTAACTTTAAAATATCAAGTATAATAATAATAATAATAATAATAATAATAATAATAATGTAAAACAACTTACACAACACAGTATTTTAGTATAAAATGAATGTGTGTATGATGTGTTGATCTGTAAACACACAAACTTTACATATTACGTGGTTTCTGGCCTTTTTGGCTCATGATCTCTTACAGCAGTGTTTTGCTGACGCTTCACATGAATATGAGCCGTTAGCAGCTCCACCACAACATCCTGTCACATGGTTTCGTTTCGGTGACTATCAGGAATTAGCAGAATTAAAGGTTACCAAAGTATTGGTTCCCAGGTTGGGAATACTTTAGTTTTACATCTGCTTTTTAAAATTAACTTAAATCCTCTTCACTGAAGTAGGAGACATCTTGTGTCCAGCAGAAAAACTTTAGAAATGAACAACATTTGCATTTTTATAGATTGTGGTATTTTAAATGAGGTTGAAGGAGTAGCTGACTTTTAATGGATTTTAATGTGGAAATTATACTATTCTTTTGCATATAATATATATTTATCAGACACACATTATTGTTCCAGGTAGACTATTTGTATATATGTCTTAATACACGTCTTGAGGGGATCTTTATCTTTCTTTGTTTGAGTGCAGAACTTTTACTTGTTACTGGTTACTTAAGAGCACAACAGAGTAAACATACTCTGAAATCCTGCCTTCATTTTACATAAGTATTATCACCAATTTACTTAAAATATGAAAAATAAAAGTATGTATTATGAAGAATGGTCCCTATCAGAGTGTTATATGATCTATATTATTGGATTTGAATGAACACAAGCTGCATTTTAATGTTTTAGCTGGTAAAAGTGGAGGCAGTTTTAACTGTTATATGTTTAATCTGTTATAACTAATTATATTGCTCAAGTGTTTTGTATGTAAAATCTTAACCTGATAAGCTGGGAAATAAATCAGTAAAAGCTACAATATTAACCTCTGAAACATAAATTGTACTTTAGTGTGACTGATTCACTGATTGTGTATCCTGTCCTTCATGTGTTTGTCATCTGTTGAGAGTTGCTGTATGTTTAAGGTCGTATCTCTAAACTGAAATACAAGTTTGTTTAAAATGGTAACTGTAGTAGGGTGGTTAAAGTGTCTTTGTGCAGAAGCAGAAACAGTGTTGAGGTCTGCTGCTGCTCCAGTACATTAAGCAGATACACACAGCGCTATAAGGATGTTAATGGAAGCTTCACTGACCCATTTCTAACACCAGTGATTCCCTCACAGCTCTCCAAACAATAACTTCCAAACTAGAAACGCTATCCAACCTCAAGCCAAGAATGCAATTATAGCACCGACACTCGCGCCACATCTGTTGAAATCAAAACCAAGCATCTCTGTTTATCCCTGCGAATAAACACTGGACGTTTCCCTCAGAAGAACTCGTTACAGTCGAAGATCTTCGAGTGCAAATACCCAGCATCCATTGCAGGGTATAAACAGTATAATGCGCTGTTGCTGTGATGGATGATTGTACGCTCCAGCCTCGGTTCTGTTACGTCTGTGCAACATTTAACTCGATGTGGGTCAAGAAAATCACAGAAACATCTGGAATATGATATATATGATCTTTCAGTTATCAATAACAAAATTGCTTAAAAAAAACACCTATTTTAAATGTTACTGTGATGTAACCTTACTATAATAACGTAATATGCAAGAAATAACCTTTAAAGAAGGACACAAATTGAACTGTCACTGCTCCCTTATTCTCTGCAATACATGTTTCCTTCCTCATTCTTCCTTCCTCATTCATTCTCCCTCTGTTGTTTCTCTGCTCCATCTCTCTCCCTCTCTATCCACACACCAGCACTATATATCTGTCCAATAAGACCAAATGTGTTCAAATTGACACCTATAAACGATTTTAGTCAGGCTTAGTGTCAGGTAAATGGAGGCATCATATGAAGTAACGCTCTTCAAACAAGCCCCGCTGCATTAGGGGAAACATCCACTGTCCGTCTGTTTGCTGAGGATGTCCGGTGCGAGGGAATGAGTGCAGAATATGATGTCTATTCCTCATAAAGGCACAGCTTTATATTTGTTAAGCTTTTAACAGGCTTTTAGCATTTACTGTGACTGGTCAACACTCACAGTATGTACAAAGAGGGAAAACTTCCACAGTCTGTGGCTACATTGACTAAAATTTACTTATTTCCCCCTGCTCTGAACTGTGCCTCATGTAGTTCTGTCATAATATTTATATAACCTATTATTCTTATAAATTATGAATTTAAAAATTAAGATTTTACCTTTTTCCACCCTTGTGTTTCCACCCTTGTGTTCCTATGCTGCCTTCAGGAACTAGACCGAAACAGGAAGGATATTAATTATTATGTAAATACAGCGTATGCTTCGTATGGTATTTATGACAGTCAGTTTATTAGCCTTAGTCATGTGAAGTCATCTGAGGCAGCGGTGGATTGGTCATACCTGGACGTAATTTATGTCCATGAGACGTGGGAAATGTAGAAAAAGTGAAATTAATATCTGCAGTAATAAGAGTTTGTACATTTACTATGTTCATCTTAATTTAGCATAGCTAGCATTTGCTAATTAGCACTAGACACAGTATAATCTTTGGTTTATGAAGCAAAATACTGGACATAAGCTATTGTCATTCTGACCTGATGATGGCACTAGATGAAAAGTGAAGAGATCTGCGATTCTGATGAACTGAGAAGAAAAAACATCTGCACCAAATTTAATGGAAGTCTAAATCCCTTAATTGTTGACCAAATCCACAAATATCAACCTCATGCTGGCAGTCAGTGGGACCCTCCCTCTGGGGACCACGGATGAAAGTACCACATTTCTTGGCAATCGATCCTAAAGTTAAGAAATTTCAGTCTGTACCAACGTGGACCAACACTTCTCAGACACAGTTGAGCAAAGCTTCCTTAATAGAGAAGCTAAAAGAAGTTAACAAAAGGATTTTTAAGCTACAATTTTAAAAGGGGAAACAGCTCAATAAACAGGGCCTGGGTCTTTTTAGCAGCCAGATATAAGCAAGGAAGCGATAATGAGGAGTGTGTTAAGCTTATATGATTTTTGCCCACAGACGACTATTATGTGTGAAATGCATGAACGAAACGTAAACGTAGAACTGAGTCATAAAACTGACTGAGTAATGTCTGTTTTACAGTTTTCTACCATTAGCTAACAGTAGCTTCCATAAGCGAATGATCAGGCTGCACTCAACGAAAGTGAAAAAAATCCTGGAGGTGGAAATAACTTAACAAGAAACCTGTCCACCACATGATTTTGAAAAGCTCTACAGTAATCTGTGAAATATCCCATTGGATAGTTTTATTTCTTTCCTATTACCAGTAATTTAAATTCAGTTGTATGTCCTCACCTTTAAAATCTACCATTTGTAACTTCAAATGGCAAATTATCAAATGGAGTCTGGAGTGGGAGCTCCCCAGTGTTATTGTACCTACTGAATAACCCTCTTGTGGTGTTGCCCACTCTGACTCTGCAGCAGAGGGTCCTGTAGATGTCCGATAGTGTTGTGTAGTCTATAAATCTGTTGAACTTTGGCATCCCTAATATATTTTGTATTGTATTTTCTGCCCTGTAAGCATTACTTCAGCAGATAGGAGCCTAGTTTTGTTTAGTCAGTTAACTGAACAGCATTATCAGGATCACTGACCAAACCAGTTTCAATATCTGGGGCTTCTCACTGCAGATACACCAGCACCACTTCATGCCTTTCACTCAGTAAACGGTATAACAGCCTGTTATCCCAGTGAGCTGCAGGCAGTCTGTGTGCCAACTCCATTTTCTATTAATTGCAATTCACATTAACAAGAAAAATCAGTATAAATGTGTCATATTCTCAGAGAGCTGGCGGCGGGTTGCCTCGATGAATGAATGAGTGAGTGAGTGAGTGAGTGAATGAATGAATGACCTGTGAATGTTTTGAACAGTGGACAGTTTGGGGAACAGCCTGACATGCAGCCGCACACTTCCTCTAAACACTGGTACAGCATCAAACCTGTCGAACTTTACTCCGCCGGACATTTATTGTCCCCCACCTTTGAAACTTGAGTGTAGATAATATTTAACAGCAGAGCCAGAGTGTCGCATAACTTTAGAGCTCTCCGCAGCGTGTGTCCGGTTGGATCGATGGAGTTGTGATTTGGACGGATATTGTTTTTACACTCAGAAACAATGGTTGGTGTCGGCTTGTTAATACTCACTCATCGATGTTAGTGTTGGATTATGCTTCACAGGGAGCTTTCTGAAGCGGTTTTC
>NW_023340206.1:7449833-7449987 GCF_004916995.1 Morone saxatilis
GTGTGTGTGTGTGTGTGCGTCCGTTCACTTCTGAGCAGGTTTCCATCGCCAAGGTACTCCTCGGAGTCTTCGGGGTAGTAGTCGTCGTCATCCTGATAGCGGTACCCACGGCTATATATTTGAAAGGTGAGTCTCTCTCTCTTTTTTTTTTTTT
>NW_023340206.1:7450087-7450396 GCF_004916995.1 Morone saxatilis
TGTATTTGTTTTGTCTATTCTTTTGTCCCTCTCTGTGTTTTGCCCTGGCTGTTGTCCCTGTAGGATGAAAATGTCCCCACCATCTGCAGAGGACAGTGCCAGGGCGCCCTTAAGGACGACTAATTATAAACTCAGAGCCCATCACTGTCCTCTTGTAGAGCTACGACTGAGCTGTGTTCCCAGCAGGGGAGAGGATAAAGACACTGAACAACTGAGAGATGAAAGGGCGGACAGACATAAGGGGAGATGGCATAGAGCTGAAGATTATCATACGCAGAGAGAGAGAGACGGATAGAGAGAGAGAGAGAG
>NW_023340206.1:7450533-7450714 GCF_004916995.1 Morone saxatilis
TGTGTGTGTGTGTGTGAATGGTTGGTTAGGGGACAGATTTCACAAAGGTAGAAGATCCATGGGACTGTTAACAGCCATCTGTGCTGTGGCTCTGTGTGTGACTGAACAGTGCATGTGAACTAATGAAAGCATTATATGTATACGTGCTTCTGTCAGGGTTTGACCAGTATGAACTGCAAAA
>NW_023340206.1:7450749-7451161 GCF_004916995.1 Morone saxatilis
AAAGAGGAAAAAACTATACTATATATTGGAGAGAAGTCAAGAACAGATAGCAGTTGCAGTTGTGCTGATACAGACTATCTTTAAAATCAAAGATTTTCATTTGAAAAAGTTAAAAAATATATATAATTTGTAATTGGGCTGATCACAGTTGTTCAACAAGAGAGAAAACTCTGGATACATTAATTCTACACATGCAGAATTACCAGATTTACAATAAATATGAAAACTGAAGTTGTTTGAATTTAAATGGCTTATACACCCACATAGCTGTTTTCAGTTATTCTGGCAGTTATTAGCTATGCTGGTAATTAAGGTCACCAAATCTCCATTGCATTGAAAAATCACAGTTGATTTGCTCTACAGTGCATTACACTTACCCTCTGCGATTAAATATTGTGTCAGAATTCAGGGT
>NW_023340206.1:7451171-7456171 GCF_004916995.1 Morone saxatilis
TATGAAATTTATGACCCATATACTGCCCTTAAAAATTCCACTAATGGAACAAAAAAGTAGTATCCATGTCATGTAAACTGCTTCCTGCTAACAATTCCATAATGCAGGAGGGCAATACTACACCTGTCAGTGATGACATGAAATAATGATGATTTCTAAGTGTCTGAAATCACTATGGAGTAAACTATTTAGTGTAGTATTACATATGGAGTAGTGAGAAGTAGAGATTTAAGACACAGCTGCCACAGCCCTGAGGAGAGGCCTCATCAGGCAAACTAAGTGAAAACACCTGGTTGTGCAATTGATATATAATAGACCTTTTTCACACCAGGCTTGTCACTGCAGGAAAAGCACAAATGTAATTGATAACATTAAAAACTCCATATAAGTCATCTAGTTCCAGGGTGGTGGTATTGTTGGCTCACTGTCACAGCTTACTGCGGACACTTGATTGAACTAAGCCATCTAATCATTAAAGAAATTTGTTTCACCTGTGCATTTTCTCTATGCTTAAGGTCTAAAAAAAGAATTGTTAGCGTTTTTGGTTTAATTTGGGTGGAATTTTGCTTCTACTTAAGACAAACACATGACCTTGCTTATGTTTATATATACTGTCAATGGTTTAAGATTGCAGTTTGAAGGTGAAGTCAGATAATCTTAGCTTTATTCATAAAGTTTTAGAGAAAGTTTAATAGTTTCTACTCTTTTTACTAGTTAACAGTTAATTTTCACTCAAAGCAAACAAACAAACCCTTGTCATCAAGAGCTATTGTTTTTGCCTACCTTGCTGTGGGTGCATAAAAACAGGAAATACTGCTGCAACATTTGATGTGTCGACATGTGATGACAATAGAGTGACACTGAAATTATGTAAATTACAACATGTTGTTGAATTAGACCCCCATTATTGGAGTAATATAAAGGTGTAGTTTTTCTGACCATGAGCAAAGATGCCGTTCCCACAGACGTCAGTTAAAGTAGGCTAATCCCACTGTTCAGCATACACTTTCAAACTACATGCAGAGACCTAAAGATGGCATCAAGTTTGAATTTTTTTCTGATATATTCAAGAACCAAACTATACATTGAGGTTTAAGTAGCTGTGCTCCTGGGGGGAACCTCAGTGAGCAGAATAATTATTTCATATTCAAAAAATGGCCAGTAGCTATATCTATATATGGGTCCCACCCTGGTTGGTCAGTTTATGTAACCTTGTGCAAACTGTGTGTGTGTGTGTGTGTGTGTGTGTGTGTGTGATATCATATCTGTAACCTGTGACCTTCAAGTCCCCCGTCTAACTTTCCAACGTGTGTTTCAGAGGAGCAGGCGGGGAACCAAAGGACCTTCACACTGGAGGATGTCTTCAACAGTTCCCTGAAGCCAAAGTCCTACAGCATGAGGTGGATCTCAGGTGGGAGACGGTTTATCGTCAGAATTAAACGCTGTAAACACGGAGGTGGAACATGATGCTTTACAGCCACTAATGCTGTAAATGTGTCACTGAGGATGCTTTTGTTATCTATCAGATACAGTATTCTCCTTTTTGTTCTAGTTACTAATTCACTTACATCAATACCAGCATTCAAGTGTGTGTATGCATGCATGCGTGGGAAATATTTACACTTTATAATAAGGGTACAAAACACATTCTTTACATTCAATAGTGCAGTCATTTAATGGTTGAATACTTGAATTAATGCAGGTTATTCTCATTGCTCACTGAGTTTATGTGATTACTTAACACTTAATAGATTATCAATTAACGATTGTTAACTCAGAGTTGCTTCATTAATCTATATCTATATTAATTGATATGCTGCCAGATAGTATTCAGTATCAGTAACACAGAGGAGGATGAAGGGGTCACTATGACATTTTGTACAGATATTTATGTTCCCCTCAGGATGAATTATAATAAGTTTGGTGATGCCTTCATTGTCCATTACCAGTTGGTAGTCCCTTTGTTTTACATGCCTTTTATATCATCTTCCTCCACAGATTATGAGTATCTGCAGAAGTCCCAGGGCTCAGTCTTCCTCCACAACGTCCTCACAGGAGCTTCCTCAGAGTTCTTGAGCCGAGACAAGTTTGTAAGTCACCCTCCTCATGTGCATCTGTGTGCTTCTTTTGTCTAGGCAACAAAAAACACATGATATCAGCATGGAAACGACATACCCAGCCAAACAAATGCAGTGTTGTCCGTGAGGTCATGACCATGGGGTCTGTGAAACTCACAACACTTTTCTTTCTTTTTTCAAACGCAGGATGAAAAAGGCGCGTATGATTACCAGTTATCTGCAGACCGCAAATATGTTGCGTTCATGAGCAACCATTCCAAGGTACGCTAAGCTTTTTATTTGCATTCATATATTGCATATTTAAAGCTCCTGAAGTGATGTACAGTGTTTGTTTTCTTGTCCCATTAGCTGTGGCGGCATTCATTCACAGCTTCATATTCACTTTATGAGCTGGAATCGGGGTAAGTACCCTCACTGCTTTATTTTAACTCCTACCAAAAAAAGTGTTAAATTAAAGTTAAATGTATGCACTTAAGATAATGCAATGCTCTCCAGTTAAAAGCATTCACCAAGCTGTCCATGTTATGCATGCAAAGTAGGTTATTTCTAAAATAAAATAATAGTACAGCAGTTGTAGAGGATACTTTTAAAGAGCTCACTACAGTTCCACAAATCTCTGAAGGTTTTTTCACTTTATTTCAGCACATTTCTCACATCCTCTGACATTCCTCATGAAGTCCAGTACTTTGCCTGGGCTCCTGAAGGGAACAAACTGGTAAGCTTGGGCGGACAAATGATTGGTTACGTGTATGTCTGACAGTCTGGCTTTGAGGTTCTTGATGGATGAAGTGATCAAGCGCAACCTTTCCCAAACACTTGAGCAGAGCAAAACGGGTTCAAAATGGATCAGAAAGAAACCAGGCTGTCTTTTTTTGAATGTATGTATTTGTATTGTTTTTGTATTTTCAGGCCTATGTGTGGAGGAATAATGTGTACATAAAGACCAGCCCCGGGTCGGCACCAGAACAAGTCACTTTCAATGGCGAGGACAATATGATTTTTAATGGGGTCCCGGACTGGGTGTATGAAGGTGAGTGGCAGATGATTTATAACTTAAAACTGTGAAGCCCCATTTCCACCTGGTGTTAATAAGAGTTCTCGTTAATATAATTCTGTCTACGTTGTGATTGGAGCTTGATATTCAGATTAGTTAGGCAAAATGTAAACAAACATTATCAACCACTGTTAGTGGAAAGTAACAAAGTACATTTATTTATACAAAAAACAGCAAAATAAGTTGTAAAAGGTAATTAAATTATTTTAAGTACTATACTTAATCACTAATGTTAAGGTAGTTTACTCCATAACGTTACTGTACTTCATTAACCTTTTAGAGTAAATTGTACATGTTGGAGTAGTTTCACTCTTCCAATGAAATCAATATTATTATGTGTTTGTACTGCACACATAAATTGTTAAAATGGTGCCACATATAACTAAGTAAGAGGGGAAAAGACTGTAGTATGCTGGGTTTAGTTTTTTTACTCAGTGTGGTCAGATGACTGCTGTTACCTCTACTGAAACCGACCCCTCCAGGATTTCACAAGCTGTTTTTGGGGGGATTGTTGCAGCCTAAAATGATGATTTCATAGAAAACTTTGCATGTTGTGATATTTTTAGGCATTTTTTTGCAATGAAATTGTGTCTGCGTGGTCTGCAACTATAAACGAAGAAGTGAGAAGTTTGGCTGAGCATTTTGGGCAAGAAACTTCAATGACTGCTTTTACTGCAATACAGCTGGTGGCTACTCTATCTCTGCTCAGATTGTTCATTTAAATAACTGTTTGCGGCTCAAACAGGTTAAAGTACCCAATATTTCACATCAAGTGAGATTATTAATCGTCTCACAACCCCGCAGATTTATCTTGGGACCCTTTGGAGGGACCCGAACCCCGGGTTGGGATTAAACCATAGCTGTATAGTTAAAGTCGTGAATCCTGCCTCAGCTTCTCACTTTCCCCCTTCTAGAGGAGATGTTCTCATCCAATCAGGGCCTCTGGTGGTCACCTGGAGGCAAGTACGTGGCTTACATTGAGTCCAACGACACCGAGGTCCACGCCATAGAGTACTCGTGGTACGGCAACAACCAGTACCCCAGCACCGTTTCCATTCCATACCCGAAGGTTTGACTTTCACAAGCTTGCACTGGGATCACTGTATTGTTTTATGTCAGTGAACTGTGTATGCTAAGTTCAGACTGGCTCAGCATAATCTTTATTATCTGGTGTATCTTTTCATTGTGCAGCCAGGTACTCCAAACCCTGTTGTGAAACTGTTCGTTGTGGACACCCACAACACGTCAAAAATTACTGAGGTGGTTGTTCCAGACTCATTCGGCTCAAGGTAATAATAAAGCTTCTATTGTGTTCTGTTTTATCCTGTTATCAGGGTAGTAAAATCTTGGAGTGTCATGATTTATTTAATTTGCTTCTTGTCCTCAGTGAGCACTATTTGGCAACTGTTACTTGGGCGACAGATGAACGTATCGCTGTCCAGTGGCTGAAGAGAGTCCAAAATCATCTCATCCTTCAGATCTACAATTTTACCGGATCTAAATGGGATGAGGCTGGGGTAAAACGTTACGACCAAGTATTATTATTTTGTCTGCACTGGAACAAAATATGGAATGAAATATTACGCTGGCAGAGACGCTATACAAACATCTCGATGAGTTTTAACTACACAAACCATTTCGATAGCAATAAAACTTACACACGGCAACACTTTTGTCTGAAAGGGAGGATGAGGTAAAGGTTTTATAGACCTGCGCTTAGTTTATTGTTTAAATTGCCTTCAGGTCAACTGTTAACATGACACCAGCTGCATCACTAAATTAAATTTAGCCAAACATGATCATCGTGTCTGTCTTAAAACAACATTCACATATTGACACTGTGGGCCAAAGTTTTTTATAGATAGGAT
>NW_023340206.1:7458416-7467415 GCF_004916995.1 Morone saxatilis
ATATAGATATATAGATATGTATGTAGAAGTATGTACTATATTAGAAAATGCATAATATTGTCATTTTTATGCAAAGGTCCTGGCATTCCTTACCATTCTCTCATCGATAACCAGAATGATAAAGGTAATCCACAAATGTGTAATTAAGTCTTAAATAATATCAAGGATGAGGAAATGTTATAATAAATGTTCTATATTTCTGCATTTCTAGAGATGAAAGTTTTGGAGGACAATAAGGGCTTTAATAGCCTCATATCTGACATCGCAATGCCCACCATGAGTCGAGATTTCATTGAACTTTACGGACACAGTAAGTTAATTCAGCTTGACGGTTTATATTTAACCAGTGGTGGAAAGTAACTAAACACATTTACACATTTTAGGTATTTGTACATAGTTGAGTATTTTCACTCTGTTATTTCATGATTATGTTGTAAATATAATACATTGTTGAAGATTAAACCAGTGGATTACAACCTTTTGATTTGTGGCTCTCGTCTAGTTGTGGAATAGTTATACATTTAGGGATATATGCTTATTCACGTATTTGCTGAGCGTTAGATGAAAAGATGTTATACACTAAATATGAAGCCTCTACCTCTAAAATTCCACAACTTGTTTGCATAAAAACAACAAAACATAATTCGGTCTTCGGTCTGTACAAATTACAACAAACCCTTATTTGTGTAATTGTTTAAAAAAGTTTATCTATTCCTTTTGACTGTTTGAGTCCCAAAGAGGTAAAATGATCCAATATTTCCCAGAAACTGAAGATTGGAGACAAAAGACTAATATAAATGTAGCACAACTTTGTTTTTTCTTATTTCCCCTTGCTCATCTAAAGACCCCTAAGATTTATCTTCTTTATCTATTTTTGACAGAACTCTGGTACCAGATGTTTTTGCCTCCAGGATTTGATGATTCCAAGAAGTACCCTTTACTAATAGATGTGTAAGGATTTATCAAAAAAAGCAAATAAAATCCTAAAAGTGTAGTAATTATTTTCAAAAGAGGGGAAAATAAACTGATGGTGAATGTTACCCAACCTTCCAGGTATGCCGGCCCCTGCAGTCAGAAAGCAGACTTCATCTACAGGGTGAGCTGGTCCACCTACCTGGCCAGCACTGAGAAAATCATCGTCGCCAGCTTTGACGGAAGAGGAAGCGGTTACCAGGGCGACAAGTTAATGCATGCAATCTACAAACGTCTGGGAACCTATGAGGTGGAAGATCAGATAACAGCAGCCAGGTAAGGAAAGCGAGAAAGCAGTTTGGACAAGTCAGTGCATCTCCCACTCAAACAAACAGCTTCGCCTACTCCGTTTCCCAGGAAAAGCTTGATAAAACTGGATTCGACTTGTTTCTGTGGTTGGAATGCTCCCAGGTGTACACAGACAGGAAATGTCACGAGCATCACCGAGTGACAATGTTGATCTCTTGTCCAGTTTACATACCTTGAATTTACTATTTTCAACTGAGATCTTCTTCTTCTGTTTTTTTATATTGTAGGGAATTCATTAAAATGGGCTACGTTGACAAAGACAGAATTGCTATTTGGGGCTGGGTAAGTTGTTAAAGATGCATGTGGTATTCCAGAGCTCAGAGGGCAATAAATGGCTCTGAAAATAAGTTAATGTTTGACCCTCCTGTCCGTGTGATTTGTCTTTACTTAAAGGGGTTAAAATGCTTTTCAGTAATGAGCTGTTTCTCTTTCACAGTCTTACGGTGGGTATGTGACGTCAATGGCATTGGGATCTGGAAGTGGAGTTTTTAAATGTGGAATGGCGGTCGCTCCAGTCTCCAAATGGGACTATTATGGTATTTTTTTCAGTCTTTTTAAGCAAGCAATGTTAATAACCTTTTTACAGGTGTTTTTAAAGACACACAATATCTTCAAATATATCTGCCTGTTCCAGATTCAATCTACACAGAGCGTTACATGCTGGAGCCCTCACAGAATTCAAAATTCTACGCTGTAAGTTTCACACTGATCAGAATAAAGTCTCATCTCTTGTATCTCGTTATTAGTTTTATTATTATTGTCTGTGTTCACCAATAAACTAAATGATCTGGTTGTTTGCAGAACTCAACAGTAACTGGCAGGGCCAAGAATTTCCATTCAGTGCAGTATCTTCTGGTTCATGGAACAGCTGACGGTGAGTTATGCAGGGCCTTTATTTATTAATTTGATATTTTTCTGCATTTATATTTTATCCAGTAATTTCCCTCTGTGCCAACCCATTAACAAGCAACCCTGCTTTGTGCAGAAGCCTGAAAATGAGACTAAAACAGTTGTTCTTGAACCCTTTTATTCTGGATACGCCATAGAATCAGAGTTGGTCTAATTGATACCGAATCAGGTCAAACGTGGTTTACATTTTTCTTTTATTCATCTAAATTGTGTGTCATGGTTGAGTGAGGATTCAACCAGATGCTGCCTTAAAAGGGTAACAGACCCCATCATATGGCTATAATCTCTCTCATTGTGTAGCTGTCCTGCCAGGCTAGCTGTTTCCACTTTTCGATAATCTCACTGTCAACTGCTTCATATTTACCATACAAACATGAGAATGGTATCTGTTCTTCCCATCTAACTCTCAGCTAGAAGACAAATAAGTGTGTGCTTTAAATCTCAACAAAGACACTCGCAGTGTCAGAGAAATATTTATGATATTTTTGACCTATTGACCTTTTTTAGTCTGGCTTCACCATCAGATCAAGACTTTGTGTCTGTGGTATTTAGGAAAAATAATGGTTCAAATTGTGTTTAACCTTCAGGCCAAAATAAGCAGATTGCATTAAAAGAAATGGAATTATTTTGTCGTTTTCCAGACAATGTGCATTTCCAGCAGGCAGCTGAGATCTCTGAAGCTCTGGTGGATGAGCAGGTGGACTTTGAGGCGATGGTGAGTTATCCAAAGTGAAATCACTGGAAGACTTCATGCTTTAAGAATTTATATCTAGAAGTTATTATACAGAGAAAAGATTAGATCTCACTGGAGAGATGTGTAAACAAATCCACCCTGTGTTGAATATTGTGGCTTAGTGTCCGTAAATATTAATAAATTTTTTTGACTTCTTCCCTCAGTGGTACACAGACAAGGATCATGGGCTCGGCGGGGCGGCCTATCCACACGTCTACACCCACATGACTCACTTCCTCCAGAGGTGCTTTGCATGAAGTCCCCTGGATCACCAAGATCTCTTTTCACTGCCTCATGGGAATGCAAGAAAAATCAATTTCTGGGGATAAAGATTTCAATTGTAAATGCAGGTTTGATTATTAGTGCTCCAAATATCAGGAAAATGTCTTTAATGTCATTCTTTGTCTGTGAAGTGTTGACTTGCATATATTCAGTCAGAAAAAACTACTTCTCTGGAAATTATAACAATTTTACTTGTAAGATGTCTACATTAAAAATGGGTCATTACTTGACATCGATGTAGTAATGTGAATATTGAAAATGATCCGTCAAACTGTAACTGTACTACTTGGACATTTAGAGTTTTTACAATATTGTATTAAATCATGCACAGAAATATAATGTGCCACTGTGATTTTATACAGTTTTAGTAAATTTATGAGATTGTTTGATGTTTTGTAAAATAATAAATAAATGAGTAATAACTGTTTTAAGGGGATAATATGATTATGGCCTTTATTGTTGAGTTTTCTGACATAACTAACACTGCTAACATCAGTATGCTACCACACCCACAATATATATATTTTTAGCATCCACACCATCTGTGTTTGATAATTAGTAATAAAAGTGTTGGCAGGAATTTGGTGGGAGAAAAAGTAGCAAAATAACCAAATTGTTGGACAAAATACAAGAAGATATTACACTTCATGCTGAGAGAAACATGAATCTCTGTATCCAGTTTAATAGTAATCCATCAGTAGAGGGTGACATTTCAATCAAAACCTTTAAATTAACCTCATGGTAGCACTACAGTAAAACTCAGGGATCACCAAAATCAATGGGATTTTTTGTGTGTGTGTGTGTGTGTGTGTGAAATGTCTTGATGACAATCAGATGAATTGCCATGAGATTTGGTACAGATATCCTTTAGGGCCTGAAGGATAATGATTCCCCTGACTTTTCAACTTGCAGGACCAGCAGGTCAGAGGTTTAATTTATCCAGTGAAATATGATGTCTCTGGTTTTGAGTAAAATATCCCAACAACTACTGGATGAATTGCCAGGAACAGGACCACCACATATTCATGTTCCCTTCAAAATAAAATTGCAATAACTCCGGTCATCCTTTAACCTTTCATCAGGTCAGATGCCTGTAAAACTACTTTCCCATCAGCATCAGCTGTACTTTGTGTTTAATGCTGTTTAACAAATGCTAATGCTAGTTAACACTCAACTAAGATGGTTAACATTGTAGAAATTATTTATAAAAAATCAGTATGTTTGCATTATCATAATATAAAGGGGCCGCTGCCAAAGCACAACCTCACAGAGTTTCTAGCATTGCTGTACACTCTAAAGGAAAAAGGTTCAATTATGTACTTTTCAACACATTAAAGGTCCAGTGTGTAACAACAGGATCTATTGGCAGAAATGGAATATAATCCATAAGTCGCCTCCCATGGAGTCTGCTAAACCAAACACTGACTGTAGATCGGGCCTTTGGCGTTGTAGTTTCTCCTACGCGCTTCACAGCCCGTTCTCATCCCCGGGTCGTCAGACTCCAGCAGTGTTCAGTTAGTTGCAATCAGCAACTTCACCATTAGATGCCACTAAATCCTACACACTGGTCCTTTAAATACATGGGGCCTGTATGTGAGAGTCATATAGCAATACATGTATTTATTTTAAAGAGCATCAATCTTTATTGAACAATGTCCCTCATAAAATGGAGATAACTTCCACTGATGCAAGAAAAAGAGTCAATATTTCCGATCTTTGAAATTTGATCGGAAAGAATCCACAAATACTGACTTACCTTCCAGATAGGTATCGCTTCCCATCATGATGACACAGTAGCACATTAAAGCATCTTCTCTACTTTCTGTTTAACAGGATGAGCTGCGGTTGTTTGATCTTAACACCTAAGTACCAGCTGGCATCACGCATGAATAGCATCTTTCCTTTCTGAACAAATGCTCGGCTTGTTGATTCGGCCGATGTGACGGGGCCCGTGTCTAATGGGTTGAGAGTAACAGGTTGACCTGGCAGAGTGGTAAAATTGGTCCACCTGGGCAGACCCATCCTCTTCCTCCTGTTACAGTATATAAGACCACAAAGTAAGAGACGAGGGCTAGACACAGACACCAGGAACAAGCAGAGGAACTAACAGCACCGTTCTTTGGAAGGAAAGAAGAAAAGGTGAGTTTTGATTTCTTGTAATGGTGAAACCACTTTACCTTTAGCTTTCTGATCCAATATGCAAACTTTTTCTCTCTATGTGTGTGTGTGTGTGTGTGTGTGTGTGTGTGTGTGTGTGTGCTGTTCAATGGTGTAGGTCATGACCATGAAAAGCATCCACTCCCTGGCTGGTATCCTCCTGGTCCTCGGCTTTGTCCAGAGCAGCTGGCAGGTTCCTCTGCTTGAGGCTGACGACAACTCAAGGTACAGAAATCTATTGAGATTGTCTTTACTTAAAGAACCATATGCTATGCTATTTCTAGTAATTTTGTATAAAAAGTATAAAAACATAATTCTCAGTCACCAAAAAACTGTTTAAATCTGACTGGTATAGGTGGGTCATTTTAGGTTAATTTCTAAACAGCAACAGTTATGAGATGAGTCTGAGAGTCAGCACAGTTTAATATGAGAAACATAAGACATGATTTACATGTATGAATCATATGAACACGTTCTCGTTGATCCATCATCAGCTAAGGATGAGATCTTTTTTTTAGACAACCTATGGATAATAAAAGCACAAAGTCATTTGAAGAACTTTTTTAAACATCTTGATATTTTTACATTCTGTCATTCACTTTCTCTGAAATAGTTAAATGCTGCAAATGTGAATAATCAAATTTCTAAATTATATGTATATATAGAATTTTTTTGATATATTTTATATAAAAAAGAACAAATTACACCTGTGCAAAAATTAGAGATTGAATTGAAAACTGTGGTGAAAACATGTTTGGAAGATACAGATGTTGCATTTTATCATCTCCAAACAAATATGACTTATCTTAAGTTTTGTGTGAAGAAATATATTAAAACTTTAGCCATATACAGTATTTTATGTTGGATTGATGTTAAAAGGGAAATAGAATGGGGATCTCTATGGATCCAAATTAAATTTATTTTATTTTATTTCCTGAAATAAAAACAGTACTTATTATACTTATTATATTATATAGCTAATGCTGTGGTACACATTTGTAGTTAAAAAAAGCCCTATCTATTTTACTAAATGGTTAAACAAAGTGCAAAAATTGTAATTGTCTCACTGTGTTCTCCTTCCTGTGCTGTAGTTTTGAGGCAGATGACACATTAGGGGATGAGGTGAGGGAGCTGTCGAACATGAAGAGACACTCGGAGGGAACTTTCTCAAACGACTACAGCAAATATCTGGAGGACAGGAAGGCACAGGACTTTGTTCGGTGGCTGATGAACAACAAGAGGAGCGGGTCAGTGTGGAATCCATTCAAAAACAATTATTATATATATAATTAGACTTGCTTGGCCCCATTTTTTTAACAATAAGAACAAAGGGACTTAACAACAGTCATATTTTAAGATTTGTTTTAAATGCTTATAGTCAGGTAGTTTAGTTCTATAACATACTGTAGGGCCCCTCCAAAGGGTCGCTAGATAAATCTGAGGGGTTGTGAGATGATTAATGGACACACACTTTTATCTGTGTGGAATATTGGATAATTTGACCTCTTTGGGCCTCAAATAGTTATTTAAATGAAACCAGCTGATGGGAAATGTGTCTTTGGTAGATCTAATAACAACTCATAGACATCTGAAACATGAAAAGGGGGCCCAGAAAGAGGAATCAGAAGCCAGCAAAATTGGAAACCACCAGTTTAATCTTCAAAAACCGCATAAAATGTGGCTTCAAATGTTAGATATATCACTCTGACATTAAACATTCATGATTAAATACATTATTTATTAAGAGTTTAACAGTCATTTAGATTTAATTGAGTTAAAATAAGTGATCAAAACAACCGATCAGATTTTGATCAAACCGCTTTAAACTAGTTAGAAAACCGACATAAAAAGAGAAATGTGAAAGAAGATAGTGTGTTCATGTAGGATCCTATTACAGTAAGAGGCTGATTGAAAATGTTTTCAGGGCCTTTAACGATGTATTTTATAAGCTTATCATGTTTTTTGTGTAAATCTTACAAAATGTTTCACTTGACACTTAAAAGCTTTTTAAAACTTTAAATTGATATGAAATATTTCAGTTATCCTCACTGAGTCTCGCTGTGTGTTTTCAGTGCTGCAGAAAAGCGCCACGCAGATGGGACTTTCACCAGCGACGTGAGCTCCTACCTCAAGGACCAGGCAATCAAAGACTTTGTTGCCAGGCTCAAGTCTGGACAAGTCAGAAGAGAGTAGGCTGTCCCTCCTTCCTTCTCCTCCTCCTACAGTACCAAAAACCTCTAACAGCCTGTCTACCTGTTTGTGATTCCACCATGACGAGAGAGACAGAAAGATCTTGAGACAAAGAGCTAATCAACTGCTTCTTGTGCCACCTTTTTTTTCTTTTCTTTC
This sequence comes from Morone saxatilis, assembly GCF_004916995.1. Lineage (NCBI taxonomy): Eukaryota > Metazoa > Chordata > Actinopteri > Moronidae > Morone > Morone saxatilis. The sequence continues at coordinate 7,466,128 of NW_023340206.1, forward strand.
CTTTCCCCTCCCTCAATGTTCTTTGTGGTTGTGCTAAAATAAATCACCTGAACTTTTTGCACTGCGTTGATTGATATGTTACCAAAACTGTGTGATGATTGCGTGAGATGATTATATGACACAAAACATGCAAGCAGACAACCAACCAATCACGAAACAATCACAGCAACACAGCGTCTTCACTTATCAGAAGAAATAATGATCATGAAAGTGATGATTTTCTGATGAACACCGCGCTGCAGGTCAAATATTAGAGTTCAGATGGCACGTTATATCATGTGCCTGTGTACACACTCAGATCTGAAACGGACAGGCGGGGTGAAGCGTTCAGCAGGAGGCATGTAGATGGAAGCTTCACCAGTGACGTGAACAAGGTGCTGGACTCCATGGCTGCCAAGGAATATTTACTCTGGGTCATGACCTCCAAACAGTCAGGGGAGAGGTAAAACTGAGTGACATGGCTGATCTGATACATGCTAGAAATGCTAGGCGTGGTGTGATTGTGATTTTCTCTCTTTTGCAGTAAGAAAAGACAAGAGGACCAATGAGACACTTCCTCAAGGACTCCCTCTGGGTGCTGCACACAAAGCCATATAGGAGGAATAGAAAGCCATACCGCTTTGCATGTTGTAATGTCTTTTTTACTTACTACATGTGATGCAAAGATACAAAAGCTACCACTCTTCCATAGTTTTTATGGTGCACCAGAGAGAAGAAATGAAATTGAGGGCATATTTTTTCTACAAATTTAAATTATTTTCTATATTTTTAAGGCGAAAAACAACAACACAAAAAGTGAAATCTCAGGTAGGCCTATAGGAAAAAACACATGTAGTGTGTCGGTTTTCATTGCATAATATTAATCCGCTCTGCAAAATAAAGTTTTTCATTGTGTGTTTGTGGTATTATTTTGAGACAATAAATACAAATCAGATGGACATCAATGAACAGAAACGTGTGTGTCAATGTGTAATAATCTAATAAGTTAATCGTACAGAACACAAATATATTATTTTACCATCAAATCCCCACAACTGAGAAGCCTCAGGTGCTGCTCTCTAAACTGTAGGCTCAAAGGTTGCAAGGCCAGCTTCTTACAAGGAAAAGACAAATTTTAACTGTCCATTGTGAGTTTGACAATGTTACAGTTGTACTCTTTTAAGGAACATTCTCACTAAATAGTACAAAGTGTTAGAGACTCAAGAAGTTAAAATAAATTTGCGTAAGTGTCCCTTACCCAATATCTCTCTTTGTTAAAGGACTATGGAGCACTTTTGAGGTTTTGGGT
>NW_023340206.1:7467445-7468724 GCF_004916995.1 Morone saxatilis
CAATCAAAAGAAACAAAAGCTCTAAGAAAGGAAAGATATATATGTGCTCAAGTCTCGCTCAAATCGATGGATTTTGAAGTTGGATTTCCAGAGAAGAAAAGCGAAAAGCTCTGAGGAAAAAAGAAGAAAGGTCTCAAATCCAACAGCTCATTGTGTTGGAAGTCTGATTGGAAGCTTTGAGACTCGCTCAACTCTGTGACTATGTGTCTTTTGAAGTTAGATGTTCAAAGAAACAAGTGAAATGATCTTAGAAACACCAGCATAGTGTAGTTAGAGTGACTGATATGGGTTTGATCCTCACTCAAAACTCTCTCAAAATTTTGTAGTCGCATCTTCAAAGATGAAAACTCAAAAGCTCTAAGAAAGAGCAGTAAAGAGTGTCTGAGCAAATAGTGTAGAGTGTAAGGACACTTCTCAGAGGACCTGATGTTTGAACCCTTTATGAGGCCAAGTCCAAGTTCTGCATTTGTTCTGAAACACAGCGGGAGAAAACTTTCTTCTAATAATCTACCAAAATTCCTGACATGAAGTTACCCACTCCTGTGCAGTAGGTGGCGACATGCACCTCGAAGTTGTTTGTGATCCATCAGTAAATCCAGAGAAGAAGAGGTTTGAGTGTTTACTATGCAACTAACAAACAACTTGATTTCAGTTGCACTTCTCAGCCTCACATTAGTTTACCTTGTCCTTACAATCTACTGTATAGTCCTCTTTCTAGTACTGATTGTAAAATCTGCACCTCCTCTGTGGCGAATGTTGATTTCATAATGATCAATTAGGTAAACTCAGCGACACATCTCCAGACCGGCTGAGTTCACTGCTCAGCTGACTGTTGGTGGAAGAGACCACTGCAGCTGCTGTGCCGACCACTGGAGGGGAGCTCTGACATCGTCTTCTTGGCTACACAAAGTGCAGTGTATGTACTGTACAGCCATGATTAACGCAATTCACCTGCATGTGTAAAGCAATGAATGTTAAGTGTTGCAGTTATTCACTCTGACCACTGGAGGGAGCTCTTAATTGAACTGAACACTATTATAATATTAGATTTAAATTTAGATTTAACATTTATTTTTTACATACTGTAAAACTTTGACAAATAAACAAAGGTCTCCAATAGGTCTGGATTTTATAGAAGTTCTTTGGAAGTATAATACATCTTAAAATCTTTTTTTTTTTTTTACAATATGGACATGCTACATATCTGTTAGTTGTCAAATTTGCTGAACAAAAGCAGCTCAGTTGGAGCAGAGGATTATACATGTCTTTCAGTTACTAA
>NW_023340206.1:7468749-7469967 GCF_004916995.1 Morone saxatilis
CAAAATAATTAGAAATGAAAGATAATTTATTAGTGAAAATATCTATATCTATAAAATATCTCAAAGTTCTGCTGATTTATTTTGTGTTTGATGTTTGCAGGAGGACTGCTGCTGCTGACGCTCTGTGGGAACTATGGAACAGTCTGCAGGTTGCTCCTCTTTCCAGTCTTAATGTTGACTATAAATGTAACTGAATCCTATAAAAGTTTTTTTTTCACTGTCAGTTGTGTTGCATGTTAAGTGAGTGAATACTTCACAGTGGTAGGTTGGTTCAGACCCCAGTAGGTTTGCACTAAAGCTGAAAGTCTGACAGGCAGATAAATGACATGATGTCACACACTCCTGTTCTGTAGGTGGTGACATGCACCTTGAAGTTGTTTGTGATCTGCCAGTAAATCCAGAGAAGAAGATGAGCCAGCTATTTCCTGCATGAGAGAAGTAAGTGTTTTTACTTGTTCATTTCTTGCACAGTTAATGGTTTGTGGCTCATGTATGTTGCATTTGAAGCTCAGATTGTGTCCTATTAGTGCAGATAATGTGTGCATCAGGTTGTAGGCAGTGTTCATTCTGACTGCACTAACTAAACTGTCTGGACCACATGTTCAGCTAAGCCTCCACAGGGTTGGATGCCTTTGTTTGGCTTATGGGTTAAAGGACCCAGAGATTGATTAGCAGTTTTCTTTTCCTTAATATTGACCAGCAACCAATTCATTTAATTGTGAAGCATTAACGTTGTTAATATTTATTAAAAATTCCAAAAACAATAGCATTTAGCACTGCCATTATTAAACCTTTTAGAATGGTATCAACTACATATGTTGATTTGGATATCCATTTTACCTTATTTACACTTTTACACAAAAGACAAAGTTTGTGACAAACTCAGGAACAGGCTGTTTAACAGATAATAGTCTGTCTTCATGTCTTTGAATTTTACATCCTAAATAATAATTTAAACTTTAGAAATAACTATTTAATTTGCTTGTTTTCGCAGAAATTCTGCAGCCAGCCACAGACTATGGACCCTGAGGCTCCTCTAAACAAAAACCCACTCCCCAGCACCAGCCATGGTCCTGGGACCCTCTGATGCTGCTGTGGTATGTATCTTACTTTACTCCTGTATTTACACTTTTACACAAAAGACTTTTGCTGGTGACAGACTACACTTGTTTTAACTGCAAACTTTTCTGATGCAGGACCAGGGGTCTCATTTATAAA
>NW_023340206.1:7470067-7485747 GCF_004916995.1 Morone saxatilis
TTACAATCAGATCATAATTAGGTGACAGTACTGAATGGTTTTTGGATTTTTAATAAAAATTAACAATGCACTTTTTGTGGAATGACAAATTAGAAATTACGCGACTGTTCTGGTGGTGTTGCCAGTGTTAAATGTCATTAATACTAATACATGGCAATACAGTCAGCGTGCCACTTAGATTAACCAAGGCATCCTGTAGAAATTAACTTCTAATCGATCATTCAATTCACAATCAATCACTCACTCTCTCTTTCTGGACGTATAACTGGAAACACTGATGTCTTTTTCTGGATGCAGGAGGAGAGAGAGAGTGCAGGTGATTAGTACAGACAGCCAGATAGGATATTATCCAGCTGTACTCTTTATAATTCATTATAAATAAATGACTCCACTCTGTTCCATTATATTCTTTATAATAATTTAAACTGTAGAAAGAATGGCATGACGCTAATATTACTACATTGCTGTCATATTATATTTAATCTACCAAATAATAGGCTTATTTTTGGACAAAATCTGTGTTCTTGTCTCTGATTCTTGGTCATTGATCTATTAGATAATTTACTTTACAGGTTTTTTTTTTAGTGAACCAGATGCTGAGATATCGGAGCTTCATCCATTCACAATCCCTCAGCCGAGAGGGCTCCTTGTTTGTTTTTATTACCTAAGTAACATGAGTAAGTGAAACACATGTTTTTATTATTTTATATTATATATCCTTATTAATCTTCTGCTATGTTGCACCAAATGTAAAAAATCAATTACATTTTTCTAGCTGATATATTTTGAACCATTCTAATAAGAATTGAGATCTAATTATTCAATAGTGTTCAGTTCAATGAAGAGCTCCCTCCAGTGGTCAGAGTGCAGAACTGCAACACTACACAACTATTGTTACATGAATTAATATTAAGGCAGTTCACTAAGTTGTTGAATTGCTATTTCTTTATGTGAAGTTATTGAACAGTTTGAGCTAACTACATTTAGCTTTCTGTTGATTACTTTGAGACATATTAATATGCAACACAAGCAGAATTTCCTTACAGTTACATACCAACTTTAAAGGATGAAGAGTTCCTTTATGCATGCAACAGTATATAAAGTAGTTAAAATGAGCTCAACCTTAAACATGTACAGCGGAAAAATGCAACAGACACATTGATGCAGCAGTAATATGAATCCAAAAACACCAGATTTAAAAATAAAACACTGACATTTTCCTGCACAATGACTACTTTTACTTTCATACCTGATCAATACTTGACTCAAACTAGAGGTGCCTCGTTGTAGCGTGAGTTGTTTAGGTCAATAAGATCAAAAACCTTGATCAGGACTTCTGCAGTTCAAACATGATTGTTAGTCAGAGCTCACCTGTGTTCAGGACCAAGGGGGATTCATGTTTACACAGAAGAGTTTCAGACTTTGACTGGTCACACACAGCTAGATTCAGGTTCAGGTTTAGGTTCAGGTTCAGGGGAGTCTGGTCTTCGATAGATCCTAGTAGCCCAGGGAGAGATATTCAGTTTTTAGTCTTTAGACACAGAAGCTGCTGCAGAAACCAGCAGCGATTAACAAGGGAAGCAGTTCAGTCACTACTTCCTGAAAGACTTTCACAATAAAATACATCAAGACTTGTTGATCCCAAGAGAAAATGTGGAATTAAATTCCTGTAAACATGTTCTTTTACTTGAGTAAATCTCATCCAGTGCAACAAAACTCTCTGCTGTAACAGATTTACTCCTTCTCCTTTTTTTTTCGGTAAAAACTTGCTCACATAATAAAGAAACATCACGTTGACCTACGTCATCTTTAAACCAGTTGACTTATGGTGGTTATGATCTGTGTGTCTTCATGTCTTCATCAACATTCCTGTCAGAGGAAAACACACAACAACTAATTGTTAATAATTATTTGTAATAAGATAAACTGCACAATGTCAATTTGAATGACTGAATAAAAAATAAATGATTATAATTAAATATGAGTAATAGTGACTAATAGTAGTACTTTATACTTCAGTGGATATTTGATCAGCTGATTATTTTTATTATCCAGTGACAATAAATTAAGGATAAATTGGTTTACTGAATGCTTATAAAATTAGTGCCATTTTCCCCACACTATATGGTTGATGGTTGAATAACTTTGTGTAGCCTTGCTGTGTTCAAATCTTTGCATTTATCTGTACAGGGTGAATATATTTAAATCATATTTCCATGTTTGTGTCTTTTAATGGACTTGAAGCATATTTATAAGTCATGTTTATGTCCTATTGAAGATATTTATTATTTTATTTAACAGTCATTTAGTGACAGTTAATTATTGGTGCTCTTAACAAACATACAAGTATTTGATTAGGAAGTGTCTGTGTGATTGAATATGTCTACTGAAGCACTTTGAACCATAGGGGGCACCACAAATACCCAAAACATGTATCTGAGCTGCCATATTAACAGGTGCACGTGAACAAGGCCTATATCGCTTATTAGCTCATAACTCAGTCCTGATTAAACCAAGTGTTGGTTTTGTTGGTTGGTTTGTGTGGAGTACCGTTTTGAAGCCTCGAGTTCGGCCCATGGATGTAAAATGAGAACTGGAGCCTCTGAAAAGGCAAGTCAAATAAACCGCTTCCTGTTGTACAGAAAGTACCCGGATGAGCTCATGCGCCCCTGACCTAAACTTTTTTTATTTATAAGCAATGTTTTTCTCCACATAAATATCTCATATGGAATAACTGTGACATACTATTTAAAAGCAAATTTAAACATAACAATTTAACAATAGTTATTTAATTCAGCAAGTCTTCTATCTATTTCTAATATCCCTGTCACCCCAACAGAATTTGTTAATAATGTAATGGATGCAATTCCCAAATTTGTGTTGATGTTCACAAAAATACATTTTATAACAGAAAACTTTAAAAACAAAATTTTAGTAAAATGCAAAAGTACATATAAACTATTTCAGCACTCTACAAACCCCAAGGCCTTCGTACCTATAATCTGTACTAACAGTAGGTAGTTCTTCAATAAATGTACTTACTTTACTGCATTTTCCGACCGTTTTAGTGAAGTAAAACCACAAATACAGAACTTCCAGACAAATAAGTTGCTCCACACGGTGGACACAGTCAGTGGATGAGATTTTTGGCTTGTTATGTTGGAAAAATATGAAGTATGCTGAAAGTTATCAGGGCAGTGTAATCATTCCAAATGTAAACTTATACGCTACCCTCATCTTGTCTTAGCAGCCATCTCATGTAATCCAAGTCATGTCATGGGATCAGGAATCAGGAAAAATCCACAACACAAATCAAAACAGGCCTGGAGGAAGAACAGATTCCTCCTACTGTTTCTGATTTATGCATTTAAACATTTTAAACCAGGACAGTGGTCTCTCTGGGAGCATCATGGGTCGGAGATACGGGCCTGTAACCTGTAACTCTGCCCTATGGAGGCTAGAGGAGCTTCAGCCTGAGGGTGCAGGGTGCTGTCTGCTCTCTTTCTCCCATGAGGCCAAAGACACAGAGCTCCTGAGGTCAAAGGTGGAGACACGGGAGCCAGTAACCACTCGAAACTACAAGCACTGGAGTGGGAAAGTTGTATAGAATAACTCTGGGGAATACATGATGGTACAGTAGTATACAGCGAGAATGGACTATCATATGTTAGAACACGAGCTGACCTCTGACCTCCCTGTGGACAAGAGCAAGTATTGGGATCAATAAAGTACCACATCAGTTCAAGCGGAGTTTGTTTAACATCTTTATTTACGCTCTCAGTCACTCACTCTCTCATTCTCGTGAAACAAATCACAATATAACAACAGATCCGAACTGATAGTTTTCTATACAGGTGACTTAAATTATTGAACAGAAAGTGTACAGCTATCACTACCAAATTTAAGGCAGAATTCCACACAAAAGTGGTCAAAATATTTGATATTGATATAATTTTGACCTATTATTAGTTTCTCTAATCAACTAAGAACCATCAATTAGACAATGGGAAAAGAACATCTACAACAAAAACCTGCCTTCAACACTGAATTCATGTTAGTAATATATTAGTAACATTTTACATGAATAAAATATACTATGTATTATACATTGTTAAGACTCTTTACCGTTTATTACATGTTGCCCTTCCCAGAAAAAGGGATTTATTGCATCTCTAGAAGTAACCATGGTCCTGCAGCGAGGCAAGTCGTCATGCAGGTGTTTTTTTTTTAAAAACAATTAGCTTCAGATGCTAACACATTGAGGGTCATTTGGATAGGAGATCAAATGTCCATGGATGACACTTACTGACAAGATGACGAAGAGTATGAACATGAAAAACATAAAGCTTTCTGTACAGTCACCCTAAAGTTCAGCATTTGCAAATTTGACGAATGTTTTTAATAAGCCAAGGCCATGTAGCCGGAGATACTGAAAGTTCCCGAACTATGCCGCCATGCTAGCTTGAAAATGAAAATTTCCAATAAGCTGCCCCAAAAGTATACTGCCGTCAAAGGAATAGTGTATTCTGGGAAATGTGCTTATTTACTTTCTTGCCAGGAGTTAGGGTTAGATTTCCGTGCGCTAAATACGAAGCTATCGCTAGCTGTTCTTACAATTCTGTCTTATACAAACTAGATAAAAAGTGTTAATTAGTGAGCGTTTGGCAGGTTTAGTTACTTTGGAAACAGCCAGGCTAGCCGTTTCACCATTTTTAGTCTTTGTGCTAAGCTAAGCTAGCTGGCTGCTGGCTCTAGCTTACAGGCATGAGAGTGGTATCGATCTTCTTGTCTAACTCTCAGCAAAAAAAGGCATAACTGTATTTCCCAGAATGTCAAACTACTCCTTTAACTCGTTTGGGGAAATGCTTCACTGGAAGAGAGACATTAATTTGTAAAATTGCAATGGAGAAGACTCTGGAGTGATATGAGCTGTCACTGTCACAAAACATTTAGATATACAGAATATAGAAAATGTATAATTAATACTTTCAAAAAATTACTAGATTCGCTATAGAGCCAACTCTTTAAGATACCAGTGAAATAGATTACTATTGGCAAATATCTACTCTTTAGGTTTTCTATTGTGTGGTGCATCAAGTTAATAGCGGCATTAAATACTGCACACAAATCCACATGCTTGCAGTTTGATGTGGCAGGTTTTTAAAAGGACAACTCGCAATTGTTGTTATTGGAAAAATATAAAAACATACAAAATACAAATAAAGAATATTTAAAAATGTTTAAAATTTTTACTTAATTGGCCCATTGACACAGCAGTTACTGTAGGTGTCATATAATTCTGGCTTCCTTCTGCTGCTGGTATCACCAAAACATAGATATACATAGAAAAAGAACACAAATGTGTCTCGGTTCCTCGTGTTAATACTGTTTCTAACAAATTATTCTTCGTTTTACACAACTTGCACACAGACTTACATGACAAAAACACAGTGTAGCACAGTACAAAGGTGGTTGAGTGTGGCACGGTATTGTTTTTTGTGTGTTTTGTTTTTTTTGATTTTTTGATCTACTGATTGACAGCACAGTGGCACCACCAGTATGTGTCATCACAAACTTGTCTCCCTGTCCAAGCTCTTCTCATGCCTCCGGCGTTTGTGTCGCTTTTCGCTGCCACTGGAACAACTGCACGGGAGGGAAAAAAACAATTAGACCAAGCAAAATGTTAAAAGAGAAAATGCATTGAGGTTCATTTTTCTGTAGAGGGAAGTGCAGAGTGCAGATGCAATTAATCAATCAATCCAGCATGCAAATATGTCTCATAAAGCTTAACGGCATTATGCCCGAACGCTTTAATATCTTGTGACATTGAAATATATAAATGTTCTACTACTGATTAACATATATAGTGCTATTAGTTTACAACTTTTACAACATGCGCAGGACATCATAAAATGTGTCCTTGAAGTAACATGCACACACAGGCCATGCTGTGTTGTCAATCCAGCAACACCCGTTAATTACTGCATTACGTCTCGATTTATTGGTCACCGAATCATTGCCCGCAGCACAGACCGACACCGTTCTCATCATGCAACAATCAACAGTCATCAGCAGAAAACACGAGACAAGACTCTCCATGCTGACAGGGACTGGGAACAACTTACCTTTGGGATATCAGCTTCTGAGAGGTTAGGAAGGGGAGCTTAGGGGTGGGATGGAATGAGAGAGGCAGGCAGGACACTATGTTAGTCTACTCCGTGGGAAATCTGCAAGGGCAGGGCTGCTCTTGGATAAACCTCTTTTATCTAAACACACTAGCTCCTCAGTTTCCTGGAAAAATATAAAGTAAATGTTCCATAACTTCTCAATAATAAACACTTGCCACTGTTTGCTTTAACACCCAGACACACCATTTTCCCCTTGGAATAAACAATCTTTTGACCCCGCAAAAACACCCCTGCAATATTTAACATTCAAGCCCTCACATGTATTAGAAGTACTGATCTGGATATCTGAGAGTAATGTGGATTGGTAGGCTAACCTTTTAGCGCTTGGTTCCTTCTTAGTGGTCTCAGTAGGGTTGACACTCTTCCACACATTCCCGAAAGATCCTTTGGACATTTCATCAGTGATGTTCACTGTGGCTGGGTCACTCCTTCAGAAACACACAGAGAAGGCCAAAATAAATATGATTTAACTTGCCATGTAAAGATATCTCCTCAGATAAAAGCACACTTAAAGATAAAAGGGAGGATTCCTGCCAGACTGATAACTACAGGAGCTAGGAGCACCAGTTCAACATTTACAGAGAGATGTTTATTTGCTTTCTTGCCCAGAGTTATATAAGAAGATTGATACCACAATGTATGATAAATATGAAGTTACAGCCAGGAGAATGTTAGCTTAGCTTAGCATAAAGACTGGAAACAGGGGGGAACAGCTAGCCCTCTGAAAGGTAACAAAATCCACCTATCAGGAGCAACTTTAACTTATGTGCTGGACTGTTTCTTGACTATTTCGTTAACTGTGTCCTAATGCAGGACTTCTGTTTTTTTACACTATGGTCTTCCTACTTTAATTAAGTAAAGGACACAAATATTTCTTGAATACCACCACTTACACAATTCATTTTGTAGAAAGCTTGGGCACCTAACATGCAGAATGACTTACTTTAAGTTTTCCTCCATTGGCACTTGTACAATGCCTTCTTCCTCTGCAATAATACTGTGCTCCTCCTGGAGAAAGACACAAAAGAGAAAATCTAAAACACTGCATGGATAGCAGCTCTGCCGCTGCAGTGGTGGAACTATAGAGTCATCAGAGTGGGTATTCGCTCAGTCTATTACTGCACCTCTTGTTCAGCATCTTCCAGTTTCTTCTTCTTCCACTCCGGCATCAGGTCATCCAGCCAGCTCAGCTCTCTCTTGGTGAACATGAAGTCCAGCAGCTTACGAATGAACACCAGGGCCAAGACCTGATGCAGCACAAACAGGCGAACATCAACCAATCATATGCATTAAGCACACAAGTATATAATTCATACACAAACACACTCCAGTTACCATCATGGGGAAGACGATGGCAGCCTTGGAGGTCTTGATGACCCAGAGCAGGATCAAGCAGCTCAGCTGGACGATGGTGAAGAGGTGCACCTTCCTCAGTGGGACGTGACGAAGGTAGATGAAGTCTGGCTGATGTTTGGCCGGCATGCTGAACAGCCTGAGACGGTCGAAGAACTGCACAGACACAAACAGACGATCCATTTGAGAGCTCATCGTGCATTATTTCTGGCTGAGTTAGCAGGAATCAAATACCAGCAGGCAGAATCTGAGCTCACCTGAATGCCTCTGAGTGAGGAAGCTCCCATGTACAGAAAGACTCCGTACAGCACAGGCATGGGGATAAACTGGAGACAGATAGAGATTCAGGATCAGATTTGTGTGTAATTCTATTTTTTACATATATATTCTTGAAAACAAAAATAACCTAAAAAGACAATAAAAAAAGTCCAAAGATGACCTAAAGGAGGAAAGAAAGACTTGTTGAGTTGCCAGTTTATTAGGGTCCACCAAGCTAAAACTAACGCAAGTCCTGTATATTATGGCATTCATCCCCTGACCTTCAGCACAGAGGTCATGAAGACGGAGCAGCCCATCAGGGTGAAGATCATAAGGCCGGTGAAGCGCTGCTCTCGGATGCCCAGGAACTTGGGCTGCTCTCCAGGGGCCGAGCACTCAGACTCCAGCTTCAGGCTGTTCACGTGGGAGATGGAGAGCACGGTGGCTGCCACGAACCACGGCAGGCCCATCACCGAGCATACGCCCAGCATCACCCCCACCACAAACAGGTCCAGGTGGTAGCCACAGCCTTTCTGAAGATTAAGAAGAAGAGGGAAAAGGTCACATTCATTGTGGACATTATTTAATTTGTTGTAGGCAATAAATACAAATATAACCAATTCTCTGAGATATGTTCATTTGGTTATTTTTGTGAGCTGGATTCTTAATTTTTGACGTTTTGAAATACCTTCAGTTTGTGCTCCTTCCTGTTAATAATGACGGCTGTGATCTGTTGGTCCATGAAGATGAGGATGGTGCAGAGCAGAGCAGGGAGGAAGGTGATGATGGTGGTCCACCAGGGGTTGGGTCCCACAGGGTTTATAAGCCAGCCACGATCATCCCTGGTTGGCTGCGTGGAGCGAAAAGTAAATTAACTCTTATTGCTTTATTTCTTTTTTAATTTCAAGATCTTAAGTAAAAGATATGTATATATATATATAAAAAACAGGTGCATACAGCAGCTTTTTATAGTGGAGGCTTTCATGTGGACTTACTTTGAACTTGCTAGGGACCTGTAATTTAGGTGAGGGGATCCCCAAGGCATAATCTACAAAGACCATAGTGAGGATAGTGATGAAGACGGCAAAGTCACTGATGATGCCCCGCACCTGGAGGGAACAAAGAGACGCACTTATCAGACACAAGTCCACTTCTAAAGCTGCTGGATCACAAAACATATTGAAAGCAAAAGTCAGACACAAGATGTGCTCTCTGTACTGATGAATCCCAGCTTAAATCTTTTACAGATTTAATGTGAATATTCATCCCCAGTTTTCTTTTGTTTGTGTTTATTCCCTTCTCATGGGTATTAATACAAATGTCAGTTCATTGCTACTTTGTATTTGCCTTTCTCATTTAAACCTTTTTGAGTATGTATTGCATTTGCTTTTTCCTTCCTAGTCATCCAGCTCTGCTCTGATTGGTCCAGTCTGAGAGCAGACTGACTGAATCAAGCAGATATGTCGCTCTTTATGCTTAATAATATTGAATGTCTGACAAAGATCTCTTTTACACTGAAATATTGCTCTGTAAATATCTATTGGGAACTGACAACAACAACTTTTCAGTACAATGTGCAGATCTTTTCTTTGACTTCTGATAACAGCAGCCTACAGTGAAGCATCCACAAGGTGGCGCCGGTACACTATAGATTGGCTGTCAGCATCACGCCACATATTACGCTCATGAGTGTCATCTCAATGATAAATCATAGAAAATGCACACATAGAACGGCCACACAGACTGCAGGATTTTTACTGTGTCATTAAACAACCAATAGATGGCAGCACAATCTAAAATGACACAGACAGAGGCAGAGTTAGGGCATGGAAAACAATTTCAGTGTAATTTCAGTCCCTTGGCTAAATGAGAAGTAAATGGATGACTGTAAAATTAATGAAGCAGATTTAATTTTGCAGCTTCAATACACTTGAAGACAGTGTCAGCCAGAACTCTGAAGGTGTGTGTGCTTTAAAATGTGCTCCCAAATTGATACAGTGAAGTGTTTGTGCGTTATTCGGGGATGACTATAGCGTGATACGTGCCTTGGTGGGGAAGTAGCGGCTCGTCTTGAACTCCTTGAGGAAGGCGGACATGAAGACGGTGGAGAAGAAGAGGACCACGCACCAGAAGAGGACGTCAGGGATGTAGGGGCCGTGGGGGCCACAGGCGCTGCCCTCAAACTCCCCGTGAAACATCTCGCACTCCTACTGGCACCAGAGGACACGGTGATGATGATGATGATGATGATGATGATGGTGGTGATATTATTCAGGATGATGAAGGGGATAATGAGGCCAATAAAAATGATTAGAGTGGCAGTGGAGATAATGGATGATGGATGTCGGTGGTGAATTAGTGAAGTCTCAATATCAACAATCTGGTACATTCACTATTGATTTCTTCAGTAATCTATAGTTTAAATATCTATACAGTGCTTCATTCATCCATATGCATACAATCTAAATGGCCTACATCGACTCTGCCCCCCAAAACTAGTTGCTCCTATACGTATTACAAGCATGTGTGGGAGTGACGCAGCACGCCGCATGACTGATCTGTGTCTGCCAGTGAGAGAATCCACTCTTCACGCTGCATCTCCGTGCTCATTCTGCACGGCTAAATCCTGTGAAATCCTACCCACACGTTCTTAATCCCCGCCTAGACTTATGACGCTTCTTGATAAAGCAAAGTGTGGGCTAAGTGAGACACAACACGGCGCCAGAGACTGTGAGAAATACCCCCAACTTTCAACTTTTGTTTGTGGGTTAAGTTTGTAGGCTGGCAACTGTGATTAGATGTGCTATTTCTGTCTGTGTTAGCCTCCTCTCTCCTCCACTCGGGACAGATCACACTTTGACTGCTATTTCTTAACTGCTTACAGATCCAGATCTTCTTTATCCATCATTAGAAGTCTACTTGAACCCAAGAGAGTCAACTTCATCTAAGAATGTCTAGGCCACTGATAACCCGTATTTTAACCCACTATTTGTTCTATAATTTACTCCAAATGTCAAGGGTTCCTTACGTTGACCTCCAGCATGGTCCAGTTGACCTGGGAAGCTGTGATGTTTCTCTCCTCCCAGTACTGCAGAGTCTCATTGCTGGGGTCCCGGGGCTCCACACATGCACACCTACAGAGAATATTTTTATTTAGTTATCTTAAATAATGACAACAGAACAAGGTTAATATACTAATCAAAAATAAAAGTACACTAATAAATAAAGACAACAACAGAAAGTCAAGCAAACAAATTTTGCACTAGCAATTTCAGTTCTGTAAAATTTCAAATGATATACTGTATATAGATACACTGTATAGATAACAAACAAACAGAGAAATAACACGCAGCACATGCATAAATACTGACATGCAATCTTTAGTTAATCTGTTATCTGTTGTTTTTTTAAGTCTTTTTTTTAAGCTAAAATGCCAAGAATTCACTGTTTCAGCTTCTCAAATGTGAATATCTGCTGGGTTTCTTAATTTTCTAGGATATTAAAGTGGATATCGTTGGATTTTGGACCGTTGGAGAGACAAAACAAGCAAGTTCAATATGTGTTAGCTACTTTTTAATTAGTTTTTCCAATTTCCCTGACATTTTACAGACCAAACAATGACAAATGAAAATAACGGTCAGATCAATCAATAATGAAAACGATCGTGAGTTGCAGCCCTGCAGTGTTCCACTTTTCAATACACACCATTTCTGCAATGTTCAGCCATCAACATAATGACTTTTTCTGCTGGCATTTTACAAGACTAAATGTCAGCATCCCCTGCTGTCCACTACACCAGAATAGAAAACCACAGAAGGAGCTCTTGGCTGGACATAGCCACTAGCCAGCTTACAGTATGTAGCGGGATAATGTATGATGCTCCTGACTCACACTCAACATGGGATTATTCACCATAACACAAAACCCATTACGGGAAAACTGGACAGTGTGTCTACTATACCACTGCACCATCTGCTGCTGATGATGCAGCGAAACACTTGAGCACGTGTGTGCAAATGTGCATAGTTGGATACACTCTACGTGGCAGCATGCAACAACAATGACAACATCAGTACAGAATGATTAAAAGAGTTAAAGTGGACACCAGGAGCCAAGAACTTCTCAATTTGTTTATACTTGACCTGCTTTATTGTCATCTTACAATAATACCTAGTATGAAGAAACTACATCTATATATGTGTGACAGTATAAGTTACCAAGAGGAGCAATTCATTTAAAAGCAGAAAGAAATCCTTAAAACTACAACTATATTGTTTTTTTTCCTAATGCTTAAAGTAACAGTCAATAAATTTTAAATATTTACTGGATGCAATGTTGTTCCACATCTCTCCTCCGATCGCTGATTCATAGATCTAAGACCTATTGTTGCCAACAGTTTATTAACCTGAAGGTAAAATATTAATGTCTTTATCAAGTTGTTTTCTTGTAGCTCAACCAACTTCCAGCTCCCTTGCGACTGGTTATTGATCCATAAAGTCTCATGACAAACAACAAAAAAATAACAATTCATTTATAGTAGGGCTTCAACTAATGCTTGTTTTAAATATTGAGTTTACCGGAGTACTCATTTAGTCTATAACAGGGTTTTTTACAGTCTCACACACTCTCTCAGACTTACTTAGTTAGCTGTGGGCTAATGCTTGAGATAGATATTTTTGCCCTATATATTTGTTTACATTTGCACCATTAAAAGTATACCGAATTAGCCATTAGCTGTTCCTGTTTGCAATGTACCCAAGGATGAACAGACAACTGTCACTCGGTTACTTTCACACTGAAGAAACCCTAAAAATATGGCAATAAGAGCTCCTTTTTTTGTATTATTTCTGAGTGGATTTATGTACGTTCATTCAAGACTGACATTGATGATAATGATATCCTCCGGAAGTGGAAGTCACGCTGAATCTTAAAATATGTGTATCATGTCAGTATGATCAGATTGAGTGATTCAGATGAGTTATGACTCCAAATATGCTAATTCCAGCTCACGCCTCATGTCTTTCCCTCTGTGCCCGCCTTTTACTCTCCCTCAGTTTGAAAACCTTTATAAAATGTCAGAAAATAGTGACAAATGTCTAAATATGTCTTTAAATTACATGTTTAACTTGCTTTTATCCAACAGTGCAAAACAAAAAAACAGGGGTATAAAGGAGCACTTACGAGTACTGTGTGAGTTTCTGAAGGTTGTTGTTTTTATTGATGGGGTAGTGCACCCCCAGGTGGATCAGCTTCTCCAGGGCCTCATAGATGAAGATGATGCAAATCAGCGCAGCAAAAGCTTCCTCAGTGAAGCGTGTAATGTAACAGACGAGCGAGCTGGCATCAGTGGCCACCAGCAGCAGGCAGAAGAAGGCCGTCCACAGGCCAATACAGGCCCTCAGGGAGAGGTAGGAGAGGCCATACTCCCTGAGAGAGACAGAACACACACACACACACACACACACACACACACATACACAGGAGTGAAGGGATAAGCAATTACATACACACAAATCCCCCATCAACACAGAAATACTCAACTATAACAAAAAACAAGAAAATAACCCACTTGCAGAACTTGAAGAGGATTTTCTCAAAGACAAGAACAGGCCCCGTGCTGCCCAGGATGGTGAGGGGCTGACCGGCAAAAAGAGAGTAGGCTATCCCAGTCATGGAGGCCCCAAACAGGGACTCAATAGCACTCTGGAAACACAGGAAATAATGCTCAGATTCAACTGCTGAACTCCATTACAGCCATGCTATCAGCTCTGTGAGGCTGTGCTTGAACACAGCAGTGCTTTGAACTAAATGCTAAGGCTAGCATGGGAACAAGCTCACAATGACAATGCTAACATGCTGATATTTAGGTATAGAGCCAAAATGAAACTGGAAATTCCAGATTTAGTGCCATTATTGGAAATATATATATAGAAAACATAATCTTACTCAATGGTATGTTGTGTGGTTCACTTCATTTGTCTAGATATCACTCAAAACAAACAACAAACAAACCGAATGGTGATGGTGATCAGGTCAGACAGGGCCCTGACTGTCTGTACATAATCTCACAGCAGTCCATTTAATAGATATTTCAGCCTGGACCAAAGAGGTGGACTGATCAACCAACATTGACATTGCTATCCCTTGAGCCACACCGCCAGCATGGATAAAAATACAGCATAGGCCTATTGAACTATAACAGCTGTCAATGAAAGTGAATGGAAAGTAGAGCAACATTAGAAATTCACGGGAGAGTGAACATTTCCTTTACTCAGCTACTAGTTTCAAGGTGCCTTTGAGTAAGATGTGCAAGTCATTTTAAAGCTGCTGTTTTCAGTAAAAAAGCTCTGAAAACCAACAGTTTTCACATTTAGTGACTAGCTGGTGAACATAGTGGAGCATTTAGCAGCTAAAGAGACAGATATTTCACTCAGGACCAAAAACATATTATATTATTATATATATATAATATTGGTCAAAATGACTCCAGATGAATGCTAATGTTGCTCTGTAACTGGATTGTTAACAAGTTCACCATATCAGCTTAAAAGGTGATTATATGTCATTGCTGTCTTCACAACTTGTTTCCAATTATTGCAGGTTAAGACAAAGCTTTTAGGTGTGAGCAAAGAGTCTCTTTGGAGCAATAAAGATGTTGCTTCTTACCACGCGTCCCTCTGTTGCCTCGCCCAGGAGTCCTCCGAAGGTGATGACAGGTGACATGCAGGCGCAGTAGAGGAAGAGGACGGACGCCAAACACTGCAGGCTGAAGGCGTCTCTGATGTCACTCCACAGGAAGGGAGCTTTCCTCCGAATGTCGTTCACCAAACCGCCAAAGATCCTGATGGAGAGAACGGATTACTGTCGCAGTGAAGAATGACTGACATGCAGTAGGGCCTAAGGATTATTTTCATTATTTAATAATCAGTTGTTAATTTTTATATGTAATTCACAGGCATTAAAGGGTTTGTGTCTCTACTCCCCGTCTCTCTAAAAACAGGACATTCAAATTAAAAAGTGATTGAGATCATTAATAGAAATACAGAAGATTATTAATGTAATGAACACCATACAGGACACCATTATGGGACATTATCAGGAACTGTGCAACGTTGAAGCCTGTTAAAAGACAAAATAAATATCTTGAAGAATTCAGCGATACATCCTCTTAAATCATATTCTAGCTGCTTTCTGTGATATAAACGTAACTGATTGAGTTATATTGATCACAGGCTCCTGAATAAAACTGAAACCGTATCTTATCACCAAATATCAATACAACACTGATCATGATGAAACTGCTGATTAATGAGAAATGGAGGATATTAATGTTAATATAATAAGATGTGACACATTTCCCCCAGAGCTCAACGTGTGAAACAGATCGATGAGATTCACAAAGATATAAAACAGGAGCAAATCCTCACACTGGAGAACTTCAACCACAGGGTGACTTTTTATTGATTATCAACCCTTTAATGTAATCTCACAGTCCTGTAAAGTGAAACCGGGCTCAGACTGACCTCCCTGTCCTCTGCAGCTCTGGTCCTGTCTGATGCTCCGCCTCCTTGGCGAAGTCAGCGCTGTGGGCGGAGCCATTAGGGACGGACGGCATCTTCCTCTTCTCCTGCAGAGAGACAGAGGACGAGGACACAGGGCTGAACCACTGACAGTATATAACAGTGAAATTACTTAAACCTGCAGTCTCTCTCACAGCCAGCAGGGGGCAGCTCCACTCTGATAGTATTGAGTCTTATGGAGAAGTTAGTAACTGATGGTCCCATTTAGGGTAAAATAGACAGAAAGCAGGGTATGCTTTAGGGCGGGGCTACCTTGTGATTGATAGCTCAACGCTCCAAAAAATACACTAAAAACATGGAA
>NW_023340206.1:7485847-7488275 GCF_004916995.1 Morone saxatilis
GGGTCTGTTTGATGGCTGTGACTGGGCTCGCAGCCAATCCTAGCTGGGATAAGAGCTGCAGCATACCGCAGCTCAGCAGCACATCACTCACTATGCTGATATTAAACCATCCAGATCTACTATAACGCCCCTACACACTGCACTGTCATCAACAATCTTCTGGATGTCTTTAGATGATTTCTGGGTGATGACAACAAGATATTTTTTCATGTTTAATCTTAAGGAGAAATTTGTTGTTGGTGAGAGGAAGAAATTCTTCATCCTAGTGCTGTTGCAGAAGAAGAGTGCCAGTCAGATCTCCAACGGTGGGAGAACGTGGATGGAAATTAATGTTGTTTCATTGTATTAGAAATGAAGAATGTTCCAGTTCTCCTCTTGCTCCACGCAGAACTGGATTGTTTCAATCTGGTCCACCCCCCCCCCTTTTTTCATCAGTAGCAGACGAGAGAGTCGCACGTTAAAGTATTGTTCAGTCTCAGTAGTCCCCTGACGTCACTGATCCTTTATCTGACTTGGAGTTAGTGGCATGTTAGAACTAAGGAAGTGGTCCGAGTAGCGGCTTAAACATGCTTGCTATTGATAAATCCATGATGCTGTCCTTGGTGCTAGGACACGCATTTGTAATTGTGACTTTTTCTCTCAGCCCCGTCCATCCGTCAGTTTCATCTTCAATCTATACACTATATAGACCTTGTGATCAAAGTGATCTATTCCTATAATATCTCTATTATATGTCTAGGATCATTCAGCAATGTCTGTGCTGCTGGAAATATGCCTCCAGACCCATGCGGGGTTACCCTAACCCTCCTATTGGGCCATACCTCCTAACTAAATCACTAACCGAGTAGAAGTATAAAAAAGTATACATATATATATATAAGTACTCAAATAAACTAGTATCTCAACATTTTAATAAAGTACACTACTGAGTAACTGTACTTGGTTACTTTCCACAACTGAATGAATGTAATGAGCAGAGTGCATTGGTTGTGTGAGGCAAGGTTTCGTTAAATAATGCAACGATGGTGCAATATTGAAGAATGTGGCTTTATGTGTGGGACAGAGTGCTGGGATGTCTCTCAAACAAAAGGTCTTTGTGGAGTTGAAGTGTGAGGAATGATAATGGGCCAGTAGAGTAGTCTGCCTCTTAAGAGAGCTAAATTTACAGTTTGGGGACAGTGAGGCAGCTAACAGGCGACAGGAAGACGGGGACAAAGACAAGCCTAGAGAGCTCAAGGCTGTACATCACAAATCATCCTGTTTCTCTCTCGCACTAACCTCCCAGTGCGCTGGAGCTCAGGGCCACCGTGCCCTCCGTGTTCCTCCGACTCTCCAAGATCTGTCACTCCGTTGGGAACAGGGGGAATCTTCCGCTTTTCCTGTGTGGGTCAGATCACTGTCAGTCAACTGTCTGGCCATCATCAAAAGAACAATAAAAAGCGTGCGTGGCAACTTAAATCTCCACTGAGTCACCAGATGTTAGTTATTCCATCGTACTTTTAACCAAGCTTCAATGATCTCCTGTGCGTGAATCTAGCCTATTCTGACAAAGAGTTCATCAGCATAACAATCTAATTGCACAGTGGTGTGTCATTAATACACCCCAGGAGCTTAATGACAAAGACAAAAAGAAAAAAAATACTTTTTAATCATCTGCAGCAGCTTCCTGTAACATTTCTCTCTCAAACAAGATGGTGGATCGCTTTTTAAAGTAGACCAAAATAACTAATGGAAGAAAAATAACTATTTTTTGGGGGGGGATTGAGAGCAGAACCCTGGGGGGAAGCATCAAAGCACAGAGTACAATGCAGTTGAAATTAGAGGCGAACGCAGATGTTTAAAAATGTCTCAGCAGGCAGCCAGAAGCAGAAGCGGTAATATATACAGAGACTCTCAAACTCTAAACAGTTTCTCAAATACTTCAGTTTAATGGGTGAGCTTTTTGAGATTATTCCTTCAAAAATGGAACCAATCTTCGTAATTACCTTGTGTTACAACTAATAAATAAATAAATATGTACAGAAATGGGCTTCTTTTTCTTACATAAATAGGGGGTTTACCTGAGAGGGCACATTTTTGGGAGGCTCTATTCTGATGGAGGGGTCCCACTCTCCAGGAGGTAACACTGTCACCTGGTCCAGAAACTCATCGATGCCCGCCACCAGGTCATTCCTGTCTTTGGCCTTGTACGCAACATCGTGGAAGATCTGTGGAGCAGATGAAGGGAGACAAAAATATGAGTAAATTGATTTTTGTGTGGCATAAATACAATTAAAATTATTATTTTCTTGTGTTGCATTTCAGTGAATTTACCATGAAATGTTTATTCAGCAGAGGATTATCACTGTATATTTGATCTTGTATATATATATATATATATATATATATATATATATATATATATATATATATATATATATGTATATAT
>NW_023340206.1:7488375-7510968 GCF_004916995.1 Morone saxatilis
TATAATATGTCATTTGTATATCTGGAGTGTGTAACGAAAATAATTTCCCTCTGGGATTATTAAAGTATTTCTGATTCTGATTCTGATTCTGATTTTTCCTATCTCCATACATAACATAAACACAACTGTGAAATATTCCGATGGAAAGTATCCCATAATCAGAAACAGTTTATTTATATGGAATACAGAATATCTAAGGAAATCACAGTGATGGGTACAATTCATTCCCATATATGATGAAGTATTTGACATCCATACTCTTCTATTTTCATACATCCCAGAGGACGCTGTTAACGAAAAAAAAGGGGCAACATCTGGCTCTGATGATGGTCAGTAACATTAGCTCATAGCTGCACTGTGGGAAATCCTGCAACAGTTTTAATGTCATACTCTGCTGATCCCCAAACGCTTCTCCTGAGGTCAAAGGTTAGGTTGAGTTATAAAAAAAACAACTGTAGAGCTGGTAGGTGGACTGGTCCCTAAGCTGCCCTGATGCCATATATAACCAAACCAAAAGTAAGATGCCTTGGATGGGACTTATTTGGAAATGAGTCCAAGCTAAAATGGCTAAAATTATACGTTTCTCCTAAAAATTGAAAAACAATCTGCTCATGAACTGGGAATATCTCAATCTGTTTTTAAATTTGTACAAAATCTCTACAAAATGTAGATTCAGATTAAAAACAAGTTGAAATATTCTTACTGCTGTCTTTATTAAGCATCTAAAATAAGTTTCAGCTCGATTTAGAGCTGTTTTTAAGCTTCAAATCACGTCTTTGAGAAAAAGATTTGCTCTTTAAATTATTAAAAACAGAGACAAGCACATAAATAAATTACTCATGCGTCAGAATCATTTTCACAGCTGCAGGAATAGGCGATGTGCTGGACATGAAGAGATAAAGCTATTTATGTGTATAGGCTCATTCATTTTATATTGAAATATAAAGTTCTGTGATTCTCTCATATGAAACTTGAGTTTTCTTCATTTTATTTTGCCAGCAGCTGACTGCAGCTGAAGGTAATGTTTCCTCAGTTTAAGTACTTTCAACTCTTAATACTTATAGTTCATTTAGCCAATAATTATTTTTTACCTTTAAGTAATATTTTGAATGCTGGACTTGTCATGGAGTATTGCTGTATTAATACTTTTGAGTAAAAGAGCATCACTGCAGCTGGAATTTGAGCCTTGATAATGTTGTACTCACCTCATCAGTCATCAGGGTAGCAATAGACCGGCCAATCTCATGATACTGTGGACCTTTTCCCAGAGGGCCAAGCAGAATGAAAAGAAACCTGTGCAACAGAAAGGACAACAAGTTTTGGGTAAAGGTCAAATCCTTTTCTAATGAAGCACTCAGGGAATTATCAGCTCATCTATACAGATAGAAAAAAAAGAGCAGTGGAGACTCCAGCTGGTGTATAACCTGGTGGTGATGGGAACCTCAGCCAGGCCGTTGAGCAGCACAGCAGGAGCCAGGCGGATGAAGGCCACCACAGGGCGGTCTAGGAATTCCAGCTCCCCCACCAGCACGTTGGATGCCTCAGCACCAGGAGGGATCTTCTTCATGAAGTGGAGGTCAATCTGTGAGACGGAGAGAAACCATAACAACACTACATCTTTGGACTAATAATATAAAAAACTCCCATTAAAATATAGTTTGAGATTCAAAGTAGTTATTACAGTTAATCATCAAGATAAAAGTCAGAAATAACGGTTGGATCTGACTCTGGTGGTCCACACAACAAAAGAAAACAAGCTTTACTCCTGTTAAATTCCAGTCAGTTTCCCAGGGCAAGAGGCTTACGGTGACCATTTCACACGTAACCCAATCTTGGTTAAACATACAGTACTAGTTATGTGTCCAGCTATCAGTGCCCGTAGATAAACAGCGGGATCAGTGGTGGGTCTGGCTGCTCACCTTGCTGAAGTCCACGGCACTGTTTTCTCGGCTGACGTCCTGTTTGCCCTCATTGTTAGCTGGCTGGGACTGAGGTGAGACTGTTTGGCCTGTCAGGCAGAGCAGGAAACCAACATCATGTCAACGTTCACGGAGGCTCAGCCTATCACAATACTACTTTCCCACACAAAGACAAAGGTGTCCAGTGAGTGATTAGAGGGTATAGTTACATCCTCCGAAAAATATCATACAACAGTTGACCCTTTTGTTGTAGGTGCTGTACCTTTACTGATGAAAAGGTTCAGCCCTAGTGACAAAAGGTACAATATTGTACCGTGTTTCAGAGTGTAAACACATCTGATGAAGGCTCAGTGGGGCAGTGGAGACAGTGATTATAGCTCGGCTCAATCTTTCAAATCCAGTGTAGTAAACCTTAAATGAGGCACAATCTTTAACTTCATTTCAAATTTAAGTGTATCAGCTAATAGGTGCTTATTTAGTGTGGTTTAGTTTTGCTGAAACAAAGTCAAAGATTGCTCCTTTTAAATTTAAATTTCAAGCAATTTGTGATGTGAATGCAGCAGTTGCAGCTGTTTGAGCAAATCACAGCACTCGGAGGGAATGCTAAAAATGTGGCTTGCTCAAAATGTCATCTGTTTCAGTGAAGGTGTGATTACTATAATTAAAGGAATTGTTCAACACTTTAGAATATACTGTTATATGCTTTCTTGCCGAGAGTCACATGAGAAGATTGATACCACTTGCATAGCTGTCTGTTCATAACTGTTGTGAAGCTACAGTGAAGCTAATGTAAAGCCAGTGGACAGAAGTATATTTACCAACACCAGGGTGGTATAACTAACTCTCTGCAAGAAAGTGAAGCATATTTCCCACAATGTTGAACAGTTTCTTTAAATAAAAATTGCAAAGGCAACAAAATACATTTTGTGTTATTAAGTTACACCATGAATTTAAAGCGAGGAGCTACCACTATTAGTAATTAGTGACTGTTATGAATGTAGAGTCACAGATGTCCTGTGGTTTCTAGTCATCAAACACATTATTGTCATAAAGAGGAGAGCATAATCATGAAAACTGGTACACTGCACATGCCCTGTTTGGCCACTTACATAAACAATTATGCAGATTGACTACCACTTTCCCAAAGATTTCCTAAGATGTTGAAAGTACAAAAAAAACCCTGCTACTTAACATACTTTTAAGTCTAAAATAGAACAGGAGGAACATCACGACTGTGAGCATTGCACGAAGAGAAAGCTGCATGAGTATGAAAATGCAGAGGTTTTTATTTCTCTCTCTTCTTGACTGCACACAACCCATTTCGGTCCTCTCATGATGACACTCTCCCCTTTAATGAGTTCATTTGTATACCATTACTACTATTATCTCATAGCTTTTAGTGCTTAGTATAAGCTTAAGCCTACAGGCGCTCTGGTTGCCTGTGTAGATTTCTGTGTCTTCCTGTGTGATGGGACAGTAGCCTTGTGCAACTGCCTGAAGGATGCTAAGACGTTTGGTCTTGGTTACGCCAAAGGGCGTTTCTGGGGTCATGTGGCCACAGCTCCTGGAGGAGCTCGAAGGTGATGGGGGGGTGGACAGACATGACACGCAACACACACACCGTGGCCATGTCACACAGGGAAAGGCCCTTCTGGGTGGAGCATTCTTGGGGAGTTTCTTTTCAGGCAAACACTTAGGGGAATTTAAGGTTTGATAATTGAGTCCATTTGCTGGTTAAGAGTACACGCATGCACACACACGCATGCAAAATACAGCAGACGAGAACAAACACAGACACAAACACGGAGAAACACAAACAAGAGGAGAAAATGAGACATGAGACACACTTTGGAAAAATCATGCAAAGGATTACAAGATTATACATAAAAACAAACTGTCTATATTTACATACAACACAATATATGGTCACCATGGAAAAAGCAGAGAATATTACACACTGTAGAACAGACTGTAGTCTTGGCAATTGACAGGTGTGTGTGTAGGTGTGCATGGGTGTTCAGACCATTTGCTCACCATTCTTGTCCATGGAATGAGGTTCAGACTGCTTCTTGCCAATATCAGCAAAGGAGCGTACAATAGGTATGCGGTTTGCCAGTTTCTTGTGGTTTTGGTGGTGGTGCTGTTTGAGCAGGGCCTCACGGATCCTCTTCCTGGCATCCTGTCCCACAGGGCCCGACGCCTCATGCTGATCCAGAACCATGTCTAAGAAGTAAAAACACACACAAAGGGACACACAAAGGTAGGTTGCCACATTACACTTTGAACAGTTCATTTTGAATTCACAAAGGCTGCTCCCGATAGTGTCTCTCCCTGCGTGGAAGCCAGAGAAGCTAAGCTGATTATTCCGACAAAAACCGACCCACTGCTGCTGATTTAATCGCACAAAACCAGGTTAAGTTCAACAGATCTGCGGCAGCACAGTTTTTCCCACAGTCAGATAAACACTATTTGCTGCCCTCAAAATCTAAAACACAGTTCCCTTATTCCTTCCTAGAAAGATCCCACAAGCTTGTAAATGAAGAAGCAAAGTATTATAAACCAAAATATCTAAGTTAACATGTCATGGTGTTAGCCTTGTTGACCTGGCCTCTACCTTGTTAGAAATGTTAGTTTTTTGAATTCATGTTCTGTAATAGTAACAGTCAGAATCAGGATCAGGATCTGGATCAGACAGTAGTGGCAAATTAGAAATGTATTTTGCCCCTAAACCATTCAGTGCTTTATGAACACTACTTTTTGTTTGCTCAGATGAGGCACAAACAGAATAGACTGTTCACCTGCAATCTCCTCCAGCGAGTTGGCCCTCATGTCCAGCATCACGGTGCCATTCATGATGCAGCTGCGAAGCTCGAAAAGACTGTGTAGAGACAGGGTGGCTACGTAGGGTTTACTCCACCGTTCACCACCATCCTCAACATCCTCCTCAAACTTAAGCCACCTGCACACATTAAAAACACAACTCAGTAAATACATAAAGACATGATACATTTGTGTTTGACAGAAGCACAGTACTTTGCAAAAAAAAAAGGCTCAAACTCTCAGGTGCAACAGAGGAAAAATGTCGCAGCTGGCCAGACCCAGCCCATGTGGCCGACTGCAGCGCTGTACCTGGCTGTCTCTTTCCATTCGGCGTCCTCGCCCTCCCTGAGGCAGATTTCGTCCAGCTCGGTGAACAGGGCGTGGGGTATGTGTTCCTCGTCGCCATCCTCTGTCCCCAAAAGAAACTGCACCCTCTGAGCTGGTGTGTCTGCTGCAGCAAATGGGACAGCCGGAGGACGAGCGGAGGTAGAGAAAGGAGGAGAGGAAGGAAGCATGCAACGGTTAAGATTCAAAACCTGATGTGCCTTGGTAAAACTTTGGTTTGAACTCTCCATGAAACATATATTTTCACTCTATTAAAACTTGCTGGAGTTGGATTCAGTCCATTCTGAAGACCTACTGTGTGAGGGGGATTCTCTTCCATCATCAGCTGACGAGTCCCTCTCCTTGGACCTCTTCCTGTGTCTGTGTCCGTGGTGACGGTGACGTCTGTGCGACCTCCTGCCCAGGGGAACGTGAACCCCAATGTAGAGAGTGCGGTGACCTGGAGACAACATGCGGTGGACAACATTAGAGTCTTCTGTCTGTCCTTTAAACTCGTGACTAAAGAAGCCTTTTTCTAGTGTTACCCATCCCACGTTAGGGATTCAGAAAAAGTTCATTTTATTTGTGTCAAATATTTATTATCATCCGTAGCAATCAACATGTGAAATACAACAACAACAATCTAATATATTTCTTATATATAAATAAATAAATAAATAGGGTAGAATAATTGAAAATTGTCTGAAATGGAAACAAGAAGAAAACTAAATTGGAGCAGGGAGGAAATTGTGCTGCTTGTAGACAAGGTGCATTAGACAAAATAAATAATAATGGGAAATTGCAGACATTCAATATGCTAGAACGGTGATTGCAAACAAAACCAATCCCAGCGGTATTGTTGTTGCGGTTGCTTGCACCCATGATTAATGCAAAAGGAAAAGAAGTGGCGTGACATCCAGTCCAGTGAAAGAAATAACCAGAAGTAGCACCTATAATTCACACAAGGTATCATCAGGCTAAGAATAAGGTGGATAGGCTTTCAGAGCTTGTGGCTTGCAATATTGGCAACCAGAGCAATGAGAGTGGGCGTGACTGAGTCAGTATCCCGAAAAAAATATGCAGTGAAACAAAAACTATCAAAACACCCAGCAATAGGTAGTAGCAAGGTGTGTAGTCAGTTAGAGTGGAACCAGGAAAGCAGCACTTAACGAACCAGTGGCTGTCTCCGGGCCCTCCTGTGTATCTGTGCTCAAATAAAGACCTGTTGGATTTTTTAAAATTTGACTTTTACAACAAGTATTTTCATTTTAAATCAATACAGCACAGATAATGAGTCTGGGATTCTGAAAGTGTCCGTGTCTGTGCGTGTACGTGCACACATGATTGTGCATCCACAGTGTCGGCGTGAAGATAATCCGAGCTGACTTTACCGCGACCGAGCTGTCCGGCCGCTGCTTCCTTCGGCTCAGTGGCCGGACACAGACAAGACTATCGGACACCCTGTTCACTTTATCTGCCTCCTCCACCATATGAGGCGCCACAGCGACCAGCATAATGTGACACCAAGAGCAATTTGATGCTTGGGAGCTACAGAATGGGGTCGATCCGAGGATAATAAATTGGTTTCCTATTTCATCATTACCTCTTTTTTACCATGAAGAAAGCATAACGGCAGATTGCAAAAGGATCACTGGCAATAATACATTTTGCTTTATTCACTGTTGGTATGACTACAGCTAAAGAACAGGCCATCCAATCACAATGTACCAAAATATTCCCACATGGCATTTATTAAACTGTAATCTAATCAAGGGTGTAATTTCCACTCACTTTTCTAAATCCTATTTTTGTCTGTTTGATTCATTTACTAAACAGTGTCCTTTTACTCCTTCAACCAACAAAGTCCAGATGAAAGAAGCTCTAAGTTCTAAGTCTTAAAACAACATTTATCAAAAAGTATCAGGTGTCTATCAAGGTGGCTACTGGATTAGTGCATTATGATGCATCAATTTATGGCCTTTTTTTTGGTATACTGACATTATAAAGTAATAAAATAGTCTAATACTTACTTGATGGTGTACATTTGATATGAAAAAAGAAAATAACATTTATATTACTTGTATATACTTCTGAAACCTAAAAAATCTAATTTAGAACAGAGAAACATTCGGAACCCCTCTTGCCTTCAAAGTTAAATCCTAATAAATTAGCTTATTTTATTTATTTCTGTCAGAGTAGCACTGAGAAATCTCCATATTTTTTCATTCAGTCTGATGGGAAAATATCCCACGTGAATGCCTTAAATTGTTTTCACTTGCTTGGAGACACAACTAATCACATCATGGCACACTAATGAGATTTAAGCAAAGCACAAACATAACATGAATCACCTAAGAGCACAATGACATCATTGCATTTGAGAAGAGCCACTCACTCAATATCTTCCACCAACAGAAATACAGGGGAGAGGTTAACTCAGGTCTGAGAATACATAATGAGAAAACTACCCATATGTCAAAACGTACTCGCCGTTTGGGAGTGTATTTGACTGTCAGAGTGTACACTGCTGCAGACGCATTCATCCGAAGCAAATTGCTGTTAGCATTGTGTAAATTATGTATGTCACAGATGCAGAGGGAAGAGGAGAGGCTGACTTTGCACATAAAGCAAATTTCAAAATAAAAGGCACATTCCAGCAGACAGCAACAATGAGGTATCCGAGGGAAAAAACATAAGGGTGGAGCACGAGAGCTTTAAAGTTAATGAGTCAAGACTCCTGAGTGGAGGACTTCACAAAAATAGCTCATCTCCCCCAGGCCCGAACTACTGCTGATGTCATAGAAAGTCTTTTCTTTTCTCCTCTGTCGCCACGTCTCAGTGGCTTTCAGTTAGTCATGGCTTGAGTTCATGCAGTGGTGTGTGACGTGCTGAGTTTTGGCGTTGCATATCCTTAAGTCTTTGCGTGTGTATTCATGTATGCACCGGTTCACAAAGCTGATTGGCTGGGGGTTTGAGCCTTCTCTTCGCACAACCGTTCGTTCCAAATTAATTCTGCAGTAACTCAAGTGAATCGAGTCAAGTCAGTTTTATTTATACAGCCCAATGTCACAAATCACAAATTTGCCTAAAGGGGCTTTACAATCTTTACAGTATACAACAGCCTCTATCCTTAGACCCTCAATACAGATGAAGGAAAAACTCCTCAAAACCCTTTAATAGGGAAAAAATGGAAGAAACCTAAGGAAGAGCAACAGAGGAGAGATGCATTTAGGATGGAGAGACATCCAATAGATCAGTCATATGTACTGAATTGATCAACAGAGTAATTACAGTATGTGCAATCAGGGTGACAAAAGTATAGATTTAGATAGCCCACTTACTGTGGGTTGTAATAAATGTACTACCACGGTCCACACACAGAATTTCTATTCAAATATTGTACAATACATATATTTTGATCTCTGGAAAGTGGCTGTGGTAAAAACTACTCTGACCAATACAATTATGGAAGAAGCAAAACTTTGATTGATTGATGATATTTTTTTGTAAGTCTGTAGGTCTGTGAGTCTTCTATATATAGTTATAGGTATTTACTAAAGCAGCTGGTCACTGTAGTTATTATCAAAAGTTACTTGAACAGAAGAAAATAGTATTTTTTGCAGTTTGTTAGGGACTATTTTCAGTAGCGGATTAATCCACATTAAGAAATACCCTAGACTAGCACCTAGGGTATTTCTGTAGGCAGGACGGTGTATGTGGAAGTGAGTCAAAACAAACTGCATTGTGTGCGTTCATTGTAATGAAGGAACATGTCACCTAGTGCAACAGTGTGGCTCCTTGATGTGTTTTTCATAGTTTTTGGACAATAATTGAGCTCTATGGCACAGAAGAATGAGATTTATCAGGCTTTGACACACACACAATCTGTTAGTAGGATTAATACATTGTTAGTTTTGGTCGATATATTATATAATAACTATCAGACAACACTTGTTCGTGGCATACATTTATGGTTGGTTTTGATCTTTTCATGGGATTTGTCAGCAGTAAGAAAAATACCATCAGACTTACTACTGCTGTTTCTTTTTTAACCATTCAACATAATTCAGACATGTAGTAGGAACAGGACTTTAAATCCACATGGGATCACAATGGAAACCAGTCATGTCATGCTAACATTTTCCTTTTATCACAAATGTGAGTGTATGAGAACGAGGAAGCAGGTGAGTTCTGGCGCTGACAGGGCCGAGATAACTTCAGAGGATCTCCGGCTCCTGCGTGGTGCTGACGCACTGCCAGCGTTACCACAGCGCCAGACAGAGAGCTAGTCATTACGGCAACCATCATTGCAGGATGAGGGTCCTTGAGATAAAAGCACCGTCTCACCGGCAGAGTGTCAGAATCAAAGAGTGACATCTCTGCCGGCTGCCTGGGCGTACGTTGCCTGGCAACAAAAATACAGCGGATATTGATGGTGAAACCAATTCTTCTTCAGTTATAACTTGTGTTTTAACTCAAGCGGTTAATATTTTTTGAGTACTATATGGGACCGAATTAGTGTTTATTTGACATTTGCCCCTTGATTCTGTTTTGTATGTTGTTTTCTCTGGACGGTTCTTTTTATTCTCTTCTTTCTCTCACAGTTGTGTGGCTGGCAAAAACAAAAAGTATCACCCAGTAAACCCACTTTACAAGTTACACCCATCATCTGTGATACATCTGTCATCTTCAGCACTTTCATGGAGTTATTCTCTAATGAACTATTGTAATTTATTGTCCCCACTTTCCCTCAGCCTGCCTTCCCTACTCCCGTCTCTATTTGTTATTTCCGGTGTTTCCCAAAGTAGCTTTCAAGAACTCCCAGACAATATGTCTGAACTTCAGCTCAGCTGGCTTACACGCGTAGGTGGGGAGATAGTAGCAGCAATAGTAAGTGCAAATGATCCAGCTAAGAGCCACTTATAGTACTATAACACAAACAACATGTCATGTGGCTGCACTGCATTCTGGGCCTGATCTAAGAGGCAGGTTTACTGAGTGATCTGGATAAAGTGGCAATTTTATCCATAACCTGTATGAAAGAAATATATTTATTATTCTTATTGGATATATTATTTGGTATAATGAAGACATTATATTTAATGATGAACTATTGAAACTTATTTCATTATCTTTATTTGCAATACTTCCTGTTCCTGTTTGTTCAGTCTTTTTCTCATTCATTACTGTTTAAATAAATGTCAGGGACTATTTACCTTTATTTTTATGTTTTTCTCTGCAAAACTTAAACTTTTAAGTTCAAAATAAAGAAAAAAGGACGGGAAGATGTTGCTCCCTGTCTCTTTTATGATGGATGAAATGCTGATGCAGACAAATGTGCAGAGAAGGAAGCCCTCACTCTTTGATGCCACAAGAAAACACATAACAACCTAATATTCCTTGGTAATGATTTAGACAGGTGGACAGACAGATTTTCTTCTATTAAACCTCTGCTATCGATTGATTAAGTTAAGCTTGAGTACAAAGGGGAAAGTAAATACACTTCGACACAACAAAATGGGGCTGGAGATACAAAGAATACCAACAATAGCTTGTTTGTAAATGGTGTTTTTATGTCTTAATGCGTTTCCTTGAAAGGGCACTCCACTAATTTTACACATGAAGCTCAGTTTGTTGTCAACTGTGCCTCTGGAGAGCCCATTTTCTTAAATCTTCTCCACTTAAACTCTCATTAACTGTGTAAGGTAAATGTTAATTATCACATCTGGTTGTTACCTTCTAGTTCTTCCTTCTCAAAGTTGGTGTTGAGCATGGAGCGAGTGCCCCCGCGGTCCACCACTGCCTCCTCATCGGTTCTCTACAAGGGACAAACACACAGACAAAGAGTGTGAACATACAATAACATATAAAGTGTACAAGGTTAGCACATTGTGCATAGAGGGGTGACACATGAGTCACATAGGACACTGCTTATTCAGTGTTAATAATTGTTATGCTGATGTCTGTCTAAGGAGCCTTTCTGTCCTCGCTGAAGCAAAATCCATATTTCATCTAAATGCTACAAGTTGTTACGTAAGAGCTCACTGAGAGCACCCCCCTGCCTAGTGGGAGGATGTGTCCTCAAATACACACACAGAAACTCAACATTATAAGGCTAACTTCCACTTACTGTCACCATGGCAACAATAGGCAGCCAATCGTAATTTGAATAAAACAGCGCTCATCTGCTGAGTGACGGATTACACAGTTTTTGAGTCATGGTTTTTAACAAGAATGCATCATTGTGCGTAAGCCTTAAATCCTGTGAATGCTCCGCCACCCATACCTCCGGCGACGACAGGAGAACAGGGACTGGTGCTAATGGATGCAACATAGTGCTCTTCTGGTTACTCCACGCTATAAATAGCTCTGACCTTGAAAAATGAAAAAGGGACCGGTCTTTGAATGCTTACTCTGTTTTTCGATATTTAATGACGGGCTTGTTATTCATTCCTTTTCAGTTGTTTTTTTCACCAGGAGGAAAACTTACACTTCATCTGACCCGCAAAATTAAAACGTTCCCACACAAATACTGTCAGTTAGGATGAAATTGAACACTACATGCTGTGGTGTGTCTGCATGGCGGCACCAATCCAGAGTCATTTGAGCTCTTTTCGATTGTATTGAACAGGTGCCCTCTGGAGACATATCAACTCCATGAGTGGACCGACTACTCTCCAGTCGACTCAAAATATGCGTCACTGAAAAACCAACCCTTATTAACACTGAGGACAACACTGCATTTATTCAGTCACGATCATTTAAGACCAGTGGACAGCGATATCGACAGCTTTAGCCTTGCTATAGAGAGATGGCTTTCTGTGGTTGCACGCCATGAACACCAGGACAAAAAGTTGTCATGGTGACGCCTCCTCCATCACCTTCTCCCTGTTCTCCTGCCTCTGTCCCTCTCCAGTCTCTGTGTGTGTGTGTGTGGGTCTAGAGTTTATCATTTAGATCATGTGTTGTCTGCCCTCTAGACGTCCTCAGTGAATATGCTGCAGGTCTCCTGGCTGTGTACCTGTCCTGCATTAGGTCATTAGTGTTATTTTTCACATCGCCTGAGTTGCTTTGTTGTTCTTAGCACACATTTCACTGATGTTACCTTGCTGGTATTCAGCAATGATGGAACATAATTAAGTACAATTTGAGATATTTTCTGCTATACATAAAATAAATATAAATGCATATACATTTACTCCACTTCATTTCAGAGTTAAATCTTATTGGTTTTATTCCCCTACATTTACCTGACAGCTATAGTTACCACTTACTTTGCATATTAATAATATAAATATAATCATTAATACATTATGATGTATTATTACTACCTACTATTAAGCTACCCACCAGGATATAAAATAGTTATAATTAGCCTTACAGTGATGCGTACACATGAATGCATCAATAATTAAATATATATTAATCTGAAATGTGCTTTACATATATTCTGATGCTAATCATTTTCCTGCACGTCATGCCATCTGTAAGCCAACCAACTACTACCAACCAATAAAACAACTTTTAACATTACCTGCAGTCTTGGCCTCATCTATGATTGTTATAAAAGGAATAAACACAATGAACCACTATGATCTTCTGAATGAACAATATATAATAATATATTATTTGTGTATTATTTAATGTTTTCCATGTTAAATTGAGTTTCCTTTTTTTATTTTGACCCTTGTTTCTGTTTCGTTAACTTGGTCAGTCTGTTCTTGTTTTATTTTCTCATTTCCTGAGACTACACTTGCACAAAAGAATGCAGTGGTGTGGCTGGAAAAGTTATATATATATATATATATATCATTTAACTGTATGTCAACAGTGTAAAGATCAGTGTCTATTTATTTTAGACAAAGATGACAAAGAGAAAAAGATCCATCCTTGGGAGATAGATAGGTAGATATCTGTCCTACAGAAGCCACAATCATCCTAATCCTGGTGAAATGAGGCCTTGGGCAATACATCCTCTACTTATAATGAACTAAGACCGTGTCACATACACATACTTAATCACATACAATAGGTTGTGAGTAAGAGGAGGCACATTAAAAGCCCATTCAGTTTTTGTTCCATATTGCATGGTTTGCTTGTATAATCTGACAAGGATGTCCTTCACTGCACTTCATGTGATTGAAACACAAAACCAGCACATCAGAGGAGTTTATTTTGTACAGTGGGACAAAGATTACCACACACTAAGCTCTAAATATTTTATGCCACGACCAATGTTTTGACCACAACTGGGTCTTGTTGCAGTTTAAATATATATATAACATGATACCTCTTACCATTATTCAAATGTCTCAATAATTTATCTATTCAAAATGTACGTTGATGTATCATTTCAACATTTTGTCTAACGCTGAGTGGTTTAAACCTGATGTGCTAAACCGGTCTTGAAAAAGAACAAGAGTGGACAAAATGTCAGTAGTATAATAAAATCATTTATCACCAAGCAGCTTTTCTCAACCAGTCAGCAGGATTTAAATCAGCAGCTTTTCAATCAAAACCATGCATCTGTAGCCTCTTTGCGACAACAAATACCTCTTAAAAATGTAATTAACAGAAAAATAAAGGCCCTGCTCTTCAAAAACTGAAGAGAGCACTACACTACACTGTAAACAACAGCACAGGAGGCATGTGCTATACTGCACTGTGACAAGCTAAATGTGGCTAGTGCTGGCCATCAATCTTTCATCCTGAGAGATTAAGCAACAGCACGGTTGGTACAACACTCTCTCTCACACACACACATGGACAACCATGTGAGAAACAAGACAAAGTATCAAAGGAGTGTATGGACAGATGCTGAGAGCTGACACGGTGGGCTTACTGTATAGGAGGGACATTAACAGAGCAAGTACTCATAGACATGCAAGCACTCATACAGCACACAGGCCCAGATGGGGATTCATTATCAAGTCCCTGGAGACAGACTTCCCTAGATTTCCCCTGACAGATGGTTAATGGTAATCTGAAAGACTTTGACATCTTCTTAATGTGTTAATTTTGCCAGTGTCCATGCCTCTGCATCCGAATGCGGTGGTCCAACCCTCCACAGACTTAGACTGACCACTGCACACTATCTACTGTGAGAGGAATCACAGACGTAACCATCACTCGTGATATCCCAAAGCCAAAATAACCAAATAAAAAAACTTACAAACCTGCCTAATAAGTAATACATACTTGTATCTTTTCTGCCCTTGTGGTAGTGAGGGCAGCAAAGATGTGAGCGTCCGTGACAAGCCTGGGAGAAAAGCAGGGGGTTGCTACTCGTTGGCCCTGCTGGTCCCTAGGGAAACTCCCTCAGTCTCAGTAACACACTGTCTCCCTGTCCCCAATCCATGAGAACGAAACACATCTAAATACAGCTGATACGCAATTCAAAGCCCTAGCTTTAGCGAGTACCACCTGATGGCAACAGGATGAGGATTTTAAAACCACTGCTGCATTATACTGAATCAGATTAACTGTGTGTAACCTCCTCTGTCTTCTAACACATGTCTAACAAGTACTGTGATAGCTGTCTCTGAACTCCCTTATATCTATCCTGCATCCCCCCTGCATTAGCACTGCGGTGGCCACTGCACCACTGTACAGGCTAGTGCAGGCTGGAACACATTTATCTGCGGAAAAGAAACTGCTGTTTTTCACTGTAAATTATTATTAAAATCAATCCATTGACATTAAGCATAAAGATAAAAATTCCCTGCATCTAACTAAAACAATGTTTATGGCTCTTGTCATC
This sequence comes from Morone saxatilis, assembly GCF_004916995.1. Classification (NCBI taxonomy): domain Eukaryota; kingdom Metazoa; phylum Chordata; class Actinopteri; family Moronidae; genus Morone; species Morone saxatilis. The sequence goes on from NW_023340206.1 coordinate 7,503,199, forward strand.
ACACTTCCACTTAGTGCAGCGTTGGTTTTTTGGCAATAGTGTAGGAGACTTTTGGTGGACGAACTTTGACGGGCGCATTTGCCAGCGAGGATTAGCCTTTCAATAACCATTGAAGTCTGTTTCACGGCTGCCAGCTGAGGCGATCTACTGGACCAATTTCAAAACCTTTTGTACGTATTAAAACAAAAGATCAGGCTTATGGTTTGTGCTCAATATAGCCGATACAAATACCTGTAAAGTAAACATCATATCCTAGTTTCAGAAACCAGGATAATCTACCCGGAGTACACCAATAGACACCAGGATGCTGTAGCACCTTATCCAGGTTTCTGATCACTTTCTGCCATGCTCACAGATGCGTTATCAGCTCAATTTAATGATTCATTTGATTTTGATTTGATTACATATTATTTTGAAGCTATAAGTTGAGGCAGCCAGAAACCAGAATGTGTTCATCCTTAACTGTCGCTGTCCACCAGTAAAATGTCTGTCTCTAGTGAGTGTATGAGTGTACCTGTATATAGGATCATGTATACAGGAACATTAATTACCAAGTAAACACAATATCCTGAATATGATGCAAACCAGGATAAACATATGCAGACGACTTCTAGACCCTGAAACTTTGTTTAAACCAGACCTTCTCCAGGTTACAGTCTGCTTTTCACAACCTCCAGACTTCTTTTGTAAATTCAAAGCTTGTTCTGAAAAGACTAAGTATATGCATTTCGCAAGAGCATAGCCAGAACCTTACTCTCTCTCCCTTCAAAACAGAAAACAACATTATACAACGCACTATTATATCTACATTGGATCATGGAGACAAACTGCGTACTCATGCTGCTGCTGTTAAACCACTGGGTGCCATTTAACACTGTGCCATTCAGTACATTACTCGAGACAGCTGTTGCACCCACCACTTTGAGTTATATAAAAAGGTCAGAGGCCATCACTGATATCCAGAATGGCCTCACCATACCAGTGTTTTCATTCAACAAACCTTAGTATCCAAGTTGCTGAAATATTTAACATCCTTAAGCGAGTTCAAAGTGAACAACTGTGACGCTGAGAGTGCTGAATTGTCGTAGTCATGTCATTTATTGTTTTTTTTAGGTCCCTCTTGTAAAAGAGATTTTGATCTCAATGAGACTTCCTGGATAAATAAAGCCTAAAATTATCGAAATAACTCAACAGTTGTCTGATCAAATGTCAAGCTGTGACTACTGTTATTTTCTGAAAAAAGGTCTGTACGATTACCCGAGGAATCCTTTTTTCTGCCATGTACATGCTATATTCTGCTTTACGCTGATACTCATTTGTCCCCTTCATAGGATCAGTATGAGTTTATTAACAGAGTAAGTGTGAAGTGAATTAGAAAGAATGAAATCCACCTCCTTTTCCTAAAAGATTCATATATTTTACTTTACAGTTATAATACTTTACAGTATGTGAAATAATGTGATATGATGCTATGTCCCACACAAAGCTTTACCCTGCTCAGTATGAGAGATGAGTTAGAGTCTCCTCCCTGCAGGTCTCTGCTTCTATTTATAGACACTGGTTTCTCTACCTCATGATGCTGACCCCAGACCAGCCCAGAGAGTTGCATCCCTGCTCACCAATCTGGGCTGAGATTAATCTGCCAGCCTTTATGGTAGGATAAAACCTTGTCTCTGACCACGGGATCAGTGATGGAGGGCCCTGCGTGGTAGCGAGAATTAAATCGTCCCTTTCTCGGTTGGTCCGCTGGTCGGTGATGAAGGCTTCAGGGGAACGGGAGCGAGGAGCACGTGACCAAGACCCCATGGGAGTCGGGATGGGAAAGGTGGGGGAGGGGAAGACATGTGAACAGGCTTGATGAATAGACACACACTAACATAATAAGAATGTGTATTATGTCTACATCTGTAGGCATCATAAGCCTCTCTCCTTTATAAGTTATTGATTTGTTTATGTGCATGTAGTTACACACGCGCACTAGTTATATGTGCAGCAAATAGCACGCGAAGATTCACACAAAGCAGGATGCACATGTACTGTACACACAAAGACACACACCATGCATAGGCCCGCTAATGCATACAGTCCCTTTGCAGGCAGTGGTGTGATGGGGAGGAGCAGTATGGATGAATGAGCACAGGGCAAGAGGAGCAAAAGGCTTCAGGCCTGGAAACGAACCGAGGACCAGGGGATGTTGTAATGTCACACAGTGTTAAGAGTGCGTGCGTTCATGTATGTGCGCACAGTGCGAGCATTTGTGCAGCGATGGTTAAGTAGAGCATCGTGACCTTCGGGAGAAAGGCTTGACATTGGACTTCATCGGATTTTGATTCAGTGCACATTCTGTATGCAGCATAAAGCTTCAGAGTGGCTAATGGCTAATGTTAGCAATGTTTAGGTAGATGCCATGTCACAGGCAAACGTGCCGATGTCTTTAAAGCACTCCCACTCATGGACACAGAGGCCGCTTTAATTCATTCAGGTTCACCAAATAGCAGCACGTTGCTTTACTTAAATACCCTGAAAATGTGGCTTCAAATTGCTTCTCCATAATTATGATCATAACTAAGCAACAATTAAAGACGTATTAAGAGTTTAACACTCAAAACACTCTTTCTGATTGGTTCACAGAGGTGTATGGTAATATCATACACTCCCACTTCAAACCAGTGTCGAAATCAAAGGGAGAAGAAACACAGAAATCTCTCATGTGAAACAACAAACACTGGTATAATGTTGGCTCAACCCATCCCTCATAGTAAAAGGCTAGTCTTTCTGGGCCTCTATTGACTTTTAAACAGACACATGCAAATCTAACCCCATGTTTTACTGATGTATGCACAACTAAATCTGAATAAGTGGATTAACACTCAAGTCCAACAATATAGAATACCTGCTATTTAAAGGGGAACCTCCACCGGTTTTAGGCATCAAAGACTGTTTACAGGTGTTGAGACGTACTACTACACATGTGAAAAGGGTTGTATAAAGCCTTTGTGGCTCCAGAGGGAGCTGTGTGAAGTCTGGGGGTGTGGAATTATAAAGAAGTGAGTTTCGCAGACTCTGCCTGTAGTCTGCTTGAGGTTAGCACTCAAGGCTACATTAGCTAAATCTGTGACAAAACTTCTGGTGGTCAAGTTGCATTGTGGGTAAGTAGGTGTGAGGTATTGACAAGGAAGAATAATGCATGGAATAAACAAGAGAATATTTGTTCTATGATTCATATAACACTGACAGTGTTATATGAATGTAATGCTGAATCAGTATCCATTTAGAAAGCAAAAGTAATTCTCCAGCACACAGTATCCGCCCAGTTCTAAAGCCTGAATAAAGGCAGTTTGTTTCAGTCTTTTCCAGGCCTAACAATAGGTTTTCTCCTTGGCAGTCACAAAACACAATACATATAGTGACAAAACAATTCTCTACAATAGCCCAAACAGCAAAAAACCTTCACAGGATTAGAACCGGTCTTCCCCCTCTGGAGAACAGGTGTGTCCCTGGAAGTACGGGATCTAGAGTTACAAGTTTCCAAGCAGGTGAGTCCATGCACAGATTTCCTACAGGTTGATATATCACTTGTGGTTGTAAGCAAGCTCAATGTATCTGGGTGGCTGCAAAAAGCACTGAATTGACATGCTAACTCCCACTTGCACTCCGTTCTAGCAGACTTTTTAATCAATCTGCACTTTGAAATGCATTTTTTGAAAGGGGCCTCCCAGATAAATTCTACACAAGGGAAACACTGGAGGAATTTCTAAATCAATTCATTTGCCACCTCTTGATTACACACCTCAGGCTGCTACACGTGCGGTCCGTGTCCCTGACCACTCTTCCTAATGAGTTTCATGTCTGACATTGTTAAACAGTGCCTGCAGAGCATCGAGTGATTGACCTGAAAGGGCCAACAAAGCCTCAGGATCACCAGGCAGCCACCGCCCTAGCTTTTGTAAATACATCTGGTGACCACTGGTAAGCGGACAAAGAACCAACTATCGTGGGAAAACAAGAACTGAAAAAAATATCCAAACAGAGCAACCTGTCCTTTTACCTGCACATTTACCCACTGAATGATAATCCTAACCGCAGTTACAGCTACTGAATATTAATTGTTTTTGACCTCACATGGGACAAAGGGTGACAAAAACGTCTGCTGTACCCTCAGAATAATCCTGTACACAACATCTTGTGGTGTATTTTCCTGATACAGTCCAGAAATAAACCCAGCCGACAGTGAAAGTGACCTGAAATGTATCTGCTTGAACTCCTTCGGATGCCTTCTGCACATCTCGCTCTAAAAACACCACTCTAACCACATGTTACGGTTGCATCTCTAAATCTCCTCTGAACGCGTTCTAGTTTCCTCCTAGGACGGTGACCTCTTGGTGATAGTGCAGTTAAAGGTGAATGCCACTCAGCGGAAACTCTCACAAAGTGACAGCCCAGTCAGCGTTCATTCACATGTAGAGCACCGTGCCACAGCTGAAGAGCAAATGTAAGACTGTAATTCGGTTTGTCACAGCAGTGTACAGCGAGGAGTTACTGGGAGACTGACTGTCTATTAATGTATTAATACAGGAATTGTTGAAAGGCACTTTTAAATACCATCAAAAACGTTTTCATTTAAAATAGCAATAATTTTACACATTAAGTTTAGTTTATTCATCATGAGGAGTAATACTTCTCAGCCTATGAAAACAGTATGTGTCCAGTGTCTAAAAAAAAATAACCATGATGTCATCATTACAGAAAGCCTGCATTACACACTGGAGGTGTGGAGAGTGAAAGAAGAGGGCATTTAGGAGTCTAACAGGGGTCTAACAGAGTTCTTTGTTCCAATAGATTATGTTACGTGTCTCACAGTTGGAGCACTTCTTCAGCTCACATCGGCATGACGCTCTCCTGGTTGAATCATCAGGCCAAAAGATGAACAACTGTGTTAGAAAATATCTGGTTCTTTTGATAAAAACAAGCCAGTACACGTATGTGTAAATGTGAGGCTAGACTCCCAAGGTGCATTTCAGCAAGAGACATCCAATCAACAAGCTTAAAATTCTGTCATGTGCGCCACTAATAGTGGGATAAACAAAACTGATTTTACAAACCTTAGGTTAATGTTTTTTTTAAATAGGAAAGTGACTGGAGCTGTAGCTGGAAAGGATAGACAGAAAGGGGAGAGAGGAGAGAGAGGGAGGGGATGGAATGCAGCAAGGAAGGGCCCGCAGGTCAGATTCGCAACCCTGGGCCGCTGTAGCAAAGGACTCATCCTTGGTACATGGCATAAAGACGGCAATCAGCTGTCAGCAGTGTGGGCAGTATGAAGTGTGAAAGATTGAGAGTGTTCTATATAATGCAGCAGTAATAGAAATACTATACTTCTACTCCTTGTAAATGAGTAGTTTAGAGTGTTGATTACTGTTATAGTATTTGGGGCAAATTTACATTGTAAATATGTTGTATATGTGTCACTCTCCACCTCTGAAGGCCGAAATGAAATATAAAATATTAGATATATAATATAGAGACACGGCAGCCGCTGCATTTGGATGGAAGGATTAGTCGGCAAAACAAAAACGAAAGTAAAATTGTTTAATGTTATGTTTGTTTTCATACAGTGTCTACCAGTGCGTGGGAATAAAAACAAAAGACGTAATGGAAAAAAAAAAACGCCAGCGAATGCAACACTATCTGGGAATATTAACTATCCAGGCATGTTATCTTTCATACGTAACTAGTTATAAAACAACACAGAGGACGTCTTCAAGTGTCAAAACCAGATCTATCTGAGAGCTTATTATTCCAGTGTCTTGGCCAGTATAAATCACAGACCTATTGATTCTCACAGGATCCTTTCCAGGAATCAGTGTAAATTATCACATCGCTCTCAGGGAAGCAGATATCGTGACCTCACTTCTACGTTCTCTTGAGGCTTTCACAACAGCAGGCATGATTAATGTTTATATTGCTATACATTGAGATCTAGGCCAGCAGGTACACTTTAAAAATCATATTAGATGTTGTAAGTTGCGTACACTGTCCACAGTAAGCCCAGAAAACAGCCAAGCATGTGACGCTTCATGTAAAATCCTTAGGACTGGGTTTTAATATCAATCTGTCTATTTTCATTCAATCTGCTTTAGTAGACTTTCTACACGTGCTAGGAGCCAGAGTCTATAGATTGTAGCTAGCTAAGAGGGGTGATGGATTACCAGCAGCTGAACAAGCCCTGTGATTGGCTGACAGCCTCTGTTGTCATGGTATTCATCCCTACAGATGGCCATGGTTACCGTGGCAATGGCAGCAGGGTCGGCATCAGCAGCCTCACAGGGAAGAATATGCTAAGTACACTGGGAACATCTCTACATCATCACTTCTCTCTAACCTTGTCAGACACAGGCAGATAAGAAGTGTGAACACTGACAGCAAAGTAGGTTGAGATTTTTAAAAGCTGCTTGGATTTGAATAGCAGGTAAACTTTCTGCATGTCCTAAAAGCACCAAAAGGAAAGACCAGAAAAAAATCTATATAAATGACGAAGTGCTCACACACAAACAAATCCAATATTTCTGGCTTTTGTTCGCCTTTTGTTCCCTCAGAGTTCACCAGGGTCAGTACCGCGGCTATAAGCTCCTCTCACGCCCCAGAATGACAGTCCCATCTGTCAGCCATCCTCCCCGGGACCTTCCGCATGCACATCAGCACAGCTGGCCCCGTTTGCAGCACAGGAGGCATGCCTCCCGCAGTCTATCAACTATACACGCATAAACAATTATATACAATATTACAGTCAGAAAAACAGCAATTTTCCTGCTAATATTGTTCCTCTACTGTAGCTACTGTTTAACCTCAATGTCACGACAACAGCTCATCCGAATCAGTGTAAAACTAGTTTAACAAATGTATATTTTTACATGTCACCAAAATCACCAAAACTCAGTAGTTTCTAAATAATTCAAATAGAATTACAGCAAAGTCAAAGGAATGCTCACCCTCTTACATCTTAAATACTTTTGAGTGTAAGATCAGAGTAACCTACCTGATATATAAATCCTTTATTGTGGTCCACTGAGAGCATGATGCGCCTCCTGTAAGGTTGGGGCGGGATGCCCGCTAACTCCCCTTGTGCTTGCAGCAATGGTAAGACGAGAGGCTAAGGCTCAGGGCCTGAGCCCCACTCTGGACTGGAGAGTGTTTGTTAGTGATTGTGTATGAGAGACACAGAGAATAGCAGACAAAGATAGAGCCAGCTCCTCTGTTGGGCTATCAGTCAGACCCTCTCCTCTCCTCAGCCGCTCTCCTCAGCCGCTCTTCCCATGCTGGAGTATGGCAGCAACCTCACTCCGAAACCCCCACGAACACAACATAAAAACAAAAGCAGGGAGCTCAGCACAGCTCCGACACTGCCTCTGCCTCTGCCTCCAACGGCTTTCATCCAGGGTAGCATCAAATGTTTCTGACAAGCGTCCATCCGCCAATCCCCCCAGAGAGATTAGCGCTCTGACATCACCGATGCTGTGCCGTGCACAGTTCTGCTCTGCTGAGCCTCCGAGCTCTGTAGCTCTGTTACCTAAGAGAAGCCTAAGGTTGCAGGGAGTCAAAGAACACCATCTTGCATGAGGGGCACTACGCAGCCCCAGCACACCTCACAGCTACGCATACCATGGTCACTACACACCTCAAGTAGATGAAGCAGTGAGCAGGGTTGGCGTTGCAGTTTTACTGTATACAGTATGTGCATCTTTAAGTGCATGTGTCTGAGCGCGTGTGTGTGTG
>NW_023340206.1:7510976-7518118 GCF_004916995.1 Morone saxatilis
GTGTGTGTGTGTGTGTCTGCACAACCTACCTGAGGCAAAGGAGCTGCTCTCTGGCTGTAGTGCATTGTCAGCGAAACTATGATCGAGACATGGTGTGCTAGAAAGGGATCCGGAGGAACAAGCAACTATTTCTGGTGCACTGCCTGAAGTGACTGTCCAATCACAATGATGCTGTCTTTGTGGTCCATGTCATCTGATGTTAGTTTTCAAGATCAAAGATGACTTGTGATATTCACAGATGAAGACGAGACAACAAAATCACACTTCACACTACACTCTGAATCTCACTACAATCTCATTCTCTATGAGCCTCTCTCTCCTCATCTCACCATCTGTCTCTTACATTCACCATCTAGCTCCGTGCCCTCTCCCTCTACCTGTCTCCATGCCCTCTTCATCCTCTTCTTCCACTGACACTGCTATAATTAACCATGGAAAGGAGCACAGCCGGTCTAGGGGGTGGGGAGGCTTCCTGCCTGCCCGCTTGCCTGCCAGTTCTGCACAGTCGGATCACCAAAATCAAACAGAGATTTCACACTGGTCCAAGAACGCCACGCTCAAAAGAACAAGCCCGGGCAACTCCAGCAGACTTCCTCCGTCTGTTCTCACTGATCTTCTCCAACCCGACCAATCAACCAGCCCTAACTGGACAGCCTGGCAGACATCCTGCTGTTACGTCAGGGTTGTAATTAGGACCACACCAGTAAAAGTCCAAGTCAAATCCAGGACTTTGAGTTCAAGTCAAGAAGTGGTTGACATGACAGGGGTTCAAGACCAAAGAGATCTCTTTATCCTATACAATGAACGATACCATAGCCACAGACAACACAGTCAGGAGTAGATTAAAATCATGTAGAGGGGCAATTCAAACAAGGTTACAGTCAGAGCTTCATAAGTACATAAAACTGCCGGTTCGCCACAGCAATGTTGATGATTATTAATGCCAAACGAGATAACTAACAGTGAGACAACACAAGTGATGTTTAAATGGACTCCATCAAAAGATAAATAACTATTCAAATACAACCTCCCTTTTCTTTGCCATGGTGAGTGGTAACAGATGAGGCACGCCAAAAATAAAATTCCTACAGGTCAGTTCCCTACACTTTTCGTACTGATGCAAAATTGAAATAAAAATCAATCAAACTACACATTTATTAGAGCAGCAGATATGTTATGACGAATCCAAACATAGTAAACAAGTCCAAACCGGGTGCAAAAAGAGGAAAAACTGTCAGAGAACCAGTTTAAGCTGTCCAAGCCAAAAGCTCTCAAGACATGAGAGTGGTATCGATCTCCTCACCTGACTGCTGGCAACGAAAGTGAATAAGTGTGAGTAAGTCTGTTTCTGGAGCAAGACATCAGAAAGCTTTTTGTTTTGTTATAAAATTGCTAAAGGTTACACAAAATATTCTATCTATAGATCTATACTTCCCTCCTAGAGCCAGTAAACAGACTTCTTTACTCGTCAATGAGCAGCTTTATGTCCTATAAAATGTGGTTTTCATTCGAGGAGTAATGAGATTTATCCAAATACTAAGATTTGAGATAATCTATTTATGACACAGCAACATGGTAACATCAGCTTTACCCCATTTTTGCTTAGACAATTAAACTCATAACTCATGTATCACAAAATGCACCATTACCTTTATATTTGTACCTGTTATTGTACATTTAATTCACCCACCATTCTTACCCTGAATCTACCTTTAAATTTCAACCTCCTACTACGGAAAGCAAGGGTTACTTGCACTGCAGTGATCGAACAAAAAAGGTGAAAAATATCCCTGCGTCCTCCTAATAATTAGGAATGTAGAAATCCAGTTTGGCCACTGGCAGACACTTTGTCCTCAGTCTGGCTCACAGCCCACAGTTGCATAAGAAATATTTTGTCAGAGCAGAAGACAAGCATGATACATGAAAACTCTCCTCTACAGTTGTCTGCTTACACTTCTATCCTGTTAGCTCTTCAAAGCCATTTCACTTAATTCCCATTATCTATTATTAATTATCAACCAGCGTGTTCTCAGCCTTGCATGGCTGCCAGATGCATAGTGACATGTGTAACTATTGTGATCTAAAAAAACATAACATCTGCTAAACAAGCTGGCTAATTATAGATAGAAGCCAAATACAGCTCTGTAATATTACTGTAGATTATAGTTTATAGAAAACATGGATTAACAGCAAAATGTGATCACAGAGCCATCGGGACAATATAACAGCCTGTCACTGCCTGAAATCTGCCTAATCTTTCACTTTTTAACCTTTCAATTGCTTGCTCAGAGGTAGAAGAAGTATTCACTTGATTTAAGTCAAAGTACCAATACAACATTTTAAAAATACTCCATTACAAGTGAGTTAGTATCAACAAAATGTACTTCAAATATCAAAAGTAAAAGTACTCATTCTGAAATAAAATGTCCCCTGTGATTGATACATTATTATGAATGACATTATTGAATGTATGAGCTAGTTTTTACTACTTTATATACAGTCAGGTAGTTAAGTCCAAATCTGAGGGGTTGGGATATGATTCTTGGGAGAGGAGGGAAGAAAAAACTAAATTTAGCAAGACAAATGTATTTTCATTTTTTGCAGTTTTCTCTCATTGTTGCCTTCATTGTGAAATACTGGATAATTTGACCTCTTTGTGCCTCAAACTGTTTAAATAAGACCATCGGAGATGTTAAGAGGAGAAGTGCATCCTCAGTGGAAGTGCCAACAGCTCATAGACAGCAAAATATGTCAACGGGGCCCAAGACTCCGCTTTTTTTCTTTGCAAGGCCAGAGATATACTTTTGCTTTGAACTACGCGTTTGCTTGCCAGTTATGGCTGCCTCACATATCTTGCATCCATTTGGACCGTTAGTTCTGCACGTCCTCGGAAATTAATGCCACACACTTTTGCTCTCCACGAAGGAAATATTTGGCCCTTCAGCTGCTACATGCTAGCTGCTATGCTTACCAGCTGTAATAATATAATAATTATAGCATTTTCTAACAAAAGCAGCTGCTTGCTCCTTTTGCAAAAAAAAAAGTGAGCTGGTTAAGAAAGCACAGAAACAACTATATCTTAAGGAAACTTTAGAAAGAAGGAGTATAAAGGGAACTACAATCTGAAATACAACCCTGTGTTGTAAATGACAATAAAATAACCTTGATTATGATTCGTTATTAATTGACTAGGTCAAAACCTCGTACATGGCTGACCATGTATGACATGCTAGAGGGCTTTTAATTTGAAACAAAGGTTTTATATTTGAAACGGATACAGACAGTGGCAATGGTATAACTCCATCACACAACCACAGACTTTCATGTTCATACGGCTGGCCCCGCTTGTTGCAGTTCAGCCCGAAATATTAATGATTACCGATACAAATTTTATAGGCGTATCGAATGTTCTCTGTGTAAAATCTGCAACAAATCTAATAACTGTGAAATAAAGAGTAAATGTAATTAATTACCTTCAACCACAGCTCTTCTTACAACTCTTTACAGACTTGCTTTCATGTAACAACAGTACATTTCTTGTGACCTCCCGTTTTATTATTCGTGCCTTGACCTTCACATTTCTCATTTTATTACTTTTACTATTGATTTTCAGATTCTAACCCTGTGTTTTAAAACTAGTCTTTAACGAGTGCATCAAATTGAGTTATCATTGTTGTTACAGAGCAAATCAATATGACATTGACATGACTGAGATCTGTACTCACCACATCTTTGTTTTCTTGGGAACTTTGTTCCTGCAAGTCAGAGAACAACAAGAGATCAGTCAATGGGACAAAAGCAAGGCATGTGGATACTTTACTGTCACACCAGATGCTCCGTTTAGAAATTCCTGAACATGTAGTAAACTTGTCCCAACTCAAAACAACGAGAGATATGGCAGTAGCAATGATGCTTTCAGAAACAGCCCTTCCTGCTGTAAATTAAACACACTCTCGTGCTTGACCTTGGGAACCTGGTAACCTAGCAGAACGGGCTACAATTGGATATTTTGTTCTAGTCATGTTTTGGTTGTCACATAGTGAGGAGTCCCTGAGATTCTCACCATGCTAACACCTCACATACCCATACACATCCTGGTGAAACCATGACAACGCATTTGCTTGCCGTGTAGGCGGGGAGGGACGGGGGAAGCAGCCATGAGTTACAACAACAGGAAAGAAAGCACACTGCATTGAGACTGCAGGGGAAACAGAACAGACATCCCACGCCACATCAGGCTTCACTGTACGTACGCCGCGAGCTCTGGAAAACGAAGTCCTCATGTCACACGTCCACAAAATAGGACAAACAAGCTGAGTATTGATTTGCCTTCAGAGCAATCGTTGCTTTTAAACATCATCTCTCTCCTCCGGCGTTAACTGTGCATCCAAGGCAGCCGACATTTTTTCTTTTTTCACCTTCTCGGCAGAGTCTCACCTGAATGCTGATGAGGGGAGGCTGACCTGCAGGAGTAAGCTCTGCCTTCAAGTGGCCAAATGTGTTACGTTGGAGACATGCTCGTTTGATATTCTGCCAGCGGGTTCACTGGGCTCTGACCTGAGTCACACACACATATTGGACCTGTTTGTTTCCTCTTGTAATCCACCAATATGTGATACAACCTGAACCCACACTGGAGAGAATATATCTCAGTGAAATAAATAAGACTTTGGGATGCTTGTGTAGAATTTCTCTGTCTCTCAGGTCGATGGATGGTGATTTCAAGAGCTCCTGCGGGTACAGGACTATCACATGTGAAAGAATCCGATTACTTTTTTTAATTTTTTTTAATGAATTTCTGTGCATATGCTCTCAAAATGAGTACAAATAGGCCAAATGGGGTAATAATCCCGTGAAGCCTCTTATGGAAAGATGGAAAGACAGCAAGCTTGTTACATCCAACTGATGAGGCATATACCTCCCTGTGTCTCCTCACTGTTAGGATCAAACACTTGATCCTCTCATCTCAGTGCAACATCTTATGCCAGCAGTACTGTATACCTAAAGCAACAGCTTGACAGCAGGTTTCATAAACACTACGAAAACTGGGTCGACTGGTAGACCATATGATTTGGCTGGAAGGCAACATATGAAGGAGCCTTTTCCATGCAGGTAGTGGGGCGCAAATACATAACTGTGTGCACACATATGTGCTGTGTAACATTGTATTAACCCGTGCAGTGACTCACAGATGTCTTCTGTTTGAAGGTGTAGGCGTTTGTAGTGAAAGAGGTAAAAAAAAAAAGGTGCTCAAATATAAATCGTGCACACGGTGAAAACATGTCCTTTTTCAATTTATGGTGCGCAACATCCATGTTTGTCATGAAATGACGACACACAAGCAGTAAAGCAGTGAAAATATAGATATGGGTCATTTTGAAATACAGATGTATTGAATATGAATCCTACAGTGGTGGGACGTTTCATTACAACTGTGCCTGCTTTATTCTAAAGAGAAATTAAGATGATGAGCAGCAGTCCACTCCGCTTTGTGTAAGATCCACAGCTAACAACAGATGAAATTGAACACAACAATAGCGTGTCTATTTGGTCTTACCGTTGGTAAGAGCGGCTCCATTTGAGCTCCTTGATCCGTGATGTCCATCTTTTCTTCTCCTTGGCTTCACAATAGACAAGTCGTGATGCGCTACTGCGCTTCAGTCAAACGCTGCTCGAAGACAAGGTTGGCTTTTGTGATTTCTTTTTCCTTTTTTTCCTCCCCCCCCTCACACATTCACCGGCCGGGTTTTCTCAAATGGAGGTAGCACAGCATTCCCGTCCTGCCCTACATAATTTACGCATGAAGGAGGGAGGTAGTGCTTCCCATTACACGCGCTGAGCCCTGGACGCGGCAATAATGAGGCGCACAAGTGAGGAGCGGAGCCACTGTGCGCACACTTTTATCCAGAAAATCCACTCATCCACTTCATCTACATGTATTTATAGCCACACAAAAACACACGGGGATATATTTTAGTGTATAGGAGCAGGCGCGTGTTATCACTCAATTAAAAGCGAGCTGGCGTCTCATCCACATGGTGTCTCCGTTATATATATGCAGCCATTTATACTTCTATGGGATCTCTTTGTCTTGGGGGTCTGATTCATTTTGGCTGTGAAATCCAGTTTAAAGGCAGCAGCTGCAACCACACACTCATGTTGCAATGCCTCCTGATTGTAGGCAGTGTGTCTTGTCGGAGCGACCCATGTGGATTTTCTCCCCCACTATAAAGCCTGCGCCGTACAGGCCGCAGCGACCACTGCGCTCCCAATCTGCCCTCGCTTCATCTATAAAGCACTTTGTATGAAATGTTACCGGCGACAGTAGAAAGACCAGCTGCATCAATGCACTGGTTAATCGCGGCATTGTGTGGAGCTGCAGCACGCAACGGTGCACCGGCATCAGCGTCCGGATTACACAAGGATGCTGCTCGCAGGGGATGATTATACACTGGCGCCCTCATCTGGTGAAACGCGAGACACGTTAATTAGATCCAATTAGCGCTGCTGCACTGCAAACAGCATAGGTTGGAAAATCACTGGAATTGGATGTGTGTGTTGTCTCGGTTCAGTGGGAGACTATAATGCTGCTACATTAATGTCAGTATTACAGGGGATTTAACAAATAGTAAAGATCTTAATGTGTTAATTGTGATTTATAATGAATGCAGCCTTCTATAATGCAAAGTGGATTTTAGAATAATAGTAAATTAAGACCTCCAGGGTCCCTGACAGGCTCTCACCGGGTCCCATAGTAATCTGAGAGGGGATTTAATCAGTAGCTCCCATTTTAGTTGTGTTTTTAAAGGATACTATCCATTATTAATTAGCTTAATGATTAATTGATTTTTTTTAGGGGTGTAAGAAAACTTTAAAAATAAGTGGGCCTATATCTCAGCTGTTTGTCCATTTCTGTGAAGAAAACTATAATAAATTGTGATTTTATTTAAGATCTAAACTTTAAAGACCGGTCCCTTAATATATCTGGGAAACCTATCTCTGATCAATATTCACAGGAAAAATGTTAAAATCACTCATTTTACACAAACTTCCTGCAGCTATTCCCAATTTACATTCACTGTCCTCCTCCTGCTCCTCCACTGTCCTCCTCCTCCTCCTCCACTGTCCTCCTCCTCCTCCTC
>NW_023340206.1:7518218-7543175 GCF_004916995.1 Morone saxatilis
GTCATTTTAGTTCACTTCCTGCGGCGTTCAAGTAGGTTTTTTTTTTTCTTTTCTGCCCCATTCATCACTCAGACGCTACAGTGTGCTCCCCCAGAAACACTGCAAACATGGCGTGTCATTTGAACACATTTTCATGCTTTTTTTCCTGACTAATAAACACAAACAGTGCCTGATTTGTCTCCCCTGTCCTTCTAGCCTCAAGAGGAGTTTTAATTATGTCTCAGAGCGCCAACAGTGCTTTTTGGCTGAAAAAAAAAAAAAAAAAATAGGAAGTTAGACATTTTTCATCATTTCATCCCAGCGCAAACTCATTTTAAAATACAGCTGTCCAAAACCCAGAAAACCAAGAAAGAGGGTGTAACTATGAGTGACGTACAGGGTCATTTTAATCACTTTTGTCCCTGTCAGGTAATCTTCATACTCTCAACAAGGTGTGCCTGAAGTTGTGATGATTTATGGGATGCAAGCCCCGACCACGTCACCTTTTTTAGAAGCGCGCTTTTGGCTGAATTTTAACTTGAAGCAGGGCATTGTGGTTCTACATAATTGTAGTTCTTATTTTAAATCACTTAAGACTTCACTGCAGTCAACACAGAACAATCAAGCCAGGACTAAAAGTTACTTTTAGCGTCTTGATGGAAACCTTGAAGAAGTCTTTTTACTTTTACTAAGAATTCTTATCTTATACAAACGTGCTGCAACGATCAGTTGAAAAAAATCATCTGAAACAATTTTAATTGGGTTTTTTTTAATAATTTTTCAACCAAAAATGCAAAAAAAACCCCCAAAAATGTGTTTCAGCCTCTCAGATAAGAATATTTCCTGCTTCTACCTGTTTCCATTATTGCTAATTGAATATTAGTAAAGCCCAACAGTGCAGCGGGCTGTTGAAAGGCCTAAAATGTTATTTTACGCTCACATTTTGTCTTATTTAACCTGCATGTTATCCAATTGTTACACTCTCCCTTTCTTTCTCCTGTGTCTTTCTTTCTGTGTACACAAACAAGGTGTTGAAATGAATGAATTAATGTATCCTGTAAGAATGGCACCCTGCTGCTAGCGTTTCCTATTTGCTCCCCAGCATTCAGTTCTTTTCAAACATTTGTTTTTCTTCCCTTTTTATAAAAAAAAAAATCCGCCTTCCCTTTCCTCCCCTCCTTGCTTTGTTCCCGCCTCCCCGTCGCCGCCAGAGTGCCAAAGCTGACCCAGAGGAGCTGTTCACCAAGCTGGAGCGCATTGGCAAGGGTTCGTTTGGCGAGGTGTTCAAAGGCATCGACAATCGCACCCAGAAAGTAGTGGCCATCAAGATCATAGACCTGGAGGAAGCGGAGGACGAGATCGAAGACATTCAGCAGGAAATCACAGTGCTGAGCCAGTGCGATAGCCCCTTTGTCACCAAGTACTACGGCTCATACCTGAAGGTTTGTTTCACACATACATGGACAGTGTCTTCCTGTTCCCCCCCCACGAGTCAGACCTCCAAGTGAGCAAACACGATGAGACATAAAAGGATTTCTCTTCCTCTACCCACTTTCTCCCTGAATAATCCGAAATTAAAAAGGGATTAGCCTCAGACGACTTCAGACACCCACCAAGCCCTTATTAGTGTCATCATGACTTGTTTAGGAGTCATTTTAAGAATGCACCTGACTCTCGGCACGTGGCAGTAAGCCAGTAACCACCTTCATGAGCAAACTGTGAAATGCACCATAGTACTTAATGACCCCTTTCTTTCTCTGCTCTTCCAGGACACTAAGTTATGGATCATTATGGAGTATTTAGGTGGAGGCTCAGCATTAGATTTGGTAAGTGATTTCTGCTTCATGTTTTTGTTGCACTGAGCTCCGTACCGTATCCCTGATCACCCAAACAGACTATAAAATCTCAATCCCAGGAAATTGATTTGCGGTAGTAAGCACGTCCTACCACCCCCCCAGAATGAGCTGGGTGATTCAGTTATGATTTTATAAAAACAGGATAATCGAGCTAAAACGATTATTGTTCCGCATTTGTTTCTTTCCCCGTTTCCTTTACAGCGGTGTGCTTTCGCCCTTCCTCAAGCAAACTCACTCTCAGCCAGGCTGTGGCATGCAAGTTCAGAGAGCCTTTGGCTGTATTCACACCAAATCGGGTGTGATGGAGATTGCTGCAGGGTTGTGCGTGCGTAACCGCTGTGAAATGATCAGAAAATGACGTTTATTTCTCTGATTCAGGCTTTCTCTCCACCACTGCTCCCTCTCCTACTTGTACTCTGTGAACTGGTTTTAGGAGAGCACGCAGGGGCGGCCATGATGCCCTGTGAGAGTCCAAAAACCTTGTGCAGAGAAGTTAGAGCAGAGACAAATAATATGATAGGTTGCAGCAGATGTATCCACTCTCTACAGCAATGACTGCCTGACCTCACTGTTTCTTTTTCCGCATGGAGATACAGTGGGTTGGCATATTCAATAGAAAGACAGAAAGGAAGAGAAAGGGAAGTAAAAAAAAAAAAAAAAAAGGGATCTAATTGAACACACTGTTAGCAGACCTGGGCAAATCAGTGGATTGATTCATAAAAATATAGTCAAAATAAACTACAGTGTGTTTGTGTGTGTGTGTTCCTTGTAATGAAGGAACATTTCACCCAGTGCAACAGTGTGCCTCAGCGATGTGTTTCCCATGATTTTTAATCAATTTAATCATTGCTGGTTTGGGTCTTTTCATGGGATTTGTTGTCAATGTGAAAAGTTAGTATCACCAGACTTATGATTTAATGTCATTTTAGGCGAACTGCTGCTTTAATCAGAAGCAAAGTTACTCATTGCTCCTGCTCTAGCCCTGTAGGATTAATAATCATCCACTGTGAGGCTCCGTCGACACCCACAGCTCACGGTTTGTGTTTGTTTCTCTTCTAAAGATGGAGCCTGGCGCTCTGGACGAGACCCAGATCGCCACGATCCTGAGAGAGATCCTCAAGGGCCTGGAGTATCTGCACTCTGAGAAGAAGATCCACAGGGATATTAAAGGTAGCTCACCGACTGAGAGTGCAGCTATTAGAGGACGCAGGTTTCATCTGACTAAATGGCAACTGCGAGCACACACACAAATATCACATAGCACGTTAATGGTATTGACGTCCACTTATAGTTTCATTCATTAT
Source organism: Morone saxatilis (assembly GCF_004916995.1). Lineage (NCBI taxonomy): Eukaryota > Metazoa > Chordata > Actinopteri > Moronidae > Morone > Morone saxatilis. The sequence goes on from NW_023340206.1 coordinate 7,521,358, forward strand.
ATAGTTTGCGTTTCATTGGGGGAATTGAGACGAACGCTGCAGCGGTTCGCTAAAAGGCTTCTGACAGTTGTTCGCTCTTCATTAAATAAATTGGTGATAACAGATAAACAGCACTGACAGACGTGTCTAACATTTTCCGTCTGCCCCCTCCCCCCCTCCCGCAGCCGCCAACGTGCTGCTGTCCGAGCAAGGAGAGGTGAAGCTGGCAGATTTCGGTGTGGCGGGACAGCTCACCGACACTCAGATCAAACGCAACACGTTTGTTGGCACGCCCTTCTGGATGGCCCCCGAGGTCATCAAGCAGTCGGCGTACGACTCGAAGGTAAGGTCACAAACAACGTGTCATATTTACGCTGCATGTTATATTCGGTCACACTCTTCGTGCTATTCCTCTGTCACTTTCAAACACTGCTGACAACCAATGCTGTCAGACTACACCCTGCTCAAGTTGTGAACATCAGTGTTGTCGACACTTCAGTGACAGAAAACAGGAAACCCTATGGTGCTACTACTTTAACACCACATACTAGGGCTCTACAAGTCGACTAGTAATTGTTAGATGAAGCCACCCAACGTTTATGAGTTAAATAAGAACTTTTTCCCTAGTAGACGAGGTTGCAGTGGATTTAGTCACGGAAACCCCTCCCATTACTTAAATGCTTCCAGTATTCAATATCTTGTGAGTATTCAGCTGGCTGATGAGGGGTTTTTTGTCTCAAGCTCTCACAGCATCATTACCACATTTCACAGGTTTTTTTTTTAAATCTGCGGATGAGGTATTCAGCTGTGGGACACCACAACCGCCTCCTCTCCACAAAAAGTCGGAAGCCGAGTAGTTTTCACTTTGCAGACACATTTAAGCGCTTTGGTCGACTCAAAGGCTTGTTGAGGGCTGAGATGCGTCAGTATTTCTTTGATCTCTATACAGTGACAAATCTTTCCATCGCTGCTCTGACAGCCACTATTTCTGACTGCTGCGCACCTGGAAAGCATGTCGTGTTACTATGACAACAGGCGACCAACCTTAGCTGCTTCATAATCAATTATGTTTTTAATACGGTGATTCTGATGTTTTTTTGGTGAGAAATAACGATTGTAAACATTATTTCCGTTTGTTTGCAAGAAAACTCCACAGGGCGCCTTTAAGGCACCACTGATTTTCAGTATGCACAGTATGCACAGTCATCTCCAGCAGCCTACGACTGACTTTTAGTATGAAGTCAGTCTAATTGTTGGCTGCTTTCCTACATTAGTTATTTTGAGCACAGTTTTTGGCTACTGTACCCACCTCTGGTGAAAGGTCAAGGATTTCTACAGAGGTTGTGCTGGGACTAATTTGCTGCACTTACAATAAGTGCATCTCAACAGAATAAGTGCTATTAAAATAAATTAAAATCAAAATAGATGAAGTACCACAGGGTTGAGGAAAGATCGTTCACTGAAGAGATGTATGCAAGCCCCAAAAAGACTAACAAAGCGGTGGATTACTTTAGGAAGGATTATGAGTAGCTGTCATTGTTGCTTATCTTGTATGTTTTTGTATAAATATTATGTATGCCAAGTTATCGCCATGTCTCCCTCTGCATTCCAGGCCGATATCTGGTCTCTGGGCATCACAGCCATCGAGCTGGCGAAAGGCGAGCCGCCCCACTCAGAGCTCCACCCCATGAAGGTTTTATTCCTCATCCCAAAGAACAACCCGCCCACGCTGGAGGGCAACTACAGCAAACCGCTCAAGGAGTTTATCGAGGCCTGTCTCAACAAAGAGCCCAGTTTTGTGAGTAGTTTATCCACATTTCCAGATATATTTTTAGTCCGCTACGATAACTCAGACTTTCTGTGTTTGGTTCTTCCTGACTGCTTCATGTGCTCATCTCCTCATTTCCACAGAGGCCAACTGCCAAAGAGCTGTTGAAGCATAAGCTGATCGTTCGCCATGCGAAAAAGACCTCCTACCTGACTGAGCTGGTGGACAAGTACAAGAGGTGGAAGGCAGAGCAGTCGAGAACCACAGAGTCCAGTTCTGATGAGTCTGACTCGTAAGTCTGATCCCATCCTCGCTATAGTTGTTTGGAAATACGCCAGTGAGTTCTGTTTGTAACTCAAGTCTTCTTTATATTGCCTCTCTTTTTGTTTTTACTGCATGCTACTACGCCAACAGCTCTTTTTACTCTCATTTGTACAAAAATAACTTTGACACAAACACATCCTGCTAAAGGAGAGAATCATCCTCTGTGCTGCTTTCCTCCCACATTCGCTATGATGAGCTTTAAGCACTTAACACGCATGACTTCATTACTCATCCCGATAAATGTTCAAAGCCTCTTTTGATATCTGTCCAATCAGAGAGCAGGACGGCCAAGCGTCGGGCGGGAACGACTTTGGCAGCGATGACTGGATCTTCACTATCCGAGAGAAAGACCCCAAGAAGCTGCAGAACGGGGAGGGACAGTCAGCAGACCAGGTGAGACAGGAGCTTAAAAAACAGATCGTTCTTCTGATCTCCTGTCTGAACTCAAAAGCAAAAGCCATCTTCATCTTCTTCTTCATCCCACTTTTGAGAGATCAAATTTGCAGATAATGTGCACAATTTCACAAGAACTAACCCGTGGTAAGATGGTGGAATTATGCACACCGTACTGATTTAAAAAGATTCCCCCTAAGGTGAAGCTGCACTACTTTAATTTCTTTCCACTCCCCTCGTTCTGATATCTCTCTCTCTCTCTCTCACTCTCTCTTTGCACAGACAAAAGACATTCCAAAGAGGCCTTATTCACAGAGCCTGGGCACAGTCATCTCTCCTGCATTAGCTGAGGTAAGGAGCTCCATCTGGATAACTAACCGGCCACGACTAGGCCAACATAGAAGAGACTGTCGTGCCTGAAATTGACCCTTTTATCAAATTGGTCATCTCATGTAGTCTGTCTCTCATCGATCTAACCAAATGTCGGCCTCCTCACCTTCTCATCACTCCCAGCTGAAGGCGAGACAGGAGCAGGTGAATGGGAACCCCATGGTCCTGGATGAGCTGAGGGAGGCCATCCTGCTGGCTGAGGAGGCCTACCCAGGCATCTCCGATTCCCTGGTGGCTCACATGGTCCACAGGCTCCAGAGGTAACATCGGACTCTGCACAAAACAGAATCCTCAATCACGTAATCCATTTTTGTTTTAAATGTATGCAGTAGATGATACTAATCCTACCATTCTTTTATTTTTGTCGCAGTTTCTCCACAAGCAGGACGTCCTCCTCCTCTCCCTAGTAATTGGCTCTCTGCCCCAGCCCTGCTCTCCCAGGCCCCCACCCCCCCAACACCACAGCCAGGTCAGAGGGTTAAAAGCCAGGGGTCGAGTCATTCAATACCAGCTGACCACGTTTGACCTCCCGTGTCGGGGGGGAGGGCTAATCTAGCCTGTCAAAATTACTGAACTCCAAAGCGGAGGATAACAGAGAGACTCTGGAGAGCTTCTTTTAGCCACTTACAAGAGGAGAAGTTCGGGGGGGCAGCAGAACCCGTGGAATCAGCTGTGATGGGACAAGACTCAAAGTCAGAGCAACCCACAGGAAAAAAACGGCAACAGCCAAGTCGGACTCTGGGCTCTCTGTATATGCGAGACTTCCCTAGCCTCCCACCGCGGAGTCCCTATATGGAATTTGCTCGACGAGGAGCCCGAAAAATCTCCCCCAAATCCAAGACAAGACTTCAATCCCCCTCTTAATGCAGGCGTCATATCCCCAGAACCTCTGAAAGCATGCTTGATGAACCTGCAGGGATGTTCTCTTTAGTGTACAAGCTGCGTGTGTGGTGTGTGTGTGTGCGTGTTTAAATGCACAACCTGTGTGTGGGCACCTGTGAGCGTGTCTGTGTGTTTGTGTGCACGTGTGCTCTCGCGTATGTAAGACTCCCTGTTGAGGCAAATTGCAGCATTCTTAATGAAACCTCAGGTAAAGTGCTTTAAGTGGACTTTGTCCTCCGAGGCAGTGGGAGGAGGAGGGAAAGAGGAGGAGGAGGAGGAGGAGGGGGGGGTGGGGTCGCCATGCTGTACATGATTACGAGTTGTCATTGCGGGAAATGAATCACTGTGTACAAAATGGTCATGCGCATTTTGTAGATATTGATAATGTTTAAAAGTAGATATTTAAAGATTTCAAAAAGTTACTCCAACAGAAAGAACAGAAAATGCCTTGCCTTTTTGAGATACACACGTCTACGTTCTGGCATTTCATCAGAGATTTTAGTTTGTTTCCTTTTACTCGTCGGTGAGTGAAATTCAGTATTCATCAGTGTTTTCTTACTAAGTGACTGAGCTCCAATCTCCATTTCAATCACCTGCTGAATCATCCAACTAACTATGATACTAAGCTTACTTTGTGTAGAGGCAGAAGCTTTCCTTTGTTTTTGTAGTCAGGAGGGAGAACTTCCCACCTGCACTTATGTTTAGACAATTTAAGTCAGTTTTGAAATTGTTTAGAACAAGAATGAAGGTAGATCTGTCGACAGTGGCTCTTTAAATAAGGATAACAAGTATTGAGTGAAGCCGAGGACAATTACAAGGGGAAACCACTACGGGCGGATGAACGCTGATATCATGTGAAGTATTATTATTTTTTCCTTGGCTTGTAATTTCTCCTTAGTGTTAATTAAAAACTGTAAAGTGGAGGTGAAGGGTAACTGGCGAGGACCATCGTAGGCAATCGCATCATGACACTCGCTCACGGCCAAACTAAAGCGCAGATCAGGACAAGCCAAGCTGCAGAGATCAACGCCATCCTTATTTCCTCACTCCAGACATTTCTGTTCTCACTTCCACACCATGCTAGAAGTGCCATGTCCTCTTTTATGCTTTCACCAGATGTTTGTAGTATGATTTGCACCTTTTGTAGTATTTTTTTTTTTTTTTGCACTTTGAAAGTGTCGAGTATTTAAAGAAAACCTGTAAGAGGAAAAAAAAACAGAAAATGAAAAAAGTTGCTAATAGCCATGTTTTACTATATATGTTTACTTAAGAGTTCCAGAATTTACTACTGTGCTAATGCAGCAATAATGTTGAGGAGTTGCATCAAGACGCACTTGTCAACACAGGGATCGAAAGAAATTAAGAAATATCTGATATTTTTATAACTGCAAAGAGTTAAGTATGGAAATATGGAATGCTTTATGGATATGGGCACCTGCCTCTGGCAAAAAATATCTATACCTTACAGAAAAACATATGCTACGGAAATAACTACAAAATGTGTACATTTGGTCTCCTTTATCATAGCTGACAGTTTATAGTACTGTATATAATCTTTGCTTGTGTCATTTGAGAATTCCCAAGTTAAATGTAAGCTCCTTGTAAGCTTTCAAAGTGACATGAGAAATAAAGATCTAATGCTAACTGAGAACTTTGTGTTGGGCATGTCTCATTTTCTGGAGATAGGTGTGTGTGTGTGTGTGTGTAGAGCCAAATTATGTTATTAACTGTGACACACTCTGCTCTGATTGGTCAGCTCCCACAAGCCCTGAACAGGCCCCGACCACCATGTTTCTGCATTAGCCACTGTTTGTTTTTAGCAATGAGCAAGCTAACTTAGCAGCTGGGTGCTGATTAAAGTTACACAATGTTTGCAAGCAAATGAATTCCTGTTATGTGACTGTTTTCTTTTCTCAAACAGTTATATTGTTACCTTTAGGGCATTTCTATCAATTATCACAAAAGCCAACGCTAGCACTGCTGTATGAAGTTACACAAAAAGCAACATGAAAAAGTTACCAGCATCCAACCTGCTACTCTATTTATTTATTTATTTAGCTTCAAACAAGATTTACATTCACACACTTTCTATTTACTGTCCCTCAATATTATAACGTTAGTTCAACTTCACCCTCCAAGTTCAGCAGACTAACCTACAAAATAAACAGTAAAACAACATAAACACGGTAAAACTTACAGCTTCCAAGTGTGAAGTCGGTCACGGACAGCCAGTATCGATCCAAACGCTCACTCTGAGGATTCTTCCGTAACATTTCCACCAAAGATAAAGTTACTTTGCTGGCTCTTGTCTTCCTCAGATGACAGCAGAGCAATTCCCCGTTACCTCTAAGCTCTATATTGGCTCTTTTTGATAATAAATTACTTTTTTCCTCAGACATTTCCATCAAAAATAAAATCAATCCACTGGGTCTTCACTTCCTAGCGAGTAAACAACAATGGCAGACAGTGGCAGTAGATGGGAATAATAGGGACTGGACTGTCACCTAGCCTATCAGGTGTTTCTCTGTCATACAGTAAGAATAGGCGGAATAAAAACAGCAGAGCAGGAGCAGCGTTTCCTAAGCACAAAATATCTGTATAACAAACTTAAGCACAGGGAAAACCCCCTAAAAAGCATAATATGGCCTCTTTAAAAGCACCAATGTCCCTAAATACAGCCTCACAGAGCTCCTTGTATGATTCCTGTTGATGATCTGGATCCAGTTTCTCAAATATTCTGATCTTTTATTATGGTAAATTAGAAAATTTAAATGCTAAATGTGTGTGAAAGCACACAGTGTACACAAGGATGAAGACTGTCCGAAAACTAAATATTTGATGGGAGTACACCATAATCTGATGTTTCTGTAACTGTGTATATAAAAAGGTTTTGTATTCAGAAAAATATTTGACAGAATGCGATTGCACAGACTTAAAGAAACCTGAACCAGCACACGTTTGTTGACACATCTTTATTGAAGACCTTGGTGAGCAGCTATTGTCCCAGGCCAGAATGAACTCTGAGGGTTGAATATGGAATATGATTAAACATTTTCTGACTGAATAAACAGTCTTTTGCTGTTAGATTTTTCCTTTGGAGCAGATGAGGACATCGTATACATATAAAACAGTGACAATATATTACAATACATACAACACTGTGCTTGGAAATAAATACAAATGTTGGAATGGTTTCATTGTATGTGTACTCCAGTACAGTACAAAAGCCTATGAAACTAAAATTACATAAAAATGTTGCTACACAGTGCAAAATAAATCATTGTAAAAACTAATTTACAACAGCCAAAGCAGAAATTACTAACCACTTAAGATCCAGGGATTTTAATTATATGTATAACCTCTAAAAAAGGAATATTCTCTCAATATTTTGAGCCGAAATGGTGACAAGAGTGTTTGAAATATCCCTGCCAAGATTCTCCACTTACACTGTCTACCAAGAGCTTAACCATCTAAGCTCTGCGTGTTCGTCCAACTTCAGCACCATGTCACTCAGGTCATCCATTCATCGTAATCACTTCATGTCAAGCAGTGCACAAGACTGCATTGACAAAATGACCCCCCCAAAAAAGAAAAACAACTTCATGACACAGGCACTCTCAGATATAAAACACAGAACCAAGCAGCATTTGTATACGAGGGAGGGTTTACAAATTGGTCTGTTTGGCTTCCTCTTCGTCAGAGCTGGAGTCAGAACTCCTCCTGTCCTCCTTGTGGTGCTCAACCGAGTCCTTCTTGGCCATCTCCAAACTCTTCCTCTTCTCCTTATCTTCAGGCTCCTTGTGGGCAAACTCGGCTTCTATCTTGGCTGGGTCAATGTAGGAGTAGAAATAGGCCATGACGGCAAAGATGATGCACACTAAGATCAGCAGAGAGGCGAAGAGGATGTACTCGGCCCACTGGTGAACAGAAACACACACAGTTTGACATTTTAGGAAAAACCAAGAGATGGATGTTCTTGCTCATGTCACAGCGGTTTTATAGGGAAAGAAGAAATCATGAAATAGTTTTTTAAAAGTCCTTGTGTTTTTCAATCCACACACCTGATCTGGGAGCGTTGCAGCCTCAGCGACAATGAGCACAATGATGTTACCGACAGCAACAGTTAGCAGCCAACCAGCCTGCAGCACAGACTTCATGTTGCTGGGTGCCTGGAGAGCAAAAAGAGATTCAAATACAACAACACATTATAAAATACATCATAGTCAGGTACTGTTTTAGGTTCTCTGTGTTTTGTGTTTTCAGTTGTTCACAAACAGCTACTGCAGTGTTGTCTGATATGTGAGGGAAGCAGCCTGTACCTGTGAGTAGGAGAACTCCAGTCCGGTGACAGAGAAGACCACCTCTCCTGCAGTGATAAGGAAATATTGAGGAATCTGCCAGGCCATGTGGACGATGTTAGGCTTGATGTCAACCACTGGTTGGATGCTGCTTGCGCACTACAGGAAACAGACAGGTACCAAGATGTGTGACCTCAATCAAAAAAAGTTACATTCAAGCTATATTATGTGATTCAAAATGTATTTGTAAGTTACATTTGGTCCAAATGCGAAAGTTGGCGGGATGATCAAAGTGTACGAGCTGCCGAAGCCCAGTTTTTGAGTGTAGACACACTCTTGTCCGTCATTGCCCCTGATATGGAAGTTTGCACTGACATAACAAGAAAAAAAACAAGTCAGAACAAGGAAACTTCTCTGGTATAACTGGATATGACATATATATGTATATATATAAAAAGGAATATCAGCCTTACTTTCCCTGTGGTACGTTAACATAATCTGACATGTTGTTGGTGATGGTGTTCCCAAACTCCAGGGTACCCACTGTTGCATTCAAAACCGAGCCAAAACCATTAAAAAATCTGGGGAGGGAAAATTCAGCACACAGTAGGTGAGATTACTAGGTAACAGTCATAAGTGGTTAAAAGGTTAGGAAGCACTGATGTTAGGATTATTAGATAATATCATACAGACTCACACTTTACATTAAAAGACAGAGACTTGACTAGTGCCTATAAGATTCATAAGAATTTAAAACTTGCCTGATAGCGTTACTGCCCTGTTCCGGCTTTGACTTGATGTCTATGAACTGGAGATAGAAAGATACATTAGAGCCTTCACATCTCTATGCTTTAAGTTAAATTTAGAAACATACAGAAACAGCAATGAATTATGGTCCATATGTGGCCAGTGATATAGCCACATCTCAGCCAACTATATGACCACAGATGGCTCAATTCTGGCCCCAGACAAGTTTCAGCACTGGTTCCAGATCAGCCTCAACTAAACCTTCGGTCCAACAAATGGACCCTATCCCTAGCAGAAAAAATAATGACAGTTTACTTGATCCCTATCTGGCATGTGTGCTCACCGGTGTAGGTTTGGGGTTGGCTGCATCCTGAATGATGACAACAGTTGCCCGAGTGCCACCTGGTATGTTGCCTATATAAGGGGTTCCAGACCCCAGATTCAGCTCAAATGCTCCTTCAAAGTTAAAGTAATCCTCATTGGCCTGTAGGAGAAAAGATAACTCAATATCAATACGTCCTTCAACCTTTAGCATATACTACTCAGAACAGACCTCTTTAATTTAGTGCTATTGGATAGTTAGTGTACCTTGTAAGACTCCAAGGTAAAGCTGTTGGTTCCAGCTTTAATGTCCAACGTTCTGTTAACCATGTTGATGAACTTCCCTTGGCCTACAGTGCTTGATGGGAACGTAGGCATGGTTTGCTATAAGAGAAGATGAATTGTATGCATGAATTGTGGCTCATACGATAATGCGTATGCAAGTTTGTCTTTATGTGCGTTACACTCACATCAATCTGTATCTGGACCAGGGCGGCAGCGATGAAGGCGAGAGCAGCAAGGAACATCCCCACAGTCATCCTCTTCAGTGGACTGCAGTGACGTAAAAGAGTAACATTTTATTTTATTATCCTACTTAGCATTTATAAGCCAATAAAAGGACATTTTAAAGTGTTTATTAATGTGTTTCTTAACAATTACAATAATAATCTGGTGTATAAACAAATAATAAGTGATTGATAATTTAATTAACACACCTGTAATCATGTAATTTAAAAGATAAATAAATAACTAATCAATAACAAAATAGTTTATATAATAAAGACAATGGCTAAATTTAATAAATACATATTTTAATATAGAGTTTTATATAAATTATGGACAAGAAAACTGACAAACATTCACTAATGAAAGCCATAAGATACAGCTGAAATCTAGTATGTGGACTTCGAGTTAAAGTACTGTTTAAAACATAAAACATAAAAATAAACTCACGAGAAGTTTAATTTGCACTTGGAAATCAGTGGGTAGACCACACTGTCCATGATTGGCACCAAAACCAGGATCAGGATAGGGTTGACAGTCTGGTGGGGAAAAAAGGTGAATCTCTCTTTTAAAGCCCATTCTATAGGTTCAAGCATCAAGAAACACCAAAACAAAGTGAGTGCAGTGCGAGGGTCTTACCTGCATCTGATCGGGCTGGATTATGAGAGCTCCCTGTTGAAGGAAGGAGAGAGACAGACAGAATATCATTTTAAAAACAGTCCTTTTCTGATAAGATGTGACAAAGCAAAAACGCTAAAGATAAAATACTCACAAAGTCGCCGTCCATGGTGGTTGCCTGGAGGGTCCATCTTGAGCCCTGAGGAGGAGACACAGCTCTTCTTTAGTCTGTCTATGTCTTTTTCTTTCTGATATTTGCTATTAGTTACAATTACAAACATTAGGTGTCAAGAAGAAGATCGGTAGTTACCTGCTGGTCAAAGAGAGCCCAGAACATGGGAAGAGGGATGTAGAGGAAGAGCACTTTCAGCACCATCTTCACCTGCGCAATCAGGAGTTTCTGGAGCCAGACACAGAAAAGAATTATTGATTTTTACATCACTGATTGGACTGTTTGTATCTGCATGTACTTGCATGTATATAGGTCACTTACATCGTATTTCTCCTCAGCCCAGTCCATCCAGTGGGTTCTTTTAGGGTGTTCAGGAGCACGATGCCTGAAGCGGTTCTTGATAGCAAACTACAGACAGCAGGAATGAACATTTTTCACGTGAGTTTGGCCTCTAATGGGAAGTTTACAAAGTTCACAGGTCAAACCTTTTGAAGACATCTTTGAGGATCCACTTACCCCGATGCATTTGCAGACTTGCACAATGATGTTGCCTTGAGGGGCAGTCTTATTGTACATCCCACTTCCAACAATGAACACAACTGCAGACACACACACACACACCAGATATACACATTAACATTTGACTATTTATCAAAATAGCAACAGAATATTATCAGAAAATAAAGGTCATTGTTAGAATGTGATGAACTATCTTATATGCACTATAGATTATAATGGTATGTCGTACAAAGGGTTGTAGCAAATGAGTTTATTAATAATTAATAAATAATTAATTAGTTCTTCTAGCAATAAGCAGCCAATTGTTCACAGCCCAGAAGCTGACCATAAAAATGACTTATTTCTTATCAATAAAAGCCTTAATAAATAATTTATTGAAGGGTCAGTGATTTAGCATTGTCCTTTCATTAAGTTGGAGAGAATCACAAGAGACAAAACTTAAGTAATATAGACGGAAATGTCTTGACTTTATCCAAAACACACTGGAGCCTACGATTCCCATAATGCAACTGAGTAGTGTGTTTCATTAGACCCTCTCTGCCTGGCAAATGCCCACATTTCCACCAACCATTACAACTTTATACAATTATTTATTTTATAGGCTCAGTGATACGAGTAAATCAAACTACAACTTACTAACACTTAACAAAAAAACTAAAATGTGCCTAATTGATCTTATTATTGACCTGCTCATTACATTCAACACAGATGTTTAGAAGTTCTTACTCAGAGCTACCACCATGAGAGCAGCGGGGACACCAAAGGCCAGAGGGTAGCACTTCTGCTGGGTGTGAATGCCACATTCCTGAGCTGCAAAGGACAGCAAACAGACACAAATTTTAAAAAATGTAATGTCACATCATGTGATTATTTTATGCTCTTGTGATCAACTTTAGCGTACCTCTTAGGATGGGGGTGATGACAGTGGACAGCAGACTGCCAGCATTGATTGACAGGTAGAAGATGGAGAAGAAGGTACTTCTCTGCTTCTCCTGTTGGACACAGAAAGTTAAACTAGTCAGAGTTCAAAAAGCGCTGATGCACTGTTCTTTTCAAGATTATATGGGATGCATTTTCTCAAACTCTTACATAACATCACCACAGTCATTAATATTATGGGATAATCTTTGTCCCTGGCCTTGAACAGTGTAATAAAGTCACAGAGACAGATGTACCTGTGGTTATTAGTTAATAAATAACTAGATGGAATCAAATAGAGATACAAGAAGTGCTGACACGATGCCGCGATAGCTGAGTGAGTTGTCTTTTTAATTGCCGTCTGTGTGTGTGTGTGTGTTGTGTGTGTGGCAAGAAAAGAGAGATACCACATGCCTGCGTGGTGGTGTATGCATGCACGTGTGTACATATGGGGTAGGCCAGTGTCTATCATAAACACGTGTGTGTGTGTGTGGTGTGTGTGTGTGTTGTGTGTGTGTGTGTGTGTGTGTGTGGTGTGTGTGTGTGCTTGAGCGACATCTAACCTGATGGTCTTCAAACTGGTCTCCACCGCAAAGGCAAGCCACGCAGGGTTTGATGCCTCCCGTTCCCAGGGCAATAAGGGATCAAACCCACCATGGAGCAGAGCTCTGAGGGCAAATCAGCAGCCACAAGCACAGTGTGAACACATACATGTGTCTGTTGGAGCCTATTTGTATGTCGTCACACAGGTCTCAGCGTGTTCAACTCACATGTGGAAGGTCATGTTGTCGGGAATGCGTCTTTGTTTGTATCTGTGATGTCATGGATGGCACTTATTGCCATGACAATCTGCCCCAGCGTAATAAACGATGGAGCAGGTAAACAATGGTCCTGCTGCAGAGGGAGGAAAGGAGGGGAAGGAGAGGAGAGGAGGAGGAGGAGGAGGAGGAGGTAGAGGAAGGAGTAAAGAGTTAAACAGGTGTACATTTGGTTCAGAGAGAGATAAGATAGACAAGGGTCAAAAATCCAAGGATGATATTTACCAGGTGATTGTGTGAGACATACTTTGACCCTAACATCCCTAACACTAGAAGTATATGAAAGCACAACATATATCTACTACAATAATATAGAAAGAAAAAGGAGTTTTGTGCCTTTTTATGTGCATTTTATTTGGTTGCAGGTGAAAGATTTGCAGGATTTGAGACTCACTTGAACTTGCCGAGCCATGAATCAGCCACAATGGCTCCCAGGATGGGTGTCAGGTAGCAGAGAGCCACAAAGGTGTGGTAGATAGTGGTGGCGAAGTCATCATCCCACCTCAGGAAGTACTTGAAGTACAGCACCAGCACGGCTGCAGGCAGGGAGGGAGGACGAGGAAAATGGGAGAAAGTAAAAATGAGGTGGAATAATAGGAGGTGGAAGAAGAATTCAGATCTTTTATGTAAGTAAATCTAGTGTAAAAACACGGAAAAATGTAAAAGTTATATCAGCAAAATGTACTATTGTTAAGAGTAAAAGCATATAAATTGTCTCTGTAGTTGTTATATTATTATATATGACATTTAATTATTGTTACGGTTGCATTAATGTCTAGGCAGCATTTTAATGTTGTAGTTCATTGAAGTAATTTTTGTATATTTAGACTAATTTTCAGATATTGTTGCACAGTTCAATGTGTAACAATCATCAAATTTCATTAGTGGTGGAAATAACAATAATAAACATTTATTTAAGTAATTTACTTCAGTATAATAATGAGCAACTACTGAGGCCCAAAGAGGTCAAATTATATTATAAGACTTGTAATGAAGTATTTTTACATTGTTGTAGGAGGATCTGAATATTCTTCCACCACTGTACTGATGTACTGATCATATATTTTGTGTGAAATAAATCTTAAATCTTAAAGTAACTAACTCACCTCGCATGCCATAGTAGGAGAAACGCTCGCAGAACTCATTGACCACAATGAAAAAGATGCTTATTGGGTAGCCACAGACAGTAGCCTGTTAGAGGGAGAGGAGACACTTTAATCAACCACTTTAATGTGTAGAATTAGATTTTTTTAAAACACTACAGACAGTACAGTAACAGTTGGACTTACGCTTTTTGACTTCTTCTTGTCTTGAAAAGAAATATGAAAAAAAGTTTAATATGCAGCTAAATATGGTTAAATGTAACCGACTGAACAAATACAGTTGGTTTGGTATACATTTTTGTATATTTATTATGAGCTCTTATGCAAAAAGTGCAATGCATGATACAAACAAAGCATATTCCTCTAAAAGTTGCAGGAAAATAGATCCCAAAATCGTTCCTGGGTTCCTGAACGTCTCCCAGTCCACACGCCGACTCACCTGCCATGGCTGCTGTGTGTGTCGACCTCAGGTCCCTTCTCCAACTGAATCCTTCAGCAAAAAGACACAAAGAGACTAGTGACCCCCGTCCGGATCCAAGACACGAAGACCGAGCCGAGGCCTGATCAGCTTCTTATGTAACTTCCCATCAACCCCTCCTTCAACGCCCACTGATGTAGCAGCTTCCAACGTGCAAGTTATTCCTCCCAGCACATTCTCCTCACGTGTGTGTGTGTCACTAATTACTTTATTACTCTGGGAACTTAGGGGGTCTTCCCTTCCAGATAAAGAGGATTGGTCAGGTCAGCTGATAAAGGTACTGATTCTAACACACGTATCATTATTACTGTTGGGATGCAAGACATAAAGTGCACGCAGTAGGTTCCTTTAAGGCCTTTAAACACTGTGCAAGCTCATATCAGCAGATAAAGGATTTACATTGACACGTGTGCACACTTTGAGTGATTGTGTGTGTGTCTCTACCTATGTGTGTGCATGTTCAGGTAAATGTAATTCATATAAACACACATACATATATATACTTACATTAGGCCCCAATACAAACAAAAGTAGCCAGAAATGACTTATCTCCTCACTCAATTTGTACAGAGTGAACCAACATTCATATTTGTATACAATAATGTCACTTTCCAATGTTGTATATTTCATACAATCATTTTTTTTTTTTAATGTTAAAATGTTGCTTGTATTTTACAAAAAGACTATTTTCTTTCTGGCTAAAAAAGCTATTTTCTTTTTAATCAGGTGGGTGATAAAAAGCTGAAATGTATCAATTTTGATGAATTATCAATTGTTAAATGTGACTGGGACGTAATGGTAACACAAGAGAGGCACAAACTGGGGCTATATTCATAACTGTGACTAAAATATGAACACATAAAACATATAAAAAGATCCAGCTTACAGAAAAAATAAATGAAAGCACACTCAAACACACAGCATGAAACACTAGCAGGACTCACGCCGTTGTGGGGCTGTTTGTCCCGTAACAGCAACACAACAAGAAGTGTCTTTGTGTGCGTGGATGTGGATGTAGGGGTAGGGGGGCTCTGCTGGTGATCAGAGGTGGGATTAGCTGGTGTTTTTAAATGACAGAGCGTGGTGGGGGGATTTCACAGGAGTCAGCATCCTGATTTCTCTCCTGTCTCTCTTCAATGGATGTGCGGCACAGAGAGCTCCGACACTGAGCAACATGCTTACTCATAACACGCAAACAATATCATTATTTCTAACTGATAGTGACACCAGGAAACTGCTGTATCTCAGTGTGACACATTATCAGCCGATGCTATCACCACATGTAAATCTAGTCTTCAAACTGCATATTGTAAAACTTTACTACATGAAAAGAAAAAACAGTTATAAGACAAATATAACTGAATACAGTGATACTTAATACAGTTAGTTAGTTATTTAGTTAGTTAGTCAAATAATTAAAGTGGAGTGCAGTTGGCTAGCTAATTTCCAACACGGCGGACTTCATGGAAAGCAACCAACTATAATCTACTGGTCATACTAGGCCGAGTGAGGCTGTACAGTAGCAGCAGCATACTGAAATAAGTAAGGGTGGGTTAAGTTTTATTGCTAAGTAATGGGTTAGAAATAAAAAAAATCTTAATAAATGTCTTTTAAAAGTTAGAATTTAAACAAAAATATAAAACTTTATATATTTTTACACTATATTTTCATTATTTAACCAATAGTCACCTTATTATTCATCAATATGCTCCATTATATTTTTTACTCGAGCCTTTTTCTACATTTTGTCAGCTTTGTGCCTCCATACTGATGAACATGTTGTTCTCCAGTCTAGTATCATCATTGTACAAATACAACATTCAGTATAAGTGACAGCATCAGACAGATATCCACCAATTTTAGGAATCCTTTTTTTCCAACTTACCCACAGTTACACACAGTCCAGCCACACATCACGACTCACTGTTCTCCTGTATTTGACAGAAGTATTCCCCCCTCTGTGCTGCAGAGAGTTTACACTGTCCAGCCAGCCTCACAAAAGCTTTACTGACAGTCGGGAGTCTGTGGGTTTTCGCTTCACAGATAACAGTCGGCTTTGAATAGTATCTGAAACAAGACAGGGTGCTCAGAGGGTGAGAGAGTGTGTTTAAGGATCCATCTGCACAGGAAATAAAATGCTTTCCCATTTCTTCACTTTCCTCACATTAAAGTGGACTTACTAAAAGTTAGTGAGGTGATATTTTTATCCACCGTCTTTAATGCTAACGCTTGACGACCTGCCTAAGTAAAGCTTTACAGAGCGGCTAGCATGGCTGTGGACTCTCCAAGGATTCACAATTTTCTGTAAAATAAAAGAAAGTGGACAAATGTAACAGCTGCAAATAATAGTAACAACATTACTCGAATGATAATAGTTGAACAGATGGTAGAAATACTCCAAAAGAAAGGCATGGAAGAAGGTATTATTACAGATTTTATTTATTTATATGTCTTTAACTTATTTACATGAGCAGTCATTGAGTAAAAATGGTTTTCTTAATTTTTACCTCACAGATAATAAAAGGCAGCTACATGACAGACAAAGAAACAAAGGGGGTAGATTACAAACAGTCGCACCCTTGCATTGCATTGCACAGTCGTTTTCTAATGTCTTTGGCAAGAGTGGTTTTCTGTGCAGTAGGTTGCCTTGGTAACGATAGAAAATATTGCACACACTTTCCTTTACAGAAAATAGGTTAAAACATTGTGGTTCACTTGGCTTTAGACAGTTTCTATACAAGTCTATTGGCCTAAAATAGAGTGAATGATTCTTTCAAACGGCCAAGGTAAGATAAAAGATAAACTCTGATGCCGCCGCTGTAACAGGGCCTCAATGGAAACCAATAGAAAAGGGAAGATGTAAAAAATACTGCGCGTCAGCTGAACGATGTATGTATGGTTACAGCAGTGGCATTTTTTTTTCATTAAAAACTTTCTTGAAGCGCTCTCTTACAAACACTGTACATAAATGGGAGTCCTACAGTTAAAAAAAAAAAACAGACAAGGTGTAGACTTGGGTCAAATACTGAGGTCCATCCCTTGGGTGGAGCGAAACAATTAAGATAACATCATGTTGTCAGTTAGTATTGGATACACACTTAGCCCCATCTTACATGAAATAAAATAAACTATACAAAAAGAATAAATGACCCAAATCTGGCAATAAGTCGATAGAATCGCTGTTCTCAGAGTTTCAAAGTCAACAGTTTTGACTGGAGTCTCCATAGGAAACAATGGACCTACCGATAACAGGGAGTGAACATCATATTTTTCCAGCTCATGACAATAATAGAACATAGCAAAAAATATTGGATGATGGCTTCAGGTTGTGTTTAGTACTTAAAATGAGTCCTAGTTGTTTCCTCCTGAGGGGGGGTTTAATCAGTCGTTAGTGGTGAAGAAGTCATGAGTCTGATGTGAAACATCCATATCAGAGTATGGTGGTGGAGCCATGTGGGTTGGCACTGGTTGGTGTGCCACTGATGGCGTTGAAGATGCCCATGGAGTCGGACAGAGTGCTCCTTGTGCCGTCCTCCACTGGGTTTATCTAGAAAAAAATGTCAATTAGGAAGACTAGGGAAGGTATTCACTTTATCCTGTTTAAGAGTGAAACATAATTCAAGTTCAGGGACTGTAGGAAAATTATTACATATATTACATATATACTTTTCGTCTATAGAGCACAGTAACTTCATCAAATGAGAAAAGCAGCATTACCATCCAATCTGCTCACGCCAGCAAAGAGAGAGCAGGAGATAGGAGACATGGTTAGTGAATGAGCAGAACTGTATATGCCATTAAAGTAACTTTAAATGGGGAAGAATGTGCAGCTTTAAACCTTTTGATTTGTCACTTGGCTGCTATTTACACGGAGGGGTGTTAAAACAAAGCTACATGATTCCTTTGAGGACCTGGAAACAGTTTTGCCGTTCCTACCTGTTCGTGCATGATATTTGACAGCTCCCTGGCCAAGTCCCTATAGTTGGCCTTCATCTCATCGTGATACTCCTGCTGGTCCTCTTTAATTAGCCGCTCATTCACTCCCAGCGCCTGACCGCAGGCGTCCACAAACTGCCTGAGGAGAGAGACACCAACACCATTTTAGTGCCACTTCAAAACTCAAATGGAGCAACATTCAGAGAATAGAAAGTGAAAAAGTAACGTGGTAGGCCGTATTTCATGAATACTACACTGACAAGCAGTGTAGTCATTCTCATAGAGTTATAATGAGCAGCTGGTTGCTGACTTGGTTGTTATGGATCGAGAGAAAACAACCTCATCATAAACATGAGCAAATAAAGAAACAGAAATAATTCTTGACTCCAGGAAGCATCACAGACCAGAAAGTCTCATAAGCCACCAGAAGTCTGCAATGATCAAGAATATCTAGGCTTGAGAAAGGTCCCTGCATTGGTATTTGCATCTTATTTCCATCTGGATCATTTTTCTATTCATACAACTACAATACAGAAGTCCAATTTTGAATATTCTCCACTGTACATACTATTGTTTTATTGTGCATGATAATAATGTTGTCACGTGCAATACAGTTAAGATCATGCCATTTATCTCTAGTACACCTGCACACATTAAATGCATTGTATGTATTGTTTATAACTGTATTTATATTCTTGCTCTTGTTGAATTGAAATGTGTTTGTCACTTGAACTTGAAAACAGCGAGCAGCAGAGAGGGAAGTTGAATTTCCCCCCTGGGGATCAATAAAGTATTTCTGATTCTAAATCATCATACATATGCAAATGTTTCTGATAAGTACCTGAACACCTCTTTGAGCTGTTTGACCTTGTTGTCAGGATATTTCTTGGCACTGCTGTCGTCGAGGAAGGCCCTGGCGTAGGCGAGAGGACCAGCATTGACCTGGAAAAGAGAGGTCAAGAGGTCAGAGATCATAAATTACACTGAAGGAATTCTAAATGACTTACAAGCTGTTAAATAACAGCACGACCTCGTCATTTGTACCTGAACACTGATGCTGCCTTGCAGTTTGAGCTGCAGGCGGATCATGTCTACCTCAGAGGCCGAGCACAGGAGTCGCAGCTCGCCCACCTTGGCACTCATCTCGTCTATGGCCACCTCGATGGGGCTGAGGTCGGTCTGGTGTTGGTACATGACTGCTATACGCTTCTTCACATAAGGGAAACAGTGGGTGGCTGAATAAGAGTGAGATTGGGGAGGAAAAAAAGAAGACAGGGAGGAAATTATGCTTTGAAATGTGTCATATAAATCAGTTTAAAAAAAATAAAACAGTATCATGCTCAGACATGTGTCTCTGTTGTAAAATTCATAACCAGGATATTAACCATGGTCCAACATGCATGTTAACCGTCACTGAGCGGGTGAGCCTGTACTACAGCAGAGTCACTATCAGTCAGCGTAATTATTAACAAGGCAAGATAACACCTGAACTTTGGGATGAAGTGGACAGTACGGTAATAAACTTCACCTGACCTTATCTGAGTAACGTTTCAGGTGTAATCAACAATAACAGATGGCAAGCAGGAAGATATTCTTGCTTGCTGCTTCCTGATATTGCTACCATGATAAGACCAGCTGGAAAGATGTGTTGTGCTTCTTTATTCCAAATTAAGTCCACAGTATATTTCTTGCAAGTGAAATTTTCATTTTCACCAATGCATGTCCTTACTGGTGAGAACGGTCCGCCGTTTACACTGCTCCTCCACCCCTCCCTGCTTCTTGCCCGACACTGTGAACGGCGTCTCAAATACAAAGCGCCGGATGTTGTGGCTCTTCTCGAAGTCGGTCTTCCTGTCCTCCAGCTCCTTATCGTCTAGGTAGGGTGTGACATGGGTCACCTGGATGTAGGCGTACTTGGAGTCTAGATCTTTCGGATTCACCTGTTCGCGCACGAGAGACAAAGACATTTTATTTTGACTTAACAAGCTGTGGATGAGGAGATTGATACCACTCTCATGTCTGTGCATTAACTATGTAGTTAGAGCTAGGAGATGATTAGCTTAGGTTAGCTTAAAGACTGGAAGAATGGGGAAACAGCTAAACCCCTGCCCCGAACAGCACATCTAGAGTTTGGAGTCGTTTTTAAGACTTTCCAAAACCAAAACAGTGCAGCAACACCAGCTGAACTCTTTCCCCGACATAGTCTTAAGTTTGCTTTTTGATGAGTTGTTGTATGGAGTTGTTTTGTAACCATGACTTCTCTGAATGCCGTCCCTGAACTCTGCACCACAAACCTACAATAACATATTCCCCCAAGACCTTTGCCCAACTGTCAGGGTCTACTGTTTACTGTCACAGTCATACAAACACACACAGATGTGGTCCCACCTTGCTAGAGTCCTGAATGATCTTGACGTTCTCCTGACCAAACTTGTCGGAGTAGAGCTTCAGGAGCCTTTGGGAAATCTCAGACAGTGGAGTGAACTTTGGCTCCTTGTAGATGTATTCCTTTCCATCTTCATCCTCAAAGAAGCCCTGTGGAGGAGAGGGAGGAAGTCAAGAGACGGATCATGAACTCTGGGCCACTTTATTGTTTGTTGCTAGTCAAACTTGACCTGTCAGCTTGTTAGATTCTTGGCCAACATATCTAAAATCCAGAAATCATAGCTTTCATTTTTAATGACTGAATATGAATATGAAAACTAATTAAACTACTGTACACAGGGAGATATTTTTTCCATATCTGACAACTTTCAACCTAGAAAAGACACAAAAAAAATGTTCACATAGCATACGGACAAACAAAACTACCCAGAAAAACACACACACACACACCACATTTAAAGGGAGGTACTATATACAAAAGCCACTAAAAGAACAACCAATCAAACGAACACAAACTTACAAGAACTTTGACAAATAAAAATCTAACACCACATGCTTTAAAAAAACAACAATCTTTAAACAATAAAGCAAAGAGAGGAAAAATGTATGAAAAAATGAAACATGCAAATTTTATCTGGTGACAATCTGTTTAGGGTGATCTTCAAGCATATATAACTCAGTTGTGTATCTGTAGGAAAGTACACAGGCGTGTGTGTGTGTGGTTGGAAACAGGCCAGTATAATCACTGAAGGGGGGAGTCCCAGAGTTAAATGGCTGATCAAGGGAAAGGTTACCCAAAGTAATATATATAATTACAGACAAAAAGAGTCTATGGATAAGTTTTAGTGATTTAGCTTTGCTTTAACAAATAAAAAAACCCATCTGACTCAGATAATAGCTTTTGTTTTGCAAAGAATGTCATAATATCTGCGTTAATCTACTATTTTCCCATTTTCTTCTCCGCTACTGTTCAGTGATCACCAGCCACTGTAGAGCTAACACTAAGAAATCTACAGCTACATTTTGCTACTAATTTCACAACAAAAAAAACAGGCCTTGAACAATATAATGGTGCAAGGAGGTGGAAGAGCACACACACACAGCTAAACCTCTACACACTTACCGCAGCCTTGGAGGGGGAGGAGAAAAGAAGAGAAATTTCTATTAAAAAAGAGTTTTAGTTGGAGTAGGTTAAATTCAATGGTTTGTGTGTATGGGTGGGTGTGTGTGTGTGTGTGTGTGTGTGTGTGTGTGTGTGTGAGGGT
>NW_023340206.1:7543275-7564850 GCF_004916995.1 Morone saxatilis
GTTTTTCTTTTCTTTTTTTTTTCATTTTGGAAACTCAGCCCCTTACCTGTCCAAAGAAGGCCACTCTGAAGTATGTTCCCAGCAGCCTTTTGCCAGTATGCATCACCTCCATCACTTTAGTATAGGCACGGTGGAGGGTATCATACAGGTGCGTCAGTTTCTGTTCCACAAAAAATACAAAAAAAATACAAAATACAAAATACAAAAAATATATTTTTTAATTTTCAGAAAAATCAACCTAGAACATAAAGAAAGAAAGGTTTAGCTGCTAAATGCTCCACTATGTTCACCAGCTAGTCTCTAACTGTGTCTGTGTGTTGCTGCTGAGCAGGTAGTGTACAGTGGGTTTTTAGAACCTTTTTACTGAAAACAGCTGTCTGCTGTAGCCAAAAGCAACGCTAAGACAGCGGTGAAAATGAACCAAAACAGTAAAGTTGTGGCAGACAGCTAAAACTCATTATAAAGCTCTGTAAAACAGAGGGGAGCTGCACGTTCAGGTGATTTATATAATTAAAATCAAGAAGTGGTGATACCAGACAGCTGCAAAACCATTGAGTGTATTGAAATGAGCATGGATGCCTTTAATTGCTGATAAAACTAAGACTGCCATGCAATCTATGTTCTACAACTGCGCAGTTTACCTCAAAGTCTCTACGCTGTTCGTAGATGGGAATGATGAGCCTGTAGACATCAGCAATGAGCTCATAACGCTCCGCCTTCCAGAGGCCATCAGCACACTCCTCCAGCAGCTCCATCAGCACCTCCTGAACACACAGACATACAGATGAATACACATAAACTTCATTTAACTTTCCCCTCCTCCCTGCGGTCTCAGCTCAGAATATTTGATTGTTGCAAAGAGGAACATTTATGTTTGTTCTTGTTTGTCTTAGAGGCTACAGTGAACTTACACCGAGCATAATGTCCCTGTAAAGACAGCAGACGTGGGAGGAAATGGATCCATCATGTCTCTTTCCTTTTATTGGGGGAGTCTAGCTCATAAAGAGGAAAGGTTTTCAAAGCAGATGGAAGGTAAAAGTGCTTTTCATTGCCTCCAGATCTGTTGACCAACTCATAAAAGCTCACACATTCTCAAACCATCACTTTCAATTTCACTCGGTTATCAGTTCACCAGAAGACCTGGTCTCAGGCCTCTGTGTCAACAAGCCATTGCCCCTGCTGGAGTGTCATTGAGCTAAACACTAACTCCCTGAAACACCTCTAGCGGAGAGCTGACCCCGAGCCCTTGTCAGATTTCCCAAGACTGTTCTGTCTGCCAGCTCAGTGATATTTTAAATTAACAACACATGCACCATGCCCTGTATCAAAGTCTACAGTATTTTCACAATTGATACTCTTAACCGAGATAAGAGCTCTTTTAGACAGCCATAATGTGACACGTGATGCCAGTGAGGAACTTCAAACGGTGGGACTGGCAGATATTCACTACAATACAAAAGTCTCACCTCATTGAAGTGAACATCCTGCATCCCTACGTCCTCCATCATGGCTGCCTCCTCATCGATGTTCGGAGTGATGACGCGGAAAGCCGAGCAGCCCTGCCGGAACATACCTGACGTACAGACACGGAAACGACATGACATATTCCTTCTCTTACATATGATAAAATAAATAAATAATATGTACAGTAGCTACAGTTAGCCCTGCTAGTTGAGCTTCCAGAAAGGTTTATTGTTATCTTAATGACATACTTTAAAGTACCAGTGGCATACAATCATCTACTTTTCAATCTCAACATGATTTTTTTTGCTCAAACACTCTGACCTCTCAATGAACTGTTGACGTTTCATAAAATCCTCTCAAATTATACAAGAGTCTGAACACATCATCCAGTTTGATATGTCAAGAAACAAGGCTCTTATCTGGGGAATGCAGCGTTGGGAGTGTTTTTTACACGGGAATGAACAGATGACCCTTGGACGAGTGCTCAGTTGGAAGATGAAGGTGTATGTTCCTGTGTACACATGTGTACGTGTGTGTATGGAACATGGGATAAATGTGTTATTTCTCCAAGTTAAAGAACCAAGCTGTATATAAGGGTAAATAAGTACAAAAAAAAAAAAACTCGCACCAGCAAATCTTGTAAATCATCAATTGTTGGTGGTGTACTGATTCACTGTGGTCCCATTAATAAAACCAGCATGAAGAGCAATTAATGAGGGCAGACAATCTTAGATTAGATTAGATATGTAAGATATATGGCATTTCTATTACTTTCCCCAGCAAGTGAATTAAGTTTATTAAACACTTATTCCAATATAATCTTTCTACTGTGTTAACCATTACCTGTTACTCATTATATGGCCTCTATAAAGTAAGATAAAAAAAAAGGTTGGCATAGAGCTTAAATGGTCAGTGGTTATTTATTGTAAAAGAAAGCATGCTATGACCAGGAGAGGCACACTCCTTCAGCCTCCACTCACCTTTTCTCCACAGGTACTCAGCTACCAGGGCAGCGACATGCACGTAACACATGGCTGCCTGCAGGGGGACAGACAGGAGACAAATCACAGGTTAGCACAATAATGCCATACTAAAGTGAAATGTTTAGACAAAACAGACATTTCCAAAAGACCTCTGAAAGATCTCCGTTCTTGTTGTGGATGCGAGCCATGCTGTCCAGCCAGGTCTTGCGGAGCTCGGGCGTGCTGGTGTAGGACTTGGCCAAGCTGTACTGGAGGTCCACCAGCATCTCCGGGTCGTTCTCGTGCTCCTTCATCTGCTCTGTGGCCATCAGCACTGTCCGGATGCGCTTGGTCAGGTCCTTCACATCTGACGGAAATGCTGTGTGCTACAATAGTGCAATAGAAACAAATGAGGCTTTTATGCCTATTTTTGCATATAAATGTCAATGATATCTCTTCCATGGCATAATTAAAAAAACAGGAAATAATTGAGTATAAAAACGCCACCCATACATGAGTATGGTTTGAATTTACCTAATTTAAAAAACTAATACAGAGTAATATAACTAAAGATAGAGAGTCCTTCTGGGTAGGGATGGTACTTAAGTCACTTGCATTTATGATTAAGGTGGAAATGTGTGCCTTCTAATGTGGATCTGGGTTTTCAAATATGGGTATTATTAGATATTATATTCAGAAACACTATGAGTGGGAGTGTATACTGTAAATTGCCACATGAACTGGAGAAACAGTTTATTGCACTTGACAAAGACAGAGTTAAAATAGTTTACATATTAATATAATACAGTATCAATGATGTACCGGAAGTCTCACAACATGATGCTCCTGACTGTTTGGATATCAAAGAAAAATAGGAACTGAAAATTAATATAGAAAACATTTAAAACTGGACGTAGATTAACCAAAAAGCCCAACATGGAGGGAATTTGAATGTCCTCTTCTTAAGCCAAACTATGATGATTCATCTGACCTATGCTGCAGCTTGGAAAGGGATTTAACCCACATATTTTGGGACTACCCAAAACTCCTACAGTATTGAGTTGAGTTTGGGGATTAATGTGACTCCATATGCGGCACTCTTTGTTCTTGCTATCCTAGGTAAATACTCATAGTGGTTAAAGTTAGTTGTTCTTTTGTGTGTTGAGTTGATGCAATAGAAATACTGTAAAGAATTACCACTTTAAACAAGGTACGTGACTGGCTTGATCAAGTGTGTATCATGGCACTGTCACCTTGATGTTCTTGTCACTGTTAGCACAGTTGTTAATGATAGAGAGAGACTGCTGGAAACGGGTACCCCCGATGCCGATGACATCAGCAATCAGCTGACTGACTGCAATGACCACCTGGGCGAATAGAGAGGAAGAACAAACAAAATCAATACTACACTAATGCATGACCTACAAGACCATGGTTGGCAGTCATAAATACCTGCAGGTGCGTTCGTACGAAAGACTTGCGTCCGGTATAGTCGAAGTTGCTTTTCATGAGGAAGTAGAGAAGATGGGCGGCGTCGCTGCGGATAGAGCTCAGCTTGGAGTTACAGCACTTGAGGATTTCATAGCATAGAGAGGCACACATGTCGGCCCGGCCGTCAAAGAAGGTGCAGGGGAACTGGAGGACACGTTGGGAGAGACAAGATGTAATGACAAATGGAGCTATCCAGAAACAGATAATATAACACATGTTCTCATTACCCTATACACAAATTTAAAAGTGTGATTTAATGGTTGGTTAAACAGAGGGTGAACCAAGAAAGGGAGCCTCTTTCACCTTGTAGATGAAGGTCCTGAGTGAGGTGAAGACCTGTTTGAGGGCGGTCTCAGACTGAGGGATCTGCAGGAAGCACAGATGGACCTGGAAAACCTTCTTCATCAGGGGGTTGTGACCAAGATCTGAAGTCAGCTGGGTCTGAGCACACGGGAGAATGTGAGGATCGACCAATCGAAACGTGATTCAGATGCACAATGTCCTGCTGAGTGACAGCTGTGACAGTTAATACCTTGAATCCCATGATGAAGATGCTGAGTGTGTCCAGCACAGTCAGACAGACCTCTGTAGACACGTTGGC
Organism: Morone saxatilis; assembly: GCF_004916995.1. Taxonomy (NCBI): domain Eukaryota; kingdom Metazoa; phylum Chordata; class Actinopteri; family Moronidae; genus Morone; species Morone saxatilis. The sequence continues at coordinate 7,547,794 of NW_023340206.1, forward strand.
CTCCAGCAGGCACTGGCTGCTCACGTCTGCTTCCGTATGAGAGTACACTGCACAGAAAGCACAGACACAAGGTCACTCTTAAAGAGATATATCTTTATTGGACCAATAAATGGGATTTTTACCGAAACATTGCACATCGTCAGCTTGATTAGTTGATCAGTGGCAGTGACTGTGGGGATATATAAGTGTTTTTATTTCAGCTTGTTTATGGAATGAGATAAGCTCTGTCATTGTTGCAACTAATACTGGCTGCCAATAGAGGTCAGTACTCATATGTTTTTGTGTAAGTTTAGCTGCTCACAAAACATACAAATACTAAATAAATAAAAGCTGTGTAACTGAGTAGTGGGAAAAGAACAGTAGGTATTAACACTGGCAAAATACAACTATATATAACGGTTAAGCTCTCTTAGCTATTATCATATTTGGCATGCAGTTTTGCAGATTTAAACAGATTTATACCACTGTTAAGAGGGAGTTCTGCTGACTGGAGCAGTGTGTGTTTGATGTCTATGTGTTTGACTGAGTTATAACCCTGAGAAGGAGAAGTGTGATGTTTGTCCTATAAAAAGCCAGGAGAGGACAGGAGGGCTTACTGTTGTTGAAGGTGTGAGCATTCTCCAGAGTCCCCAGCTGCTGAAGGCGGGCATGAAGGATCCCCGCCCTGTTACGAGACACAGGCAGAGTCAGAGACTTCCTGTCGGGAGCTACAGGCCCTGCCCCCTCCTGGCTCCTGTTGGGAGAAGAGAAATACTGTAAATAAACTATAGTCACAAGATAAGTACATAGATAAAGATCCACAAAAGGATCAAATGAACATAAATTAAATAAGGAAATGTCTCAGGGGTTTAGAGGAAAACTGCAATAGATAGAAACACAGCAGATAATTGAATGTGGTTTTTAAAAACAAAAAAAACAAATGGCAGCATCATGCATTTAATTAAGCAGTGAGACCAATGACAGCATCTCTTACCCATGCAGGAGGGGCCTGGGGCCGCGACATTAACCACAAAACAACTTTCCAGCAGTGTTACAGATGAGAGAAGAAACCAGAGGCAGGGTGTTAAAAGATTCAGTAAGGATTTTGTGTTTGTAAGTTTGTGCCTGCGTGTGAGTCATATTATTGCATAGATGATGAACATAATTAGTTTCAGTTAAAGAATCAATTAATACATGTCAAATAAAGTCAAATGAGATGTGCGTCTTTGAACCTACCTGACGATGAATCTCTTCCCCATGTATCTAAACTGATGAAGGCAGACTCTGCAAACACAACACAAATACAAGAAGCTAAGTCGGAGATTGTTACACATCATTCATTGTTAAAAAAGAGCATGTGGTCCAGCCTGCATTGGTATTGTCACTCATTATTTATTGAATAGCCGGATATCAGGGTTATTGTAGTCTACTTGTTCACTTTGACAACATGGGAAATGGACTAATTTACTTTCTTGCAGAGAGTTTGACAAGATCGATACTTCTCTGTGCATTAACTGTGGGGCTGGAGGCCATGAGTCCATGAGCTTAGCATAGCATAAAAGAGAACAATAGTTCAAAATGCACCTACCAGTTAAAGTGTTTCCTGTGTTTCTTGTGTACAGATTAAACAGATAAAACATGTAAATTAGTGAGCTTCGGACGGACTCTACAGCGAAGGTAAAGCTAATCGACTCCTGACTCAAGCTCCATAATTAACAAACAAGGATTTAAATACCCATATTTCCTAAAATGTCTAACTATGGTTTAGCTCTTGAACATGGCTTTTCTGGGCTCATTTTGATTGTGATTTTATGCAAATCTCACTCTCTGCACATGTATTATCATGAAAAGGTTGTCTACTTCTGTACTTACTCTATTAACGTAAAGAAGTCCATTAGTTCTGAGGGAGCTGCTTTGTTCCAGTATGCAAAAAGGGCCTCTGAGGTGATGAAATGGTAAGAAAATCGCAAGAAAAGATTACTATGTACTGGTTGTTCATGTGAGCTTGTGTGAAAAATCAAGTACAGTCACTCAGACAGGCCGTCCTACCCTCTGACATGCTCTTGAGGATATGCAGAAAGCACATGAGCAGGTTTTTGATCTCGTCCCGGTCCAGTTTGTCACAGCGCAGCACAGTGCTGCCCAGTGCTGACGCACACTGGTTCTGGAGAGACAGAAAACGAATGAAAGCGTTTGAGTTATCGAGCGCAGATGGCAGAGTTGCGGAAATAAAACGAAACTTCAAAGAGATAAAGAACATCACTCAAACAATCAAATGTCAGAGAGTAGAAATGTCAAGTATTTTCCTTTGGGGCGGGGGGGGGAGACGTCCACAAGAGCTAAAAAAGCACATTTGCTGCAGCAGCTCTGTGCTTTGAGATTGCAGCATCAAAAGTAGTTTTGAATACTTTACAACATCTGAGGAAATACAGAAAGTGAAAAAGGCTGTGTGGTCAGCTCAACCTCCGCAATGGTAAAACCACACACACTCCCTGATGTGGGACACTCAGAAGAGAAGAATGTTGGGAGGATCTTTAGGAGGATTTTGGACATATTGTACAGATATCTGCAAACCACAAAGTGTGGTATGTTTTAGTCTCAAAGGCATCAAATCTGGTTTACTGAATCTCTGTACAACTGTACCCAAAAGTGGTGGAGAGCTCATAAAGGTCAAACTGAATACTTGTATAGGTATGTTTTCCTCGTGATTTCCATCCACCCGCTGGCCTGACGCTTGTTTGTCATTATCACTGTCACTGTCCTGCAGCAGGTCAGGCAGGGGCACAGAGAGAAGGGAGAAGTCCATGGTGACCCGCTTGGTCACTCGGTTCATAGGTGGGACTTGGTCGTCTGGGTCCAGGGGGAGAGGGGGCACATTGACCGAGTGCCTCCTGGTAAATCTTTCCCTTTGGTTGGCTTGGAAAGTTACAGAGCAAGGAGAAGGGATGTGGGAGCTCTGGAGGATGGGGTGGGAGGAGAGCGTGGATGCCCAAGAGTGCAAAAATGTAAACATTTAATAAGATTTATACAAGTGTTGTGCAAATTATCCACCTTAACCCTTGTGTTTTCTTGACATTGGCTTTTTTTTCTCATTATTTTGGGTCTCACAGACCAGGGGCCTGTTTCACATAGCAAGTTCAACTTAGGTTACCTGCTTCACTGAGCCTTACATTGGCAATCCTGGATAACTGTTATCACAAAGCTGGTTATAAGCTGGCTCTGTCAACTATGGGTGTACTGTTCCAGCTCTGAGTGCGTTCTTATGAAAGAGGCGGAGCTTTTAAATACACATAAAATCATTTGAACCATGAGTTAAGTGTTTAAAATGACATAAGCTGAATTGGCGAACAAAAAGTGATATTAAATATATACAATATCACACAACTAGAATAGAATGAGAAGCTGTGGAACAGTAGGAATAATATCTAAATATGGAGTGAATATTGCAAATGAAGTATCATTTAAGTGGTGATCTACCTTCTCCAGGGAGTTGGTCTTGTCACTGCTCTTGTCCAGCAGGCTGTTTCCAGAGTCGGTGGAGACCAGAGAGCCTCTGGAGTCTGCGTGGTGGACGGAGCTGACGTTTGGAGTGGAGCTGTGAGGTGAGGCTGCAGGGAACAGAGCACAAAAAATATGAATAGTTTGTTGAATGTCAGAAAACGGGAAAAAATCTACAGTGTACACGTTAAAGTAACAAAAAAAAAACTACTTAGCTTTATAATTTCCCCAGATAATAAGAAACCCAGGTACAGTACATCTTTGATTGACCATTTTGAAGATTTAGAAGAGAATTCCAGCTGCATTAGCTCTGACTATGTGCATATTAATGGTAGGATAGTGATGTTAGGATTTACCTGTTCCAGAGATGACCCCAAACACATCTTTGTGGAGGGCATTTTCTATGCAGCTCCCAGGTTTCTGAGGAGTCACCATGGAGTTGGGCACAAGAGAGTCCTCTCTGGCATTCTGGGACAGAAAAGCAACAAAGTGAGTGGGTCACAATAAAAGCATGCTTTCAGCTGAAGAGAAAACACTCATATTGCCTTGAAATAGAATAAATAATAGAGAGTGACACATTAAGCTGACATTAACCCAGTAATTAATGCTTTGAAAGGATAGCAAGTCTTGTGAGCTGCTATTCAGTTTGCCACCACTAGGTGTCAGGCTTACATTGTGGTTGGTGAGAATGGCTGACTCCTTGATGTCAAGTCTGTAGACATTCTCTTGGAGGAGACCAAACAGAGGGAGGTAGAGGGTGGCAAGTCTGGCCTGCTGGCTCTGCAATGACACAGTAGGGGGTCATGAAAAATTGTAAAACAAAATCAGACAGAGATCAAACTTAAGTTAAAGAATTTAACAGGTCCAGTTCCCAAAACCTTTGCCAAATTAAAAGGATCTTTGGGTTGTTGTGAAAAGCTGCCAAGAAGACTAACTTATTTTCCTCTCTATGTATATTATTACATCTGATTACTCCTTTGATACAAACAAAAAAACAGGGATGTTCAAGGACAGCTGGTCAAGAGCTACAGAACACACCTTCGCTGCATAGCGGTCGTCAAACGTGTGTTTGATCATCAGCCCCTTGAGCACCTGGATGGCGATCTGACGGATCTCTCTGAACTCCTGAAGAGCCCCGCCCACCTCCCTCATCAGCAACCCCACGAGGAAGTGGTTTCGACAGAAGTCATCGGTCAGAGAATAGTCCAGCTGGAGGTCTGCAGCAGAGAACGAACAGAATATAAACTGCACTGCACTTAAATGAAAAATGAACAATAAGTGTGAGTCATTTACCTTGAAACCTTTGAATTCTGCCTTTTCCAAATGGCATGGGCAGATTGAGAGGGACATAGTGCTCATGGTTGCAAACAACCCGCAGGAACTCAAACTTGAACTCATACAAAGTCTGGCAGGAATGCAAGAGAAAATACATTTCAGGGACGCTTATATGGCTTCATGTTAATGGTTAATGAGTTGAATAAAACCATTAAAGACGGTAGCAGGATAGTTTTTTTAACCTTGGGGTCTCCAGGCACAAAGCAATTCATGTAGTTGTTGATCTGCTTGAATACGAAGCCTCTATCCATGAAGGTGAAGCAGCGCTGAGTGAAAAGGTGAGTGAACACACATTATTGTATCAAAGTTTCAAATTAAAAACCCATCTGCAGTGAGAATGACTTATACATAAGTCTACAGTCCTTGACACTTTCATATGTACTCTAAACCAACTAAACTAATCTACATATTAAAAGTCAATAGGGCATCGCAGGCTTTGGGAGGAGTGCCAACCTTGATGAAAACCGCCAGGCTGTGGTTGGCATTGCGAGCCGCATCCAGGTTGTCCTTGTATTTCTGTGTGATGTGTGGCATCAGCATATTCACCAGAGTCTCCACAGCATGGTAGAACGATGCAGAGAAACGCTGGTTCCTGGAGAGCTAGACAAGGGAAACAAAAAAAGAGGGAGAGAGGATTTAGGCTTGGAGGAAAGGGGTTAAAGAAAGGAAGAGTACAAGACTAAAACGAGACCTACCTTCACTTTCCCGCACTCTATGAGATAGTGAGCCATTGATTTCACCAGAGCTTCGAAGAAGTACCATGAGTGCTGCAACACAAAGACAGAAAAACCACCTTACAAAATGCAAAAACAATCAGTTAAACTCCATTTAAAAACAGGCAATGTGACAATAAATACAAATGTAGTAAATTTAGTTCATTTTATATCCATTCATTAAATCAATTTCAATATAAATGTATTATTCTAAGGCGCAATAGTTTGTATTAATTTACCTTCAACAGCTTGTTGCTAGTTAGGAAGTCTGTGGATGGCTTAAGAATGGCCGTCATGGCTTTTGCCAGCTCCTCGTGAACAGTTTTTACATTGGTGGAGGAATAAGGCTCTGGCTTAAACACAAACTGAGAGCAAAGAGGAAGAAAATAAATCATTATGTAAATATAAAACATATATTGTCTGCATATTGTCAGCACAAATATCATGAGAAAAGACTGCACCTTGACATAAGATCTCAGGTAATGTTCGAGCCCTTCTTCGTGGCACTGTGCTACAATGTGAACCATCACCCTGAAGAGAAGCAGATAATGACACAAAAGTATAAAAGAGTAAGAAAGGACGAAGTGAGGCTCACTAGAAGAAACGAGGCAAAGATAGGAATTACTTTTATTCATTCTAAGGCACTGATACCTCATTTTCACACTGCCAACAGAGCTTCAAAGGCTACTCACACACCCAACTGAGATATAAAACACATACACGGAGTGTGCAAGCCATAGGTGAGTGTCTAATGAGGAAAAGGATTCAGGCTATTAAAGGGAAACAGGGAAATATGCTTTGGAATGAGACCCAGATAAGAGTGCGGTTATTATTTTTCTACGGATAAAGTTTGTTAAAAGAGACCCAAAATAGTGCTGTAACACACGGCGTTCCGCTGCTGGAAACCAGGTATTTCACACATATGTATGTGTGTGTGTGGCTTGCCTGGTCACGTTGACAGCCACATCCTCATGTGTAGCTCTGGTTAGCACGCAGAACAGCTGGTTGAGGATGGTGGGCAGAAAGTTGACCATCACGTGACCCTCCATGGCATGGAGACTCTAGGAGGGGAGATAAAGAATATAGTGGATGGATGTATACTCTGGCCTGTTCCCTTCAGTGCTAGATTACAAGATTGTATTTGATGGGACATGAATAAAAGGGTGTGTTGCACTTTCCTCAGGGCATTGGAAATAAATGAAGTTCAGAATACCTTCAGGTATTTCACCAGCTCCCCCTCTGAAGCTTGTTCTGACATCTCCATGCTCTGACAGTGGTGAAAGAAGTTGTGCAAGTGCTGATCCTAAAGAGAACATATTGTTTGATATTAGCTCAATTTACAGCACATTTAGATTAATGGACATAATTACATGGGGATAATGTGTATATACCTGAGTATAAATTGTAGAAACAAGATGAGTTGATACTTTGAACAAGGTTTTTCCTCCGTCTACCCATTTGATCTCCGAGCCAGAGTGCTGCAGAGACAAGCGGGTGACAATTACTGCTCTGGATACTGAATGAAAGCTGCACTGTGTTCATTTATTAGAGCTTATCTAAAAATGCAGAGGCATAGACAACATGACACATTTGACAAATCAGTGACAGCTTTTTTTATAAAATAAGGAGACAAGCTGTTTTGCCATATGGCTGCGACGAGACAGACAGAATCTTTGTGTGTTTATTTATTGCAACAGAGTTTTAGGTTGAACATGAGCTCATTCTGAGAAAACCGCCTTTTTACACAGGCACTTAAATTTAAAATCAACACTGAGCATTATGCACAAATGCTTATTTGACGAGCCCCTGTTGTATACACATTACTGTTTTAATTAAATTCACAATAAAACCATTAGCTTAATATAGAGATGACACTGATTGTTTTAATGGATTATTTTAATGCTAAACAGATTTCACAGGCATGCATGTGAAAGCCTGTTAGACTACAAGGTCCCAATGCAATCACAGCTAATAAGATCTTCCTGACCCCATCCATTACCACAAACTGCATCGGATCCTATATGATAATGTAGCTTATATTGCATCAATCAATAGCTTTCCATATACAACAAGAATACCTGCAATCATAGAAGACTAAAAGATAATGGTTTCAAAGCCCTCTTGTGACCTTTAGCGCATATCAATTCCACACATAAATCCTAAAAAATAATAATAAAATGTTAATAATCATCTTTGTTTTTACCTTGTTGATGCCATCCGGGGAGCCGAGGTACCCGGCGGGCAGGTTGGCGGCCACGGGCAGCTGCTGTTCATTCATGATGACTCTGCCATCCCTTAGCAGAGGCAGCCAGGCTGAACCCACTGTGTGTAGAGACCACAGCCACATGTTTGTAAAGCACTGGTAATACTAGGGGTGGCTGCAGCAGTGTGTAGAGTACTGCCTGCATCACACGGCTTTTGCTCACATTGCATACATTTACATGAATTCATAGTTTTATTTTTTTGTGAACACTCAAGATAAAACTGTGGGGAAGGGGAGGAGGGGGGAAGAAGTGACTACAAGCTGCAGCCTACCTGGAGTTTCCACCAAGTCTTTCTTCTTGCTGTTGCTGTCGCAGCTCACATGATAGAAGGTGAAGAGAAGGTGATGCTTCTCATGCAGCTGAGTAGGCAGCTCTATCTTTATCTGAAGGCGAGAGAGAAAACACAGATTCCTGGGGTTGGTTCCCGACTACAGAGGGAGCTTTGTTCCGAATAATGAAAGTGGAAAATGCCTGTGGAGCTTTTCCAGTGAGGATTGAAATGTGCTTTAACAACATGAGAGGAGGTGAGACAGGAACTTCAAAAAATACATTACTTTTTGACTTTGAGCATATGCCATAGAGCACAACTGGGTTCTCTAATAAGCACATTACGTCATTAATAAAACTAGATATACCTCATCATAGAACTCGGGGTTCTGCTGGTGGTGCAGGACGGAGGCATACGCATGCTTAACGAACAGAGGGGCTCCTGGGCGACCATAGATGCACTGCGGTAGATTCAAAAAGTAGGAGATAATCAAAACATGAGAGAAAGATAGGAGTGCATGTTTTAGTCATCACAATGTGGTTTAATGTGTTAAGTGCTAGTTGTTGGATTGGCTATGATGTCGGAAATAACAAGTCCTGACTCAAGACCAAAGAGTCCAAAGTATAGACCCAAGTCAAGTCTCAATTGAACCAGTCACTAAGTACATTCACAGAAATAGCAAATGCTTTCCAAAAGTTTTATTTATTTACTGTCAAATGTAAGAGAAGTGATGACATTACATAGCAAAGTGGCTCAGCTGTGGCTTGGCTCGCAGAGAGCACATTAACCAGACAACAGCCAGAATCTTAGTAACTTATGCCATTAACTACATACGATTGAGTCCGAGTGAAGCCACAAGTCAAAGTTGAGTTGCAAATCTTTTGTGTGTTGTGTTATTCAGTATGCAAAGAGCAGTATTCTGCATTTCCTGGTATGTTAACGCACCTTCAGCGGCTGGGCTTCGTCCTCGTCAGAATCCTTGAATTCGATGCAAACGGCGATGTTCCTCGCCTGCAGAGGGGAGACAAAGGTTTGGATTAGAAAAGCAAGTTCCAAGATACTCCCGTTGGCCAAGAAACACTTTCTCCATCTCAAATGTCCATTAGTTCTGTGAAGAGAGGGAAGATATTTCGGGTGAATGACTGTCATGGCTCTCATTTAAAATAAAAGTGGGCAGAGAGACAGATGGAGAAGAGAAGGCCGGTTGGTTTCCTATATGGAGCTGACCTAGAGAGAAAAAACAACCCAGTATTAATGTATTAATCAGAAGCTTCGGCTCTGCATCGGGATAATTCTATCCAGCTCTGCTGCTTGGCGGAACGAGCCTGAGGCGTTTGCCAGTTGTCTCGCAGCACAAAGTGATGACGATGAGATGAAGCCAGCCAAACAAAAGCATCACTTTCCACAAAGGATAAGTCATATGTTAAATATTGACCGTCCACCAACAGAAAAGCTTAAAAATAAAGATAGAATAATAATGTACCTTAGCAAAGGATTTCTGTCCGTCGTATTTGAGGTGTTTTGGGTACACATAGAGGTGGTTTTTATAGACGGTGCATGGTTGGGAGCACTTAGCGATGCAGGGTACAAACTCCTCCACCTCCAGAAGAGCGCTGCCTGGCCCGTTCCCTTCAAAGTTCCTCACAGGGATGTAGGAGGAAGTGACACAATCTGCCGGCAGGAAATGAGAGGAGTTACAGGGTTCAAGGTTAAAGTCTGATGACTATAAATAGACAGGTGGTTTGAGAGTGATTTTGTAAATATTTGGAGGGTTTACTGGTTATATCCGGAGCCACACTGTCAATAGTGACATCCAAGTTCCCTAGGAGCACAGGAAGTTTGGCCATTTTCTCTGGTCTGACGGGAAAACAGACATAGAAAAAGCAATTACAAAACTGCATCCATACCAGTTATGCTTATATCTTGAAAAGAGGGGAGAAAGCATACTTTCTGAAGTCAGTAAGCAGTTTGAACATGTCCTCATCTGACAGCTTGCTGCTGTCCTGTCTGTAGAGAGCTGAGAAGCGAGCGCTTTTGTCCAAAGTTCCTGACGCATCTTTGAACACAGGCCTACAGGGACAGAAAAATAATCATTGAATCTACTGGAGAAAGAGTGCATTTCAGTTCTACACTAGTGGTTTAAAATGATGCCTCCCAACTGTTTCCAGTCTAGTATCCTAAATCTGAATCCCTGTGTGGTATTGTGGCACAAGAAAAAAAAGTCCCCTTGATTTGTAGAAGGTAAAAGTTTTCCCCCAACTGCAAGAAATTGTCAGTAATAGATATGATTCTGTTTACACTAGCCGAGAGAACGACTGCTCCTTCATTCCTTTGTTAACAAAAATGGGTGCATGCATTTGAGGATATTTTAAATCTTGAATCAGTAAGAATGCATGGTGCTAACATACCTAATATTAAATGAATACACAAGTACAAACTATATTGTGATATTGCTGTGTAGACAATTGGGTTCATACTCTGTCAGGACGCACTTGCATTTATTTTGTTGTTTCTTCTGTTTGGGGTTGTGGGTGTTTTGTCCAACATGGAGAAATACACTTTTTTGAGTTAGATGAGAAGAATGATACCACTCTTGTGTGTGTGTACAGTAAATATTAAGTTTAGTTTAGCATACAAACTGTGCACAGTGGGAACAGCCAGCTTGGCTCTGTCCAAAGGTAACAAAATCAGCAAGAAAGCAAATTGTATTTTCTAAAATGTCCAACTATTCCTTTATATGATATGAGCCAAGACATTAGCACAATGGTTTTTCATACCTTGCAGCCCAGGCGAATGGCATCCTGTACTGTCCTAGTCTGCTGCAGGCTGTCTTAGCATTCTTCAGCACCTTTTGAGCCGTCTACAGGTAGGCAAGAAGACAGGGGATCGGTTTACTAATTAATCATTCAAGATGACTGGAGCACACTGTAATTTACATCTCTGCTAATCTACCTTGGCAGAGTCTGAGCTCTTCATGTAGGGTTCAGTGCAGTGGGTGATGCCCCCCTGCAGGACCTTCTCAATCCTGGCCACCAGGAAGATCTCTGGATGGGGGCAAGTGACCGAGAACACCCCCTGTCTGGGGTACTGTAGAGCCCCCTCTGGGAGCCCACTGGCCTGCCTGTGGCCAGCCAGGGGACCATCATCACCACTGCCATTGATGTGCAAGTCCTCTCCGCTACCAGAGCCCGATGTCAGCTGTCGGACCAAAGGGTGGTTGAGATCCACGTGGAAGTCGGCAGAGATCTTTCTGCTGTTCTGGACGTCGAAGAGGGACAAGACCACATAGAAAGGCTCCACCTTTGATGAAAAAGGAGAGGAAGGAAATATTTTGGTGAAAAAGAGAGACAAATAGAGTAGTAGGGGGAAAAAAAAGAAAGTGAAAGTTTAAGAGATATCCATCCTCCCTAATGCACTTCTCATTTTCCACCAAGTCGAAATGTACCATTGATGTAATTTATCTTCCCATTCACTCTTTCCACCACGCATTTCCATTACACAAACCCATTTGTGAGTGAGTGTGTGTGTGTGTGTGTGTGAGAAAGTGTTCTGAGTAGCAGAACTAATAGCTGTGGTTTCCCAGCTGAGTGTACAAGGAGTCCTCCTTCCACAGAGACAGAGACCTTGGAGAGTGATGGCAGGAAACCAGACTCAGACTGGTGCTAATGCATGGTGGTAGGCCCAGGGTGGTTGCCATGGTAGCAGCCATTACTTGTGCCAACAACAGTTTTGACGAGGGCCAGCCAAGTGGGCCATCTGAACTGTGAGCTTCTTAACTGATTTAGACCTGGCCCCGTTTGGACATTTCCCAGATTTAGCGTTGTTTCCATGCTTAAAAAAAACACACGTGCATTTACAGAAGCGTGTCCTCTATGTCAACTTTGATAAAAATAGACAGTTTGTTAACTCCTTCAGCTATATTTGGCTGTTTGTTTTTCATTTAAACATACATTAGTTGTCGGTCCCTCTTCATTCTCTGCAACACAGCCCTGCAGGTTGAAAGACAGGTCATTACAGCTGACCAGGACTCTCTTCCCAAACTTCTCTTCAAACTGCCGCACGTCCGGCTCGATGCCAGAGAAGTCCAGTTTCTGTGAAAACAGGAGATGCCGTCAAAAAACTGCGACAACAAAATCGGTCATTGTCTTCTGTGGGTCATGACATTGCTAGACAACATAAGGAAAACTGACTATGCTAGTAAAAATTTAAGCAAATGTTATCTTAATCACCTGTGTGTCAGGGTCCAAAGTGAACAGTTTCAGACGAGCTTCACTCCTCATTTTGGACTCAATATCTCTTGCAGTCTGTTAAAAACAAAGCAAAAGAAAGTTATTAAACCTCGCTGAACGGCTTCTTACAGTATTAAACTTAAAGGAGGAACAAACAATTCAACCAGGAAATCCAAGGACATCTTCACTAAGGGTCAGTGTACAAAGTAATGTAAAATAATGTATGCTATTTTGCGGACAGTCTGCATGGTCACAACAAATTAGCAGGTACCTGGATGCCCCCACAGAGCCTACACAAACACCCTCCAATGACAAAGATCCTCTCATTATAACAATATTTATTAGTGCAGCTTTAACTTTATGTTGCTTTGGTAAACACAGCAAACTGCAGACTATCCCTTTAAGTGTTGTGTTTTCAGACTGCCACGTTCCACTGCCGGACCTGTTCACCACCAGTGTTGGCCTCATCTGTCCTCTGCATTTGGAGACCATACACACTATACCAGATGTTTGCTTGGTTAGCACCAACAGAAAAATGTGGGGACATGGTTGCAGGAAATACAGATGTTGAGCAATTTCTTTTAAAACAAAGCTCCATACAGTTCAGACTGCCTTCAAACTGAAGTCATATGACACCTTCAGATATCCTGAGCACCTCTACAGTATGTGGATCAATCCATGTGGTGCGGCTTGTTGTGTGGTCAAAAAGAGGTGGCGAGCATTGTTTTAATGTTACTACAGATGGAAAAAACAGGCTACCTGAAAACTGTCCTGAAAACTTCCGGTAGAGAGGTCTGTTTTTCCATGCTCCTCATCTGTTGGAGAAATCAACACGAGCTCTGTTAGCTGATGCAATAAAAACATAATGACGTGTTGGTCTGTACCACTCTATGAAGAGGAAAGGAGAATTACATAAGAACACGTTTTTTTTTTTATTAAAACATGAGTGGTTTTCATAAGGAAACATCCTAGAGATAAATTATTCCATGGGGTACAGGCGCAGTGAAGAAGCCTGGAGGTGCAGCAAGCATCAAAAGACATGGAGGCAAACCAATGCACACTACAAACAAATACAAGCAAAAATGATTGACATATAAGACATATAAACAAGATGTCACAGAAAAGAAACTGCACAAAAACGCACCATCATGCAGATCTCCGTTCCTCTTCTCCTGCATGGCCTGTTCGAAGCTGCTGTGGAGAATCTTGTTGAGGGTGCCGATCCACTCCTCCATCTCGGCCTCGCTGTCTGCAGCCAGCAGGAACGTGCTCTTATCCTGCATCTTCAGCTCAAAGGCGAACCGACGCACTTTGCTGTTCTGAAAGGACAAAAATGCAAACATGGGTTTAATACATGTCGTCCTTTCAAGTTTTAATTACATTTCAGCCCTTTAGAGGCCCCTTTTCTACGAGAAGAACGCACACTTTCATTTTCTTAAATTCATATTGTGCACTATGGTTTCAAATTTACCTGAACAACCCCCATGCATGAGTCAAGGAAGATCGTTCCTTTGGGTTCTTTGGAGGTGTTTTCATCCTTGTAGAAGTTTAGGTTGTAGGATCCATCTCCCAGCTGGGCCAGATGGAAGTATCTCCTCTTGAAGGACTAGAGAATGAAAATAGAGTGGTAACATCCCAAATGTCCTCTTTATCTCTAAAAATACCACGAGGGTGGAGATGGGGCATGGGAAAGCTCAAGGGCAAAATGAAAAACTACAGCGACTTATGGGCTACCATAAGGAATGGATGATTTGGTTTCCATGTGTTGAGAGAGAAACAGACAAATGGAGCGGAGGGAATCCAAAATTTCTATTTATCTAACACTGACAATATCGATAGGAAACACTTATACACAAATATTTCAATAAGGCACTTTTTATATAAAGATCATATTCAGAAAAACACAATTTTATCAAAGGGGAACAAATGATGATAGTCTTTTGGCATGCAGAAAACAGAGATCTGATGCCGGTATTACACAATGGGCAAGGCAGATGCTATTAAGTCTTCCATTAGAAAAGGTTACTTATATATCAAAAGGAAAACAGGTTATGTTTGGAAAGGATTTGAGACCATTTATCACTTTTGTGAGGGGTATGAACCTGACAGATGATCAAGAAGAGGGGGAATAGATTCTCCCTGGTTTAAACCTTACAGAACGCTTACATAACAATCATTATTAAAGTCAAAATCTCCACAGTGAGTCTTAACTCAGTTGCCTTTTGTGGTGTTGCTGTACCCACCCGCATAGTAACACTGATTGCGCTGTTCATGTTGCCTTTGTACAGCCAGCCGTGTTTAGACACTCCTCCCTTCTGAGATCCGAGGGAGGCTGTGTCCTGCAGGAAAAGGAGTAAGGATTCACACATTAATGCACGTGTTTCTGCTGTTACATGGAATGAAACACAGATGAGAATTACACACATTTATATCTTTATGTGTCTCCCTCTCCTGCATTAATAGATAAAACACATACACGCTCTCGCATATTGTTATTTACACAAAATCTGCTGACTGCCCTAAGGGCCCGTGGGAGGAGAGGCTCACATTGACTGTCCACTCAGTCCTGAAGAAGATAGCTTTTAATTAAGATCAACATTTACATCAACACTGCACTTCTTTAATCTCAGGAGATTTCAGCCGTGACGGTGTGTCCATTAAAGGTCACTGGCCTTAAGTTAAATCAATGCCTGAAGCGAGGTAATTATTGGGAGGGGATGTGCCCTTAAAATGCCATGAATGTCACAGAGATGTCAACTATTCCGGGAAGCGACGAGGGCCTAGAACACTAAACAAAACATCCAAAAGGTTGGCTTGCTAATAAAGGAGTAGAATGAAATAAATGAATACAATGTGAAATTAATTAAAAGATAATGTTTGTGCTCTGCTGCATTACCTTGTAATCAAGTTTGGTTGAACAAGGTTTGGTGAGGCCTGGAGAAAGGTTGAACGTGTTTGCTGCGTTTGCTGAATTGTGATAAGACTACGGGACAAACAGAGTTCCCTAAATTAAGATAAAAGAAGCTTAAAAAGGAAACTTACCTCATCTTTTTCAACATCTTCATCCACCTCAAACAGGTGAGCTGCCAATTTCTCGGGTCTCAACACCTTACTGGAAGCACAAACACAAACATACGTATGAAAAGGTTAAGACAGCAACAGGACTAAGGTTAAGAAATTAAGAATGATCATACAACAGCAATAACTTAATTTTAAACAACTATTACAACCACCCATTTATTTTCTTGCAATAACTATTTGAACTATTTATTCATTACTTACAGGTAACAGTTTTTCTGCTTGCTTGCTAACTAGCTTTACACCCACTCTGTTACAGGTGATATGTGGATATAGAGAAAGAATAAATCAGTTGAATGTTTACCCAAAACTAAAAGTACGGGTTTTAAACCTAGTTTTGAGCCTTGCTGACTTTGAGGAGAGCTTATACCAAAAGGAGGGGAGCTAAATGTACAAAGGCTCTGTCCCTGAAAGATTAAGGATGGTGCAATCCATTCAAATCCTCGTAAGTCAGACGGAGGATTTTGAAATCTTACTTTGGCTTGTATTGGTAGCCAATGCAAAAATATCAGGACAGGTGTAATAAGATCGACGTCATGGAAAGGTCAGGGAAAAGTGCAATATAATAATTCATTTATTTATGGATGTTGTGCAAGGATTTCGGCATGTGTATGAGATCGTTTTGGACGAATCTTTCCTATGTTACATAAATTAAAAAAGGCAGATTTTTGATATGTCGTTCAAAGGTCAGCGATGGATCAAAAGGAAAGGAAATATACACTTATGTTTCAGAATCCAAATAATGCTAAATACAAAAGGACTTTTTAAATTTCAAGGCTACTCAGCAATGCGTCTAGCTTTACAGGATGTGGCTCAAATATTGCAGCTGCTTCTCTAAGTGCTCAAACCCCAGTCGGACTGTTTGCCCTTCGACCTTTACAAGACCCAGCTTGCTCTGGGGATCTACTATAAACAGTGTCAAGGCCAAGGCCAGGGCTTGTCTAGCTTTTACTCTACATGTTTCAAACATGATACATAACATCTGTAAAGCACATTCCTGTCCTTAAGGAAAGTGCCTCGACCAAGGACCCATAAGGCATTGTGGGATTTCCCTTATGCTTTAATGATATCAATCAACAGCAGTCCCAGAATAGTTTTGCTTATCCTTGGTAGAAAAACATAGGAAGCCTTCTATTGTTGTTGTGGAAGAGCTCGGTGCCTCGGAGACACAGATTTCCGTCTTTCTAGAGATCTGGCTAAAACATTCACTGGGCTGTAAACAAAGGGCAGTGTCACCGTACAACAATAAGATTTACAATATCCTGTGGATGGCTTTTGCAGCATAGTGTGCTATTTATTGTATATATTTCTTTTATGGATGTGAAAATACAGGGTAAACACAAACTAAACTATTTAACAAATTAATATGTACAATAGCAACAGGAAGCTGAATTTCATTGTTTCATTTGGGGTTTCTGAAAGTAAATTAAGTAAAGTGGAATTTCTCTTTCATTAAGTTGGGGGACTCACTAGAATGAGATTAAAAGGTTCAGAAAAGTGAAAATGCTGTTTAACGGAGTTGTGGCGGTTAACCAGACATAGATTTGCCAAACCAACCAATTAGTCTTTATCCTTGAAGTCTTTTCTCTCGTAAAAGTAAAAAAAAAATAGTTTAAAAAAAAACCTCAGATAAAGCATAAATAACTGTGTGTTTTCAATTGTGGCAAACAAATGGTCTCTTTACTGCCCACTG
>NW_023340206.1:7564878-7577231 GCF_004916995.1 Morone saxatilis
CAGCTATAGTGGGTGGGTTTTTTCTCCCCCAAATGCCACAAGGGACAACAGTGAGCCCATTCCACAATTAAACTTAAACTTAAAACTTCGACAAGGGACACAAACGTGAGATTTATGCTTTGTTAAAAGTATTTTCAAACAATATTTTCCAGTTTTACAAGAGGATGAATATTAACTGATGTCCTCATCTCCAGTAAAGGAGCACTCAAATGCTTCTACACTAAGCTTTTCTATGGGAACCATCCAGGACTGTCTCCAACACAGTTAATGAGACAGTCCCGAGAGGGGCTAGTATGGGAAAACACTGCATCCTACATTTCCCATAATGCAACTCAATAGTGTCTTTTGTTAGACCTCCCTGTCTGGTTAAATGCTTTCAAACTCCAAGTCTCCAGTTTGTTTAAAAATTGGATCCTGTCAAACTAACCCTGATGACAATATGTCATCAGCAGGGTTATTATCTGGAAGAGGCAAAGCTCCGTTCAGTCACAGAAGACCTGATGTGACAGGCGCAAGTAAACTGATCTTCATGCATACAATGAGAAGATGCAGCCAATAATAGACGTCTCAGTTTAGCTGCACACTTAGTCCCTAACAAAAGCTCATTTTGTGTCTTTGTCAAGAGAAAACACAGTTATCTTTCGACATATACAACTATTAATATACTGGTTCAGCTCAACTCTTACTCAACACAAGACCTTTGAGAAAAATGCTCTACAACTCACAGCACAGGTTAGTATAGCTAAAGCACACACTTACTTTGGGAGCTGGCGAAAGTCTCCAGAATACTCCTCATACTTATAATTGACCACGTGCCAGTCGGACTTGTAGGTTTTGATACACTGCAGAGACAGAGAGGGGAGAGGGGTCATTCCAACAAGAGCGAATTAAGACGTGTACTTACATACGTGGTGCACACATGGACAGCCTCAGGTTTCTAACACGACCTCGGAAATGTATTTGTATATGTGATTTCCATATAAAAACTCAGTAAAACTCAACTTGGATGGACTTTGGTGCTTTTAAGGCAGAGGAAAGGAAGGAGCTTTTGCAGCTGCAACTCTGGTAAGACCCCTAAAATGCATTACATTCAACTGAATTAACAAGACAAATATTCATCTTACTATATGTCAGGCTGTGGGATAGTGCTGCATTTCTGCCTGAATGATCCTGGCACAAATCAAGCATGTGAAACCATGTGACCTTCCTCACCGGTGGGCTCATAGCGGTTTAAGAAGGAATGTGCGTGGTAGAGCGCTGACTACATTAGAATGAAAACAATCACAATGTTAATTTTTATAACCTGGTATCTTCAGGTTTGAATTGGACTGGATTTTAGCCATAATTAAAAGTCCAATGTGTGTCCAGTGTCCATGTTTAGTGTGCCCACTATAGTTTCTCCTAGATGCTTGGAACAGGAGGGTGAGGAGAGGGTGTTGTAATCTGTGACTACACTACTAGGTGCCACTAAATCCTTCACGCTGGTCCTTTAACAGACAGCTGCAAACTGAACATCTCTCTCTGAATGTAAATTAGGCTATGCTTTTACAGTAAGAAAGGATTTGGTACTGATGTGAATATCAGGTATGAAAAATGTCTTTTCTACTTCTACACTCTTAAAATGCAAAGCCTCTCTCTGAATCAGACTTCAATGACGAGAGGACCAGTCCGTTTGCCAAAAAAAACAAGGTAACTGGTGCTGTAAATATTACTGGGGTTGGAGGTGAAAAATCACAGACAAATGTACTGAGAGAGCAGATAATATCAAAATCACCCCACCTCCCCTAGAGAAATAAATCCTGTCTGAATGGGACTTTCCTGTATAATTTTGCAACTCAGACCAATACAATGAGATTTTGATATATTGATTTTTTCTCTTCATCGTCATAAAATAAACGGCTGCTCAAGCTTGAGTCACCTTTGCTCGTCGACGTGTTTTTGAGGGATTGTGTTGGGTGAGGGAGAGAGGCAACCTAAACATCTGACAAAACCATAGAAAACAAACAGCAGCTGTAACACTTGGTCAGTGATAGTCCAATATGTGTTCATCAATTCTGAGAAACACACATGTTGACTGAGGCAAAAGGTCACTGAAAAAGTGGAAAAATAAATTCAGAAAAAAAAAATCTTTATCAGGCTGCACAGCTGCTCCAGATGTAGTTATGATGTAATTCCTGGCTGCAGCGATGGGGGACTATCCCCTATCAGGCTCTATCGGGCCGCACCCCAACCAACCCCAGCACACAGCTCTTCTGAAACAACAGAATGACGTGAACCATCAATGAACTGCGGACTCCATCTGTGGCCGATGCTCTGTATTGTCAGGAAACACGTGAGGGTGGAGAACACAAATGGAAGTTCATTTAAAGGCTAAGAGCAACGCTTCGGACACTTACCATATCAGTTTTCCCTTATCTCTAAATCATGTGAGTGAATCCAAGGCTGGATTCATGTCTGAACTTATGAGCCCCAGTGTCTTTTCAGGGTGTAAGAGCTGTTTTAGTTATCTGGACAGAGGCGAAAGCACCTGTATTTTAGGTGAAAGGAGAGACAACATGGCCGTGCTCCAAATAAAAGGATAGAGCTGAGTTTCGGTCACAACAGAGAGGTCGAGGCTTTAGCCAAGACCAGGGGATAGAGAATGGACAAAGCAGGCTTACGTCCAGGTATGTATTAGTTTTACCTCTTGGACAAACAGAGAGTGAGCTTCTTTCTCAGCTGTCTCTGGCACGGTGGAGAACAGAGTCCTGCCCTGGCGCCTCAGGGTGCAGATCTAAGAAGAGAAAAGAAAATCAGGCATGAAAAACAGGCCGATAGAAGAGAATGGCACAACAGATCCATCCTGCTGGTTTTTATACAGCACTCACATAGTAAATCCATTTCCCGCTTCGGGTGTAGGTTCAGTGTTGGTTTTACCACTCCTTGTGATTATATGAAGTTTTATAGATCCCTATAGGGCAGCTCTCTTTGTACTTCCCTCCAAAGGAAGGTCAGAGATCAAGGTAAGCTACAGACGAGCCTCCTGGTGGTGGTGCTGTGCCCAAGGACCCTTCAGCAGAGGGATGCTACTTCCTGTGCCCTCTCATTGCTTGTCATTCATCCAGATGGTCAAACCATATCAGATTGTAAGCTCCGACTGTCAAAGCTGACATTTAAAGGAACAGTTTGACATTTTTGCTTTCTTGTCGAGAGAAGATGAGGAGATTGATACCACTCTCATATCTGTACGCTAAATATGAATATACATACATATTAACACATTATATCTTGTTTTGCTATATCGTCACAGTTAGGGAGGGGTGAGAGAATTCGACTGATCCAAATCTAAGCAGACACATACGAATTAAGAGCAGTAAAAGCAGTTTTTTGACGCACTAATGAATTTTCCACCTATAGTACAACAGGTGCCAACAAGAATCGATTTGTGATTATGAATAGAGTGAAAAAAGATATAAGGTAATTCCTCAAAACTTCATTTGAAACACTGCACATTGCCATCTATTGGTAAAATTAAGACAACCAGGGAGTCTCTATCACCAGTATTTCACAAAATATTTAACTTTTCTTTCAAACAAATTTAAAAATCTAAGTACAGTAGAGATGAAAGGAGGAAGTTCTTCGTCTCTTTTAAGTTGAGGGAAAAAAATGATACTGCAGAGAATGGTTTGCAGCTTGTATTATTCCAGTCCTAATTCTTCCCCCTGCTAGTCTTATTATATGGATACAGCCAGAGAGAGGAGAGCGAGGATCACAGCCGAGGAGCAAAAGGCGCCTCGGGGCGTCAAGACTGTTGGCACTGCAGCCGGCGTTGCTCCCACTTAGTGTTCTGCTTTTCTACTCAACCCATAAAGACGAGCAGAAAACAGTGGCACAATGACCTAGTTTTCTCATACATCTCCTATTCTTACACTGACAAGCATACACAGTTATTGAACCTCTGCCCTCATTTGTCCAGTTCACTCTTGTAGGAGCCATCAAAGACGTGTCAGTAGCCCAAACTGTGCCCAGTGTATTCAGACTTGTACAATCTGTATGCAGATAAAATACAGTTCTTATAAGTTCTAAACATCAGTGGCAGCAGTGAAACATTAGAAGATTTGAAGTGAGGAAAAAATTGGTCATTCAGGCTGAATATGCTGAACTTTTTATGCTTTTGTTGAAGAGTACATGAAGAGTCCTGATTCCTTCAACAAAAAGCAAGTAGGATTTTTCCATTGGATTTACAATTTGTTGCAGAAATAAGCTCTGTGATATTGCACGTTTTGTTCAGCAAGGTCATCTTAAACATAACTTTAATGATTTCTGAAGCATAAAAGAGATTGCCAGAAGTAATAAAAGCTAATGTTGGGCTATAAATGAACAAAAAAATACACCAAGAGTTAGATGAGATGACCTCGGCTCTGTATCTTTTTAGTTTAATCCGTACAAAAGCCAACATTTAAAAACAAAATGTATTAAAAAAGATATAATGTGTTAATTAGTGAGCTTTAGAGGTATGGTATGCTGACTGAAGCTAGTCATCTCCTGGCTGGTACAGGCATCACGATATCGATCTGCTCATTAAACTCTAGGGCAAGAAAGAGAACCAGCTATTGCTTCAACATCAATAGTGTGTGAGCAGATAAAACCACAGGGGCTCAGTTTAGAAACTCATGGGTGAGTAGATAAAGGCTGAATATAAATTTTTGGGTGAATTACCAATTAGCATACCAGAGCATAACAATTTAATTGTACTCGCTCAAGCTTTAGAGCCTGTTTCTCTCTACTTTTTTGGCCAATTCACTGAAAACAAACACACACACTGTCCATTTGACCAGCCACTCACAGGAGACTTTAACCAAAGCCCACCACTGTCAGTCAACTGTGAGCAAGAACTGCTGGCTGCCAATTAACAGCATTCCTATCGCAGTCATTAAACCAGGTCTTTGATGGCTCCCACTGTGCCAGAGGAGCGTGTTCCCACAAGCAGTGAGACTGAGGGGCAGATAGGGTGATGCCATGCAGGAATTCAATTCTCAAGCATGGAGATATCTGGGCAGAGTGGCTGAGGATCGGAGGAGAGAAGTGAGTCTTCAGAAGTCCTCTTTCCATTTTGAAAGATAAAAGTGACTTTTATTTGTGCTTAACAGTGTGCAGGATAAAAAAACTACATCTGTTATTGATTAAAATCTCATCATAGGTTGGTTATGAAGTATATCGATCACATCTAGTCACAATATCCAAATATGAATTTTATTGTAGGGGAAGTTAGTCCATAACTTGACACTTTACCTCCTTCCTGAGGCTCTCTCTTGCATGCCCAGTTACAGTGCGCCTGTGTGTGTGTGTGTGTGTGTGTGTGTGTATCCATATGTGTGTGTGAGTGTGTGTATCTGTGCAGCACGTGCACATGCTAGACACATATGTCTGGCTGCCTCCCCCTTTCTCCTCTCCAAGCACAGTGATGTAAAACATATGGCAGGTTAGACAGATGGACAGACTGGGGTCACACACACACACACACACACACACACACACATACACTCCTGGGCAGTTACTAATGGCTATGCTCTGCAGCCTTGTAATGAAAACCACTCATCAACTCATTGTGAAATAGTCTGGAAGCAGAGTGTGTGGTGGGAAATCGTCAACGTACACTCTCTCTATTGCTATGAACTTCAATTCAAGTGTGTATTCTCCTGTTTTGTTGCCTTAATGTGACTGGTATGGTATCACGACTACCAAATCTGGTCACAAATAAATAGTTTAACTTTATAAAAGACTCAGTGATCTGCTAAAACAGCTGGTCACTGTAGTTTTTATCAAACCTTATTCAAACAGGAGGAAACTGTGCATTTGTTGGGGACTATTTTCAGCGGCGTATTAATCCACATTTGGTCCTTTAGTGAGCCTTTGGAGCAGCAGGAGAGTGTATGTGGGGCTGAAATAAAATAAACTATTGCGTTTGTTTATGGTAATAAAGGAACGTGTCACCCAGAGCGACAGTGTGGCTCATTGATGTGTTTTTAATAGTATTTGGATGACAATGGAGCTCTGTGTCAGAGGGAAATGAGATATATCAGGCTTTGATACACACACTGTACTTGTTAGTAGGAAACGTTTATTGTTGGTTCTGCTCTGGATGTGGGATTTGTTGACTGTAAGACAAATATTGAATATAATCAGACTTCTCCTTTAAAGTTGGATTCAGGAGACTTAAGGAATGACAAACATTCGAGCCCAGAGTCTGTCCTTGTTTTCTCTTTCGCTCTCAAACTGGGAGTGGACCCCGCTGAGATCCATCTCAGCATACGGTGATGTAATGTTGACACGGTCTTTGAGCTCCTTTGAACACAAGCAGCAGATCTATGTATCGTGTAAATGTTTATAAGAGCACGAACCAGCGATTATATACAGTACACGCAGCAGTCAAATTTCAGACATAGTAAGATCATAAGAGATATCATAATTTTCCTATGTTTGCGAAAGCTGCTGCTAAGCTGCAGTGAAGAGGAACTTAAACATCATCATAAAAAACTTTTAATAGACTTTCTGGAACTTAAAGCACCATAAGAGAAGCCTCTAGAGTGTAAAAATGTATAAAAACGCAGGCTTCAAGTTCCACTGTGTACAAGGTAAACTGACGAGGTGCAGGTAGAGGGCTGTGTGGTGACCTTTAGTGACCTCTAACACTGTGATTACTCATTGTATATGCTAGTAAAGCCTTTTTCGCCAACTCATACTGTTAAGGTGTTTCAGGGTGAGAAACACTGTGGACGCACATTGTTTTACATTTTAGACGTAAATTAGGAGCAGCTAGTGCAACCGATTCCTGGGCCTTTTAAAAACACAGCGGCAAGCGCATTCGTTGTCAAGAACACTAAACCATATCACTGGTTAAGAGGTAACTTAAATTTGTCCAAGAAAAGTTCACCTAACTGACCCAAACTCCACAACTACAGCCATTCACATTCATCTATATCCACACTGAGCAGCTTCATATAAGCTGTTGGCTACCCTGTCAGTCACGTGACCTCCCTGTCTCTTCATGATTCTCTGTCATTCTGATACTGCAGCCTTTTATAAAGTACAGCTTTCTTTAACTGTTCCCAGCATTCAAACTGCAACTCTGAGGTTACAACCCCTGCTTCTCCAAAAACAAAGCACAAATCCAATGTCGTACAGTATATCATCCTTCTCTTCAAAGCATTCCACCGGTTATTTTGTGATTAAGTATTGCTGTCCTTACTTTATCTCAACATGCCTCACCCACTTCTGCCTCAGCTACTGACTTTCTACATTTCTCAGAATTACTCCACACAACCTGCTGAAAAACAGGTGGGGTTTTCAGCTGTTCTCGTGGGTGGAGAGCACAATGATAACAACAGAAATAACAAAGAGATGACAAAAACAATGATTTTTTCCAGTGGTGGAAAGTAACTAAGTACATTTATTTTATTAACTAATGTACAAGTACAATGTTGTGGTACTTGGACAGTACTTACATACAATACAACACTATATTTCCATTTTATGCTATTGTATACTTCTATTTCTTTACATTTTGGAGAGAAATATCGTCCTTTTGACTCCATTACATTATTTTAGCTAATGGCTCAAGCACTACAGTGGTGGAGTCGCTGGAGTGCTTTGATTTTACATAACAAACATATGATTAACAAATTAAATATAATGCACTGTTATAGATTAAACTACCCAACGAAATATAAAGTAGTTTAAATTATCTGCCTGGACGAGCTGCAACATTAACTCTGCATGAATCATTTAACTTTAGATCATTTAAGTACATTTTGCTGACGATACTTCTGTACTTTTACTGAAGTCAAGTTTTGATTGCAGGACTACTTGTAACCTTTATACCTGCACATAAAAGTGAGAGCCAATTTAAAGCATGTCGTGTGTTGTGGCTACAACCCATTGTTCTCCATCAAGGCTGCTGTCAGTGGAGAAATATGGTTTACTTGTTTAAACATGAAATAAGTCCTTGATACTTTTTAAAAATCACTCATGCTGTAATGTTGACTGATAAAATCTCTCTTTTTAATTGTTATATATATCATAATCAAGTGTAATTGCAGGGTCAAGCGGCCCTGCACTTTCCCAGTGGAAAAGATTTAAAGCTGCTTTGTATTGTTTGATTCTTATCAAGATGTTTTAAGGGAAAAAAAGCTCTGATAAACACACTGTACCCTAACAGTAGACAGACAAAGTGAAGTATTTTGCAGCTAAAGAGCCAGATTATTCTTTCAGGAGTTGCTGGAGACCAAAACAGAGCTAAATATTAGACATTTATATTCATGAGGTGGAGACAAACCCGACTCCAAATGCTCTGTACCTGTTGGATGTATAAATAGGCAACTGTGTGCGTCTTTACAACTAGTTTCCCCTACCTTCAAGAGGCCAAAAAAGTATTTTAATGCAGGTTCAGGTATTTTTTGTTGAGTCTGACTTGATTCATAAAAAAATATTCTAAATGGCGTAATTTCCTCCAGGTAAACAGCAGTTCCCAACCTTTGTTAATACCAGATTCAAGGCCACTCCTCTGTGACCGGCTTTGACCTACGAGAGGGGAAAAGCGAAACAAAAAATAAATAACTCTCTCTCCACGGGTTACCTGGAAGTCGTCCGTGGGGAACTGCAGCATGTCCCGCAGAACATCACTGATGATCTGGGTCTTCCTCTGTAGAATCACATTCTCGTAGTCCAGAGGCTCTATGATCTTCGGTTTTACCTAAAAGAGCAGATTACAGCAGTGGATCAACAAGTGGCAACATGTGGCGATTCAGACTACCTGTTGATATCGTTCTGTCCAGTTGTCTTTGCTTCTCTATAAATATTTGTGGTCATTTAGTGAATTCTCAGAAGAAGAAAAAACATGCACAATTAATAAGGGTATCAGTGTGTGTGCTGCAGGATGAGTTACAGAGGGAAATCTGGGGTATTCACACTGTCTGGACAACAAGTTGCTATTGTGCTTTCACAGAGTTACTGGTTGACAGCTACAGCAGCAGGAACTGGCACAGAAACACAGATGAATGTGGGTTAACAGAAGAGGAGACGGTAAATGAGAGAAGCGAGGGATGGATGAGCGAGAGCCTGTGTGTGCCACTGTACCAGTCACTGTGTCATGAGCTCACGTTCAAAACCTGAACTAAATGTAAATAGTGGTCCTCCTACCAGTACCCACTGCAGGGAGATACAGTCCAAACAGGGTTCTTCACTCCACAGTAAACCCTTATGCTATTATAATGCACTGATGCTTGGCAGTGGGTAAGATATTGAAGCCTAGTTCATGATCTAGCTGAGGTTAAACTCCCCCGGCGCTGCAGACGTCGGTTCTAACATTCCACAGAGGAGACCCAAGGGATTCCTCCCGCTTGTCCTCCCTGACTGTAATATTAGAAAACAGATATTCACATAGGAAACACATGTGTACGCATATTTAGAAGGAAGAAAACACAGCTTTGGTCTGTTTAAAACTTTTAAATACTCAATCTTTACAGTTTGAATCACCAAGTGAGGACACACTACCTAGTCTATACCTGTAGATTTGATATTGGCGCAGGTTCTTTTCAGGCATGGAGAAGGACGCCTAGATGAAGTTGTGAGTTAAAACTTAAGAATAGAGAGAAAGCTGAACTATGCAATGTTAATCCTTTCCTCCCTTCAATTTCCTTTGCTTTAAAGCATCACAGAGAGGACAGATTTATGCATAAAAATGAGCATAGTGACACTGCTTCACAGTCTAAAGCTCAAGATGATGTCTTCAAATTGCTTGTTCAGTCGGTTCTTGAACAGTCTATAACTCCAAGAGCTTCAGTTTGCAATGAAAAGCCAAAAACCCTCACAACTGAGAAGCCAGAACCAATTATTGTTTGGCAGAATTTTGCTAAATATAACTTAAATTATTCATAATTATCATTTAGGTCATTAATTAAAACATAAACAAACAAAACAAGATAAAAAGGTCCATAACTGTGCTAGCAGCTCTGTGAGGCCGCAGTTAGGCTTTTTTATTTGATCTTTTGAAGCACTATATAAATAAAGTTTATTATTATCAGCTATAATGTTTACCATTTTCACCATCTTAGTTTAGTGTGTAAGCTAACATTTTCTAACCAGCACTAAACACTAAGTGCAGCTGAGGATGATGGGACTGTAGTTTTGCAAGTATACGGTCAGTTTGGACCAAAGTATTGGACTGACCAACAACTGACAACCAACCAACGCCATCCCTAGAACCCCTATAATGAGTGACATTACACAATTTCAGGGTATATTAAGTAAAAATGGTTGCCTAAACTGCAGCTTTACAAACAAACAGAAGACACTGAAGAATATCAGCCAATAAATAAACTATTAGGCTACAAAACATTACCACTCATCTCTAAATTGTTTAAGCTTACCGGTCCAAATGTGGCTGCTAGTTGTGGCAGCGATCCAGATCATTTGGATCCGCCTGTTGGTCTGTGTCCAATGAACACATAACAAACCGAGGCCAATTAAACAGACGTCTGACCATAGATTTACATTTTGATTCGTCCAACCGATCCTCCAGATGACGCAATGAAAATATCCCTCCATATCTCTCAGCCCTTTGGATGTAAAAGATCATCTGATAAGCAGAAAATCGTCGGCCCTGATTTCCAACTGGATAATTGCCATTCTGACAGAAAATAACAACAAGCAGCTGTGAACTGTGACTTGTCAGTAATCATCTCCCATGAATACATTAGAAAGATGTGAGTAGTGTAACTGAAAGGCTGATGAAGATGTGGTTATTATTCTGCTCTGTGAGGTCAACTACTGTCAGTTTAATAATGCTCTTATCTAACAAGTGAACTTTGATTTATAATCTTTATTTGTGGACAAAAAATAATCCAAATGTAGGGAAAATCTGTAGTGAAAGCACATCTCTAGCATTTAGAAAAGTCATAATAAAGTTGCAAATTCTGTGTTTTCCGTATGCCAGTCTAACTGTGGATCTTTTTTAGAATAAACTTTTAGGACAAAGTACAGTACATGCTGCTTTTTACAGTGTTCTTTAACAAACTAGTGAGTCTGCATCTTTATCACTGCACCAACTTTGCAGCCAACTTGCCAACCTCCCTGGCTCTGATGCACAGAAACAGTTAATGAACAAAAGGGAGCCACAAGTGCTCCATTTCCTAAAAAAAGATCAACATTCAACCCCCTGGAGAGTTGTACCCTGAAGCTGCCATTTCCCATTTCCGTCTAACCCTTTTAAAATTATCTTCAAAGCTGCTCTTGAAAGGAAATCTAAGTGATAAAAAGAAATGTGGCTAAACAATCTGATCACATTGGTTCCTTTTAGCGAGCAACTCCCAGAACGAGAGTGGATTTCAGATTAAAAACTTTGCACACTTACCGCTACCACCTGTGACCCGGCCTCCACCTCTGCCTCAATCTCAGCCAGGCTCTTGTACTGCTGTGGAGACTCTATCACCATCTCCCTTTTGGGGGCTTTGCCAGCCCGGCCCTGCATGGTGTTCAACCCTGCCTGTGTGTATCCTTTCATCAGGTGTGGCACTCACCGTGCACACACTGCCATGGCACAAAGTTGCCTGCAGTGTGTGAAGGTAGACAGAGTTTTGCCGACCGTCCAGTAAGATTCCCACTGTACTCAATCACAATAGCCCAGCCTCCCTCTCTCCCTCTCTCTCTCTCTCCCGCTCTGTCTCTCATCAGAAGGGTAGGGCCCCTCCCACCCTCACAGCTGTGCAGCTGTGAGAGTGTGTGCGAAGATGTGTGTGTGTGTTTGTATGTAAGTAGGTGTGATTTGTGTTTAGGGATACTTCGCGCGCGGATCACATTCAAACGCATCCCCATTATGAAACTTAGAAAGGCCAGAGATCATGTCGTCATGCGCCTGCTCCACCGTGTCTAACTGTGTTGGGTTTGTGCTGTGTGTGTGTGTGTGTTTTTGATGTGCTTGTGTGTGCGCGTGTGTGTGTTGGAAATAGAAAGCAGCAGGAAAAGGTAGTTAAAGAAAAGACGAGTTGAATGGAAAAAACGTATGCAACTTTTTAGATTACTGGGTACCAATGAAATACTTATACTGGGTATCTATCAGTATGTACACGTGAAGCAGAACAGGGAATAACTGTGTTTAGGGACTTAACCAATATGTTCTTTCACAATAGTAATATCATAGAGAAGACCCAAATATGTGTGGCACTTCCGCTAAATAGAAAATACTTAAATATAGGCTATATGATAAATTGAAAAAAAGACCTTAAAAAGCACTCTACCGATGTAGCACGGCACTCATAATGGACAGTTCTTTCTTTAAAAAAAAGAAGATCAAAATCGATGCAGCAAAACCAGAGATA
>NW_023340206.1:7577302-7590972 GCF_004916995.1 Morone saxatilis
GTTTGGTAAGAGATTTGGGTGTGTTATGCTGTAGCCTGGAGCCTCAAACAAAGACGAGTTTCTGGAGCCACAAAAGGTTTTGTACAACTTTTTCACATTAGCAGTATTGCGCCCCAAGACAACACACAATGTGGAAAATCGGTGGAGCTCCCCTGCAAGAGCGTTGCATTCTGGGACTCTTTGCTAGTGAGCCTGTCATGGATGCAGCACAGAAGATTTATTAGCTAGTGGGGTGATTGTTGCAATTCCCTGCTCCCTAATTGTTTATGATCTGATCATATGACGATAAAGATGGACTAAATGGATCCTATATTGGATCCAAAAACTGCGTTACTGTGGAAATTACTAAAAATAACTGTCACCAGCCGCAGTAACAATATTTAGACACACGATCTGTGTTGATAAAGTTCTGCTCCCCCATTGATATTTTGCCCGGCTTTGAACTGTTCCTCCGCCGTGTATCCGCTGCAGCAGGCACCCACAGCAGGGTCAGTTAAAACACACTTCCCCCTTATCCGGCTCTTAGACGCAGCACGCACACACTCACGGACACTCTCCTGCTGCTTTCAGGAACAGTTTGAGTCGCCCCTTGTTCCTCCATCCAGTCAGCGATCTCTCCAAGGAGAATCACTCGCCTTTAATCTTTAAGCAACGGAGGCGCCTCCGTTCAGCTGTTTTCTATCGGAGAGTGTGTTTCAGAATGATGACATTTAAAGTTTTCAGTGAGGAATTACTGTGGGTAAATTTATGCAAATCCTTTATTTTGTTTTTTCCCCCCCACCTCTCTTATGCTGTGTTACACACAACTCCCAAACCACACTGGCGTTTACAAGCCACTGAATCTCTCTGACTCAACAAGCACGATTAATAACTCGTCCAATTATATTTGTGGGAAGAGAAGATGGGGCTCTCTTGTGCACGCAGAACGAGAGGAAGGGGGGGTGGGATGTCAGAGAGTGGGGATGACATGCCACGGGTCCAGATGACTTCAAAGGCTGTCGTGTCTCCATTACAGTTTCGACGGCATCGCTCCTAACAAAATGTAGCACACAGGCTTGCAAGGGTGTGTGTGTGTGTGTGAGTTTCACTTTTTGTACTGCGGGGTTCTCTGATGTGTGAGGTACTGTGCATAATTAGCATAACTTGTTTTAACTGTACTCGCTTCAAAGGGACTTGCTGAAATGTACCATTCAGAGAAATAACTTCTTTTAAAAACACAGGAAACTGCACAGGGGCTGTAAAATAAGGTCGTTCCACTTCGCCAGCAGGGCATTCAGGAGGAGAGGTGAGATGGAAAAAGCTTTATAAGCCACAGGAATAGCCACTGTGCATGGAGCAGCATTAGGAATGTAATTAACGAAAGTGTGTAGTGCAGCCACTGATGATTATTATTTAAGCATTTAGCCTGTCAGATAAAGGTGAAAAATGTCCACTACAATTTCCCAGAGATCAAGGTGTCTTCTTTTATCCAAAAAACGGTCATTTAAGAATCAGTAAATGTCATTTTTTCCTTGCTAGCCGTGACATTTCAGACATTTCAGCCATTCATGGTGCCTAAAGAATGAAGCATTTCGACAATGGTGCTCCTCTGAGCTTTATTTCCAGCAACTATTGTGTGGATCTCTGTGAAAGTGTTACATGTCCTTCAAAAGTGTCAGAGTTGTGGGCCTGTGTGGCATCCACAGGCAGTCACTCGACACACAGAAAGACAAACTGCTAAGAACACCAAACAAACAGGGGAGATGACCTTCAAACTAAAGTCTCCTCCTGGCTTTTTCCTCCAAAACCGTCTCTAACAAGTCAGAAGTCGTTCTATATTTTAACCCCAAAATGCCAGTTATTATAGTCAGTGTCTGCTTTGTGTTCTCTGATAATGGAGGTAAATCTCTCTTGAATTTTGCTGCTGAAGCTGGTTGGAAACATTTTATGTTTCCTTTTAGCAGCCTGGTTAAGTTCAATCATGTTGGAAAAGGCTGAGAGATTAAACGGGGAAACTCAGTGTGTGTTCCAAAGGATATTTTAGGGTGAAGTATTTAAATCTAAAGCAGGTTCCTGACTTGAATTCCTCTGGCCTCAGTCTGTGACGGACTGCTGACTGCACTGCGTCCCCGCCGTCCTGCGGAGGCCTCAGTGACAGCGTCACCAGCTCAGCGTGATAATCAGCCTCTTGTCAAAGACCCTGGCTGCGCTGAGGTCATCCCGCTTCATTCACCCACATCTCTGGAGCGCTCTCACACCATCACGCTTCCTGGAGCTCTCACTGGTACCATGCCAGCAATACCACAAGGATGTGTGAGTTTGTGACTGAATGTGTGTATGGTGGGAGATGGGAGTGTAAATTAGTTTACAAGGCCATCTGCGTAAGAGCTTGACGTAAAAAAAAGTTTTAAAAAGTTGTCAGAGAGAGAGAGAGAGAGAGAGAGCAAAGAAGGAGGAGGATGGCGTCCGTTTGTTTTTACACAGCTTGAACTCATTAGGACATGTGAGCCTTCCACACCCTTCCCAAGAGGCACACACACACACACACACACAACAAAGTTAGGACAGGGGTCCTCATGCTCTAACCTGTGTCTTTCACTTAGAACTGTACCTTTGAAACCAATATCACACAGAGGAGAAGCGATAAATGGACTCCACCATCTGTGTTCTCAACTTCTCGCTCTCTTTTCTTTTGTTCTGACATAAGAAATCAAAAACCTTTTTTTTTCTTCTCAAACAATTACATTTTTATTCAGATAGTTGAGCAGAGTTGAACAGTTCCTATATTGCTCTTCTATGCATGATTTCCAAATTAATAACATTTAAAGATTTAAAAAACAAACTTGGTTCTGATCATTTGGGGTGTGAAATGATGTAAAGTACAGCTGTAGTCTAGTCAATATCAGATGATTGTTTAAATGTTTGCAGCTCCCATAGTGTTGAGGCTCAAGTGGTTTACAACCAAAATTGCATGTATTGGATTCCTCAGGAGCCTGAGATCAGCCTGACATCTTTTGTAAAGCGTAAAGAAGATCAAAGATAATTAGGTCTGATCCTTTCTAGCCTGTAACAACAATACTTAACATCAGAAAGTGTTCTAATGTTCAGTATTAGTATAAAAGAAGTAGTAGTAGTAATAAGGGTTGTAGTATTAGTATGAGTAAAACTTGAAACCTCCATTAAACCAGCATCAAAGCTTCATAGTGCTATATGAGTATCTAAATTACGTACTTGTGTAGATAGCGTTTCCGAGCAGGGGGCACTGTTGGTTTTCAGTATCAGGGGTTCTGGTTGACACTTTGATCACTTCCTCCGCTCTTCATACCTTCATTGTGTTCAAGATCAGATCACACACACACAGACACACACACACACCACAGGTGGAAGAGGCAGTGTCAGGTGTAGCGGGGGACAATGCAGGGATGCGTAGCAGCGAGCCAACACGGTGTCTGTGACAGTGACGGCGGCGGTGCACTCCTCGAAGCTGCTCCTCTCCTCTTTCATCATCTACAGTCACAGCGTGTGTGAGGAACATTGCTGGCCAAAAGGAATCCACAATGGCAGTTTTTTTGACACTGGTGATGTCATTTACTTGAAATACAATTTTAAATAAGTTTTCAATTAAATCATTTAATATTTTGTTTCCATGTGGGATAATTTTACTCTCCTTTTTCCATGTAATGTCCTTTTACATTTAAAAAATACTGGACAACTTTTGCTCTAATAAATTATGAGTTGAAACCTAATATAACTGCAAGACTGTGGAGCCTATTTCAGATTTATTTGGTCCTTAGGAGCACCTGTTGGTATACAGGTATGCAAAGGTTATTTTTTATGAAGGGGTTTTAGGACTGAATTAGATGAAAGCTGCCATAAATTACACGTAATGATGGTATTGCTAAAGATACAAATAGTATTTGTGTGCGATGCTGTGGTTCGTGCATATGATGGAGGTCAGGATTGGTTAAGTGGCTGGCATAAAGAGCAGAACATGCATGGAAAACTGATGTAGGTGGCTGCAGAGACGATGGAATACCTGATGAAAGTGGATAAATACGATTGTTTTCACAGGTTGTTCATGAGGCAATGAGGGAATAAGCAGAGTGGGAATGAAAAGAAGACAACTTGTTTATTTTTCAGTGCCGCAGGTGCCTGCTTACAGCTTATTGGTTTTTTGGATGACTCTTTTACTCTAAAGAGGGCAATTTATGTCCCTCTCTCGTCTCTCTCCAGGGGCGAGGGTTGAAGTGGCTAGCTTATTTTAGCAGGGTCTCGTGGTCTTGACTTGTGGTGACATATTAATTGAGCGTCTCCTCTAAAGAAAAGAAAGGCCAGTGTCGCGATTGGTCTGGTGCTGTTTGTAGAGCTTTGAAAATTGGTTTTGTTTGGCTGGAAAAGCTCTCAGGTGTTTATTTACACATCAGAATGTTTCAAATGGCAGCTGGCTCTCTTTCTGTATGTGTGTTTGTGTGTTTCTCTGCGCATGTCTGGTTGCATATATGCTGTGTTTGCTCACTTACGTACATGCCAGCTGCGTGTGCATGCGAGAGATAAAGACTCGGGGAGAGCAGAGAATAGGTGAGCGAGACAGTTTCCTCAGCTCTCCGGCCTCTTGAGTTTCCACGCTAGTTGTCCTCGCTGTCCTCTTCATCCATTATTGACCATATTCATTCACACCAGCCTCTAGAACACATTACATCTCCCGTGTGGCTTTCTAAGGAGAAGAGCGCATTTGTTTTCCCAACTTTTCGCCAACTGGTGTGTATGTGTGTTTGGTCAAGGGTATGAGCTCATCAGTATGGCCGAGGTGACCACTGCAGAGTATAAACTGTCATCGGTGTAATTTACAGGTTTGTAAGTTTCCTCAGCATTGCTGTGAACTTCAACGTTGCATTCAGACACGCTGCATACATTTAACACACACACAGACACACACACACACACACAGATATACATAGACCGTACCTTTGTTGTGTACCTCCTCAAACTCAGGTGCAGGAGCTTAGCAGTTCAGCGGAGCCAATAAGTGAGGGAAAGTAACTGCTCAGCCACCTATCTGAACACGGTTACCAAGACAACAATTGTTTTAGCTGGCATTTCTGTGAAGAGGAACATTACAATAACAACATGAGGCCTCAACAAATTAGCCAGTTGGAAAGCTGGAAAAATGACACATGTGTTCTGTATTTGTTCTGGACAGAATACCTTGTTTTGGGAAAAGACAAATCAGAGTTTTCTTTCCACCTTTATTTTCCATCTTCTGATGATTGGAAATCTTTTAGAGGCATCATGGGAGACGTAAGAAGAGGTAAATTGTGGTGTGTTTTACAGCATTGGATGCATTGTTTGAGTTTTTCAGTTGTATGGAGCAAAGACGAGGTAAATCCACAATTTGGACCCTGCAAAAATATGGGCTTGACTAAAATGAAAACAAAAGCTTGTTTCTAAACGTTAGCAGGCAGCTAAATGATCCAGAGATATTAGTTGTCTTTTAATGAAGTGAGACTGATCGCTCACTCTCTCTCTAGCTCTGTCTCCGTCTCTCTGCTCAACTGAAGTATCAATAATAAGATTTATCTGTCTTCCCCCGCAGCCTTGATTCAATTATCTCCATCTCTCTCCCTCTTTCTCTTCCTCTGGCTCCCTCCCTATTTGCCCCTCCACTGCGGATCCGTTTCCAATTGAAGGCAGGTCATGCTTTGTGTTTCTATTTGTCATGACAGGGTTCCTTAACGAGTGTAGGCTCCCTTCCACTGCGGCTTAATCAGATCTGGAAAGGAGGGAGGGAGGGAGGGAGGGAGGAAGGGATGAGGAACAGAGAGGTGGGGGTAGCCAGGTAAAAGTGGGGTCACAAGTAGTTTACCTCCAACTCCTCATTGTCTGCATTTCCCCTTTTTAGGAAAATTAGATTTGTGTGGTCCCTCCTCTTCCCCCTCCTCGAAATGTGTGTTTCGTGTCCAATCTGAAGCCTTTGAAGTTTGAAGGGTCCCTTGCCCCTCCGCACGCCCTCCATAGCCAACCCCCCCAACACCAATACCCCCACTTTATTTTGCCTTACCTTCTTCCAGACATACCTCATTACCTGAGGCTGTATTGGAAGAAAGAGTGGCGGCTAATCAAATTGACTCGGCAGGTTTTCTGCCATCAGAGGAAGTGCCGGCCATTGAGGGGTCAGTGGTTCAATACTAGGCTTCAGAAAATCTTCATGAAGTAAAAATTTCATAATATCTTGAGAAAAAACTACATAGCCTTTCATTTTCAACTGGTGTTCAGGCAACATATGTTGATAAAAAGATAAGCTGGTAAATAACGCACTATGGTACATGGTATGTTTCCAGCCACTTATTGTTATGCACAAATGTCAGGAACACAGTCTTTACACGAGGCTGAGATGGAACAGTTGAATTAAAATACAAAATATCCAATAAAAGAAGTTGGCCACAGCATCCCAAGTTCAAATGCTCTTGTTGCAAGCCACAACTCTTACTAACAACCTAGCAGCTGTTAAAAATTAACAAACAACAAAAATGCCATCTTCGGTTGGAAGCAGCAATTAAATGCTGTGATTACTTTTGCACAGTTGTAAATTGTATGTAATCTCACATTGTGAGAAAAACACACACAGACTTTGATCTTATTCAGCTGAAATGTCAGAAATTAACTTAAAACTTCTCTGAAAGTGCTGGTTCTTTGAGCTAACTCAGAGGCATCCAATCAAAAAAACCAAAGTGAGGTAGAGAGTAAATTCAGAGAGACAGAGTTGAGTCTGTTTACAATTGGCAGGTCTGGAGTGTGAACATCTTGAGGTGAGCCTCTGGCTAACTTCACAGAAGCTGTGAATGAAGTCTTTCTTATGGCCTGTGCTATGCAAATGGCTGCATACATACACACACATATGCAGTAAGTGCGCACACGCACAAAGTGCCTCCCCCCTCAGAAAAACACACACTTGCATTTACGCACACATCACTTGTTAGTGCACATGAGGGACGAGGAAGGGCAGCGCAGCTGTTGAAGCAGCCAAAGGCATTAGCTGGTACAGTTCAACAGCTTTGCATTGGCCCAGCGTGATTTGATGGGGGGGTGGCCTTGTTTTTAGGGTTGCTAGCCATTTGCGGTGCTCTTGGATTTCCAGGGGGAGTATAGGGTATGTGATAGATACCAAGCATCTGTCCTATTGCTCACCACCGGATGGGAATCACACAGTTTTTAAATTAGTCAGAAGGAGGCTGGATGTACATTTCTGTTGGGTAGATTACATGCTGAGGGAAAAAATCCCTGGCCTGAGCTCTTGCTAAACATCGTAAGGAAAAATCTGTGTGAAATGACAAATGAGTTACCATGTGCAGCTCGCTCAGATGTTATTTCACATACATTTGATCCAGCTGACATTCTTATTCAGAGCGACCTACAATGAGTGGCTGACAAAGAATAAGCAGATACAAGTTCAGCTCAACAAGACACATGGATGTTCATTGGCTTTGGTTCTTGTAGGGGTCAAAGATGACTTTTAAGTTAATATGGGATACTCTCCACAACTACAAGACCACCCTGATGCCACATATTAACACAGTGATGCCTACTGTATGATATGTCCATACGCAAATAATACGGCTTCTGTTAGAGATGAACATGATCCACATCAGTGTCCTGGATGGGGTCTTTGTGTGGCAGCCGTCAACTGCCTCATCTACAATGGTCGTTTCACATACACAACTATTGGCATATTTACGATGTGTGTTGTGATGGCTGTAAAGTCATGAATTTCTTCCTTCCACAGCTCAGTCGTAAAAGTTGTCCAGCTTGGAGAGCTCCAAAAAGCAACACTCACAGGCCGAGACATAGTAATTTTTGCAGCTTATTGTCGAAACCAGCCATTCGCATCTCACAAATCACCAGTTTTGTCTGTTTTTATTCTTCAGACAATTGCAACTGAATAGGGGAAAACATTACTCAATTAGCATTTTTGGTCATAAAAGAGTAATTCTTTTTCAAAACAATAATGTTTTAAGACAGATGTTTTTCCTTATTGTGGTGGCGATGATGGTGTGTGTTTAACAGCTCTTTTGACCTTTCCACAGTCCGCACGAACTTGCCTGCCCTTCTCTGGCTCCTCCTTTGGGGCTGCTAACACACAGGAGTAGGACAGAAAATCCCGACGAAGGCCCTGAAGCGGCGTATGTATGTGTAGGAGTGAGTGATAGAACGCATCAACATGTTTTACGTGTGTGTTGGCGAAGGGCAGACATGTCATCTTCAGTGAGCGTCCTCTGGCTTTGGCTTCGTGTTGACCTCTCACCCAAATTAAACTTCCACAGTTCTCTCTCTTTCCTCTTCTCTCTCAGCCTCTCTCCGCTGCCCACTGCCAGGCACTTTTGTTTTCACATGGCCGACTTCTCAGGGAACACGCTCATATTTGTGGCTTTCGGGGTTGGCAGCAGAGTGTGCTGCGCCTGTCAAGTTTTTTCACTCCGACTTACCCCAGCACCCAAATTGAACTGTTCAGTCATTTCCTGTCATCCCCCCTCAACCACCTCCATATCCCATATTTGCCAATAATGTCAAATTTCAGTGTTGAGTCCGACAGGGCAAAACATCATGTGCTGGAGTGCATCTTTTCCTCTGCAAAGTAGTCGCCCACGCTGAATGTATAAAGAAAGTGGCCCTCATTATCACTGAAAACCTCTTAAATCCAGATAAGAAATTGACTGACAGCTCATGGAGCCTTCAGCAATTTTGGCTTCTGAGGAAATACATTTGTTTAAATGACCTACAAAGGAAAAGCAAACATTTTGGTCTTTTTGAGTACCCGCAAAACCGTTGCATGAGCACATGGTTAAAAGACTCCTCCACAAATAGGCCAGGCTCATCCAAAGCATATCCCTGGATGTGAGAGAGAGAGAAAGAGACATGCAGAAAGAAAGGGAGAGATGGTTATCTGAAGTGAGGTCAGAAATGAAACATGTCATAGCAAATTAGAGCCATGTTGTTTGAATTACTCCGGCCTGCTTCTTAAAGAACAGTCTGCCCGTGGAAAAAAAAAAAAATGGGCAGAGAGCGTGTATTGAGTAAGTAAAGCGAGAGACAGACAGAGGGAGAAATGGGAGAAAGAAAGACACGAGAGGTAATTTACAGTGGGAGTAAAAGAGATAAAGACATAGGAAGATATGAAAAGAAAGAATAGCAGCGCAAGTTAGCAAGAGAGAAAACAGAGGGAGGGACAGGCTTGACAGAAAAAAATGATGTTTTCTCTGGAACAAATAATGTGACTCGGGCTGAGTCATGGGCCTGCCGAGGAATGATGATGATGATGATGATGAGAAGAAACCTTGGACTCATTCCTGCTTGGAGCTAAGTTTGGGGCATCATTTACCAAACTACTGGAGAGGGGCCCCTGCGTATGTGTGTGTGTATGTGCAATAATAACCACATTCTCTAAGCATCTTCGGCCACCGGGGCCTGTTTTTATAGCTGGGAACAGGGATGGGCCAACACTCGTTAGGAAGACTATTTCTGAAGATGGGAGGGAAAAAAAAAAACGGAGGGCTTGAGGGGAGAAGGATGACCAGAAGGGGGTGTGCAGAGGGACAGAGAGCCCGCAGGCTCACAGACTGGTCTGTCCAATTGCGATGTGTTGAACGAGAGATGAGCCAAAGGTCTGGCTTTCTCTGGGAAAATAGCCTCCTAAGACTGCGATCCGCATAGACTTCCCGGAGAGGATTTCACAACTCTGAAAGAGCGAGAAACACTGAGAAAGCACTTTGAGCAGTGACCGAAATGGAAAGGGTGGATGTAGTGGCTGAAAATCATCAGATAGAATCTATATCTAGGAAGATTTACTCCCATTTTTTTCTCCTTACACAATAGCTGTCTTCACTTCTCGTGTCTTCTTTTTTCTTCTCCACTTTGTTTTAATACTTGCGTATGTTTAGCAAAGATAGAGACATCACACAAGCACAAATTATATGTGTGTGCGTGTATGTGTGTGTGTGGGCAAGAGAGAATTGGAGAGATTGAGATTCAGCATATTGTGTAGCCTGGTATTACACACACACAGAAAGGGAAAGAGTGCAAAACAAGCAGGGATAAGCTGAACTGGTAATCTTCTCTTCAACAAAGGAATGCATTTACGAGACACGTGTGTTTGTCTGTTTGTGTGTGCCTGTATGTGTGGGTAAATGTGTGGGGCTGTGACTGTGCGCCCACAGCATAAGTATCTCATTTTTCGTTTGTATTGTGTAGCAGTCTGCCGCAGTGCAAGTCATGCCACCATAAACACGAGGGGGGACAGGCGTCTTTGAATAGCAGCAGTGTGTGTTGGAAGACATCAGGCGGTGAATCCATCACGCTACCACTGACAGGCCCAGCGATGGGAAATAAATATTTACTCTAAGCTTCCCCAAATCACATCCAGAGATTTCTGTGTGCGCTTTCTGTCTCTTCTTCGATTGTCCTCCGCTTCTGTCCCTCTGTATTTCAGTCCGTCTGTACCGCTTCTGCTTTTTCCCCCATTCTCTCTTCTCTCTCTCTATGCATTGTTTCATTGACTCTCATTCTCTCCATCATAGTCCCCCACAAAACACACAGCAGAGCAGGGGCCCATGTAGACGTGGAACCCAGGTCATGTTTCCACTCAAGCGCACACACACCAACTCACACAAAAGGGGGTACAAACATATACACAAACATGCCCACCACACACACACACACAGGGTCAGCCTGAGATATCCATCTGGGGTTTGTCATGTCAGACATGGCCCATGTCTCTCTCTTCTGTAATTATGGCAGTATTTATTTTTTCAGATCGTCCCGCTGGGTTAGGAGCGTCCCGTGGTGTGGTTTGGACGTGGAAACGCACTCCGCTCAAGACATCCAGCTTAGCAGAAAAAAGGGCGCACAGTACATTGACTAGAAATTTGTAACCCATAATTCAGAGATTTAATGTAATGTGGAGGAAGTGTGTGTGCGTGTGTGTGTGTGTGCGTGTGTGCTTGGGCACAGCAAGTATGCAAGTATAGGAGAAATGCAAGTGCAAGTATAGGAGAAAGGGAATGAGGCTGTAACTTTTCACAGCGAAGTAAACGCTCGACAGACTGAGCCTCACCAATGCCAAGAGAGTGAGATTTGATATTATAACTTTTCATTGCATTGCATAACACTTATGGCCCATGCATAATGCCTGACTGACTTTGTAACAACTCCTCCATGTATAATGTATCTACAAATTCAGACCCTGTTGCCTTCCACAAAGTGTTGATCTGAAGAACCACAGTGTCTCAAGCTGAGAAGTCTGTCTCTCACTTACCAGTCATAACTCGAAAAGCATGTCATTGGTAAAAAAATTAGGTAGAACTGTGCATTCAATCACACAAACACAACATATATAATGTAATATAACACTGAAATATAATCAACTAACAGTTTTAATAATTCATAGGTTATTGATCATCATAATTGTGATGGGAGTTTTTACGTTGTATAGAGTGGATAAACACATGATTAATAAAAAAAACAAACAGATTCCTTACGAATGAAATTTGTTATTTTCAGTGCTAAATATTTACATATATTCATTCATTTATTCTTCTTCTGGACTTGGGTTCACAGTTAGTAAGTCGTAAGCAAAACATATTATGTATTTTGGCAACTGCAGTTCTTATGGTTTTTACTACTCTTTTAGTTGTGTCTCTCTATCTATATGACATAACTAATTCACTAGTGTCTCTGCAGAGAAACAGAGATGTGATGACTCTGCAAGACATGTCCATAGGCGTCAGACTAGTTTAAAAACGACTGTCCTCTTATAATAAACCATGCACTATGATAAACCAATTTACAATTTAAGTCATGAGTAATAGTATTAAGTTCATCTTGGGTTTAGGCAATTGGATTAAACAGAACTTTTAAACTTGTCTGATTGTTCATGTTGCACTCAAAGCTGTGTCTAGTGATAATGTGATAATTATAATTTATAACCTTCATGAAAGTAGGGTTAATTTACAGGCTGCTGTCTTAGACTACATTGGTTGACTGGTTACCTTATCTGAACCCCACCTTACTCCAAATCCAAGAAAATTCTTTTCTAACCCTTCCTCTTTTCTTCTGGGTTGCACGTCTCATAGTAATGACTGTGCGTGTGTGTTTGTGTGAGTGTCTACCCAGCTGAGTGGAATCACCCTCTGTCCTGGGCACACTCAATGAACTTGGCACTCACGCCACCTTTTTCACCACTCCCGGCCTCCTTTCACTTTCTCTTCCCTGTCTGTCTGTCTCCTCATTTCTCTTTATCGCCTTACAAATCCTTTACCCTCTCACTGTCTTTTATCACTTTCCTCCAAGCTGCCTTGTTCCTCTCTTGACAAAAACGTAGATGAGTCCCCTTGAAGAATAAAAAAAACCCAACAAGATAGAGATAATGGCCTATGTCCAATCGGCCCGTGGTGCTAATCAGCGACTATCGTGGGAAAAGCACAGGGGGACGGAGGTGGCGGTGGTGGTGGAGTTGGTGGTAGGAGGAAAACCAGGCCTATTGTCCCTAGGAGATTAAAGTCCCCGAAAAGGCGGCATTGTCCACCGACGGGGATAAATCTTCCTCCTCCCGTCACTCAGGGACTGAATTCAATTCTCCTCAACCTCTCCTAAAAGAGAGGCTTATCTCCTGCTCAATAGCTTGTTGCGCTACAAGCCAGGCAGGAATGCACCAAGTTGTATCCCTGACACCCGCTCACTGAGTTAAAAAGGAATTAGGGGGGGAAAAGAGAGAGCTAGAGAAAGTGAGCGCCTGAATTGCAACCTCTATTTTGCCAGAGGATGTGCGCTGGGAGGCAGATTGAGGTGCCGATAGAAGCTGACAGAAGGAGAGGGGACAGGAGAGCGGGATTGATTGACTGCTGCCGGGGGATTGAGGCCAGCGGAGAAGAATAGTGGCCCAGTCTGCTTTCTCCGGGGCTGCGAGCAGCATGGTAAACTGCTGCCCCATTGGAGGACAGACAGAGGAGCCCCAGCGGAAGAAACCACTTGGGAGCTCCTGGCATGCGGTCTGGATGCCACCTAACAAATTCACCCCCTCCTTCCCTTTCTTCCCTTTACTTTGCCCCCTATTGCTACAGCAGCATCTCTGTAACTCCAGTCCAGGGGGCATCACCAGTTGCTAAGACCCACTGCTTCACAACACTTGGATGCCCCACACCCCCTCCCAATAGATTCAATTCAGACCCCCCTGGTCCCACAAAAAGGGATAGACAGAGACAGAGAAAGGATGGTTGGCAAATAAAAAGAACTTGTGCAGACTCAGGCCCATAGTCCTGCTCTGTTTGGCCCAAGGAGAAAAACAAGCCTTGCGTCCCCATTTTTCACCCCTTTCTTTTTCATTCTAACCCCATTTGAGCTATCTCCAGGAAGAGACACAAAAAGAGAGAAATTGAGAGAAATGGATGGTGAGAGAGAGAGAGAGAGAGAGAGAGAGAGAGAGAGAGATATCGATATAACATTCACTGAATGCCCCTTCACATGACCACTCTTCTCCTTAGTCTTTTGGGCTCCATTGCCTCTCCATACCCTCCTCCTGTTGCCCCTTGTATGAAAAAACAAGATTTTTCCGCTTTGCCACCAATTTCCCCATTTGTTGTTTATGCCTAGTCTGTCCTTGCTTTCACAATGCAACCCCCCCTCCCTTTCCTTCTCCCCCCCCC
>NW_023340206.1:7591072-7591245 GCF_004916995.1 Morone saxatilis
ACACACACACACATATGTAGACGTAGAGCGTCACACAAGTCTGTGGAGAATTGCATAAGATGAAGTTGACGTAATGTTTGGGAGCAGACGATCGCTACAGGCGCCCTGGAGAGAGAAAGTGTGAGGGTGTTGCCTGAAAAGAAGTGAAACTCCCCCTTCAGACAGATCCCCCC
>NW_023340206.1:7591325-7611461 GCF_004916995.1 Morone saxatilis
ACACACACACACACACACGATACACATCCAAGTTAG
Organism: Morone saxatilis; assembly: GCF_004916995.1. NCBI lineage: Eukaryota > Metazoa > Chordata > Actinopteri > Moronidae > Morone > Morone saxatilis. The sequence goes on from NW_023340206.1 coordinate 7,591,362, forward strand.
CTCCCCGACCTAAAACTTACACATCTTTCACAAGCCATTGTCTGTCACACAGAGTCAAACTTCATGTCCTTTAATGAAAGAATCAAAGAGCAGCTCAGAGGTCTGTCTTGTGGTCAACATCATGTTACTGTTGCTCCAGGTAGTACGGGGGAAAAACATGTGGGACAAGTTAAATGTGATACGAGAGAGGGGAGTTTCCTGAGTCTCTATGATGTCAGAGCTCTCAAACGTCAGCTGAGGCACAGAAAGTCCCTGCATGGGATTAGTCTGGACTCTGGAGGAACAAAATGTAGATTCAAAACACAAAGACATTCATTCAGGTGCCTGTTTGTTTCACAGTGGGATGATCCATCACCTGCACTGCACCAGGATGCTCCCAAACTGTATAATGTCGGAGAGCTATAGTAACTGGCGAGCGTATTAGCAAGTAGCTAAGTGCAAGTCCGAGCATCAGTGATATCGGTGAGGTGAGGGGCCTGCACAGAGCCTAGAGGATACTAAAGGACACTGAACTGTATCATAGCTTCCTCCATTTTTGGACTCTCTGTTCCCTCAAAGGTCAGCACTGTCAAAACGACTTCCTATTGGTAAACAGCGTCCGAGGTAACAAAAGTGGCAAGAAGTGCGAAGTGAAAAGTGAGTCCACAAATTGCTGTTATTGGATTAAAAAATGCTTAGCTTATCTTATTTGAAGCCAAGTTTTCAGGGGCTCTAAAATGTATACATAGTTGAAAACAGTATTCCAAAGTAGGGGTAAAGCCTCTACTAACTTCAAAGGATCAAAGTCAGAAGAAAACAGGGACATCATGTATGTTTTTCCAGCTCAAAAATGATGAAGGAAAACTATATATTTTGTATTTTGTCCACATACTCAATTTGAAACGGTATTTTAATAATAAGGAAGCAGAATCTGCATTTTGGTTGCGAGACCAAAAGCTCAGTCCTGGACGCTTCCTGTGTTTTCCTGCTCAACTATAATTTGGATATTAATGGAAAGATATATTCCGCTGAAACTGCAGATGCAACTGTTGTTTTTATGGGAAGGGTTACGGGAGGCCAACCGCGGCTTAATGGTTGTAAGGGAAACACTGAATGTAAAAGTGATAATGGTGTATAGTGAATGTCCTTGACTCAGTGTGCACTAGCAATCCTACTTAACCCCCTCGCTATTGATTGTCCATTAAATCTCTTTGACTTAACACAGGGCAGGCTGCTGGCTAATGGAGCCAACTTGAGGGAAGTAGCGTAATGTAGCAGTGCATAAATCCAAGTGGAAGACAGCACAGCTACAGGCCCGAGGAAAACAAGACCTAGTTTTTACTTTTTTTTAACAATCCTGAGATGTGTCTTATATTTCCTCGCAGCCAAACGTCGAGCTGCTTTTGATGTGCTGCACCAGTAATTGTGTGATCGGGGGCCACTGAAAGATATACTCAACTTCTAAATCTAGTTCCTCGGGGGAGTCTATTAGGAAGATTATTAGCCAAAATTCTGCTGATCTGTGCTGTAACTCATGTTTTAACCAGCAGACGTCTCCGCTCTGTCTGTAAATGATTCATTTTTTACATAGTTTCCATTTTCAATATATATAGAAGAAAATACTCTAATTCTAGTTAGTGGAGTCAATGATCAAATACAAAGAAAAGCATAGGAATCATACGGACTCAACCCAGAGGCAGTTAATTCTGCTAAATGCTCATTTTTTGCTACTATCTGCTCAGAAATAAAAGCCTTTGATGGTGTTATATTTCAGAAGATAAATCCTCCTTGTCATAATAAATACAAAAATCTGCTTACTTACAGATTTAAACTAATACGGACCAATACTTTTTCATGGTAAACATGCTGGTAAACAACTGCATAAAAAACAAAACTTCTTCTCTGCCGGATGGAGTTCAATTTATTTCAAAAACACTGATTTCAAAAGAGCGGAAAATAATTGGAAATGACCCACATACACGCCGGCAGAGAGGTAATATTTCAAAGTGGGTTTACCAGAGCAGTGGTGGGGATCCAGAGTTGAGATCCCCTCAGACTCAGTGTTTCCTCTTCCTCCTCCAGAGCCCCCAGCTCCACCGCCCCCTTGATGTAGCCACAGTTCCTCTCAAGGATGGAGCGCAGCCCCTCCAGCAGAACCACGCTGGTGGTGCATCCCATGGTGCCACCAGACACACGCCACCACCATGCACTGTTGGAGCCTAATTTCTAAACTGATTGTTTTCCAGGTAGGTGCAGCAGTCCCAACTTGATCCCTCAACCTTGACTTCTCCCCACATCTAGAAAAAGTCCTCTCACAGGTGCACGGCACAGTTTTTAAATTCACTCAGGTATCAGCTTCCACATGCCGACGAGGGTTTCCCACTCGAAGCACTATCTTCGAAAGCAAATCTCAGGCCGAGCAGTGGGTCGTATCCTCCTGTGTGCAGCTCAGCGGGGATGGATGGATGGATGGATGAGCACGCGGAGGAGAGAAGCTGCTCATTCACTCGGAGCAGGGCGTCGACTCTCCGACTCCTCTTCCCTTCCTTCCTTCCTTCCTCCTCCTCCTCCTCCTGCTGAGGGGATGCTCAGCTGCTCTGCTCTCTCCCTCTCACTGACTCTTCTCCGCTGGTTTTGCTTTCTCCACCTCTTTTCTCAACCTTGCCATCTCTCTCCATCACTCACTCCTGCCTGTCACTTTCACTTCTTCTCTCCTCTCTCTCTCTCTCTCTCTCTCTTTCTCTCTCTCTCGGTAGCCTCTGTCCCTCCCTCTCACAGCTTAGTCATTTCTCTGACTCTGCATGCTTTGTCAACAGTAAAAGCAGACTGTTACCAACAAAGACATACACACACAGGCTCACCCACACACACACATAAACCGGCTGCTGCAGACAATGTTTGACTCTTTCTCTCTGCCTTTTTCCCTCCTTCCTCTTTCTCCCACTGACAATGAAATTACAAGCGATGCAGTCATCTTTCTGATGTCATTTACATGCGCTCCGAGACATAAAAAGGAATGATTTAACTTCTCTTGACCCGCGTTGCCGGGCCCACGGCCATTAACACTTGCTTGGACTGATCCATCAAGCGTGATGCGTCATAGGACAACCAGGACAAATCTGGCAACCCTTCTGTAAATCATCACCTGATTAACATCACAGCATCCTCACATCCTGCCGAGGATGTGAGCTGAACAACGCAGGCTTGTTTATGTGAGGCTAATTTAAATGCACATACAAACAATTCTCTGAATTTTCTTCAGCTTCTCTCTGGTGGCTGGTGTAAATATTTCATCAGCAGTTGACATACTCACCTACTTTTAAGTGGATGATGCAGCGAAACGGGGAAAGAGGGAGGATAATATTAAACACCAAAAAGTAGAAAAAACTAGAAAAACTATTAGCATTAAAGCCTATGCAACAGAGTTTATATGTTGCAGGGTAAAAAGCAGCTCAACTGACATGTAAAATGTGAAAGCAGCTAAAGCATCAAAGAAAGTTTAAGTGATGAAAGCGCTTGAAATTTAATTTAAAGTGAAAGTAAACGAGACAATATCCTTTCCTACTGAAGCCTACAGGGAGTGTGTGGCGTCACTCACTCCAGGTTTGAATATTCCCTGCGAGCATTCAGGGTCAAACATTGACACATTTTCACAGCTGACAATGATGCTAATGAGAGTGGTGGGAGTAAACTAAAATGATGAGCTAGTCCGAGTCATGTAATCTATTGTTTATATAGAAGTATTAATTGTATCTGCTTTAAACTGAGGGAGTTATGAGATACATATTTAAAAAAAGAGAAGCAAGAATTGAAGCAGCAGAGGCTCCTTGTGACAACTGATCACCAAGGGTTCAATTGGTAGAGCTGTTAACTAGTTTCTTTCATTTCAGTGTTTCAGGCTCATTCAAAAAGCCTCCGCAGCATTCTCTGAACAATGTCATTACATTAGGGCAATTCCTCAGAGGATGCATTAATGTAATGAAATCCAAACTGCACCCAAAATGCACCCAATAACCTTTTCACAGACATCTGAAAACTAGGGAGACGTTGCACCGGAGCCCATAATTATTTTATCAGAATCCACAAAAGAGACATTCATCAGTTGTTTCAATGTGCTGTTTTAGTCATGAAAACAGGACATGAAGTGAAGTGGAAAAGATGAAATCCCCTTCTGTCAGCAAAGCAAACATACTCTTCTCAGACGCTCATCTTCAAATCCACAGAACAGTGTAATACATCCTTCCTTGGTCCTAAAATTACTCACAAAAACAAAACTGGTTTTATGAATCGGCAGTTACATAAAAAAAAAAGCTTTTCCCTTAAAAACACACTCTTTTATTCTAGAAAAAAAAACAGACAACAATTACAAATGACAGATTAAGGTTGGTCTCCTGGCAACAAGCCACTGTTATTTTAGAGAAAGTAAGGAAATGAAGGAGGGATATTTCTGGTGGACAGCCATCACTCATGCCAATACACGTCAGCATTTTTCTCACTGCACAAGCTGCAAAAACCAAACAAATCAACCCAGACTTGCATAAGGATTTATATGTGTATTTGTGAATGATAAAATAAAATAAAAACCCTTATTTCCATGACTAATGAATGTGAACGTGCCATGCTGTAGCTAAATGCTGACACAAAAATAAAAAAACACACACAAGAGTTTCTTCTCCAACGCTCTGAAAAAGCAGAAGTCTTTGTCTTTACATGTTTAAATGCCTACAGCATGATCATTTTTCCACAGTGCCTCTAAGATAGAGGACAGAGGTAGAAGACATGCATCACCGCTGCCTCCCACAGGCCGCTCCTGACACTGCAACAACACTGAGGCCTGATGACTCACTGGAAAAAAAGCCAGACAATGCTTCTTACCTCATCTTTTCTAATAGATTCTGAGACGCACTCCCTCCACATGCACATGAATCAAAGCAAGCAGAAGTGATGCCATGCAAGCTGCAAGCCTGTACAAAAAGGCTAGGGGTGTGTAATCGCCAAAGCTTTGTCCAAAACATACTGTAATGTGACCGGAGAGCATGCAAAGCAGAACAATGACTCACAAGACGGCATGGCAGCCAAGTTTGTCTGCAATGGTCTGATGTAAGGAACATGGAAAAAACTATCTAGGGTTCATTTTGCATAACTAGACCTGAGAGATTTAATCTGCTCCGTGTTTCATTTGTACATGTACGGTCAGGCACGTAAATGCTGATGGAGGGAATTCATGTCCAGTGTGATTGCATGGCATTGACACATTGACAACTATTAGGAAGAAACCACATTGCTCATTAGTGAATTAAAGTGGTTGGGAGCATTTGTTGCATTTGTGTATGAAACAACTCGAAATGACAGGGTCTACTTTGACAGTTTTACACGCTTTAAAGTTCAAAAACGCAATCATGAGCTCTCCTGACCTTCACGGCTCTCTCTGCCCCCCCCTCACCAGGTAGCACAGTCTGCTCTGATTGGTCAGCTCCCACAAGCCTGGTCAGGCCCCGCCCACCCTTGCTCTGCTAATGCTGGTGCTGCAGTATAAAGTCACGCAAAAAGCAACATGAAAGAGCAGTTACAAGCATTCAACCTACTACTCTCGTTATTTATTTGGCTTCAAACACGGTTTAATGTTCATACAGTTTATCTTTCTTGTCCCTCAATATTACAACATCAGTTCAACATCACCTCTGCGCTACATACTAACACCAAGTTGAACAGACTAACCTACAAAATAAACAGTAAAACGATATAAACACGGTAAAACTTGAGCTTGAACCGTTACCGGCAGTCTGTAGTAAAAATGCACAAACACTCTCTTTATACAAACAAGGCAGGCAGCAGCAGCAGGGAGACGGTGACTTTCTTTGGCGTGGACTTTGGGTTTTGTCATTTTTAGAACTTTCACATGCAGAACAAAATCTATATAACACAAAACCCCAAAAGCATAATATGGCCCCTTTAACATGATGATGTTAAATCACAAGAGCCCACATCTAATTTAGGGAAAGTAGTGTGTAGCTACTTGTTCAAGGATCGCTTTCCAAGTCTCATTCAAAAGTGGCCCAGATCATATTCCCATCGTGCCTTTAGTATATATAGTGCAAGTTGTAGTAATTGTCTTCATCTCGAGACCTAAATTCAGGCTACCAATAATGAACGTTACTGTTGAATCTGGGTTACGCTCATGTGATTTGGGTATTGAGTGTCTCATGAAAGGCCTGCAGGTAATCTGGCAGACTAGGGCAGGATCCTTGTGTTCTGACATGAGGTTTTGGCCGCGTTCAGTACTCTTCATGCCTAACAAACCAGCAATTAGATAGAAGAACCAGCACACTGCTGCTGCCTTTGTCTATATTATATTCTAACTAGGCCACTGGTTAATGTGCTCTTAATTCTACCTATTTCAACCTAACGTTCATATGGAAGGATTCTCCAGCAGCCAAAAGCACCATGAATGTTTTCCACACTAAAGTGAAATGGCTATTTTTACACATGCTACAGAGAACTGGATGTGCAATTGTGTCAACTGGGTCAGAGGAATTTTTTATGGTCACTGCCCAATGTTTGCAGACAAGGCTGGCGGCGCTGCTGATTGAAATAGCAACTGTTTGGTTAATCGTGGTTATATTAAAGACACATACACATTACATGTATAAAGAAATGACACGAAAGTAAAGGGGGCTTTGTTAAGTCAACCCCCCGATGATGTCACAGTGATAGGATGACATCATCAGGGTTATTTTTGCTTACAGATTTGTTACACACTGCAGATGTGGAGTTTGAAAGATGTGGACATTTGGGAAATGTAGTGTTTTTTTGGCGCTTGACCCTTTTAGTCTCTTGTATTAGGAACTAAAAGTCCTGTGTTTATGGACGTTCAATATCTAATCAACTGAACTCATTGAAGAGAATATCTCTCCTGGTGCTACACTCCACTACAACACTGAAAAATACTAAAACATAAAAAAAGAATCTTCAGATTATGCAAATACTTAAGTCACTAATGCTTTATTCCACAAACAGTATAGTATGCATACATGAAGACTACTTCTGCTTATGCAAAGTTACACTTTGCATGTCCATGCAAAACACACATTCACATGTACTGTAGCTTCAGCTGAACCACATCTCGGCTCTATGGACGGTAATGTCGGTCTTATCTCAACAACTACTGGATGGATGAACACAACATTTTCTATCAACATTTATGGTCCCTAGAGAATGACTCTCAATGATTTGAGGATACCCCGACTTTTAGCAGGCTTACATTAGTATTTATCTCACAGCACCGCAGTTCAGCCTCACAGAGCGGCTCGCATGACCACAGACTGAAAGTTACTGACATACTTTGCCATTTTATACCAACAGGAAATTACACAATATGTATGAAATTGGACTTTAATAAAACTGCAACTTTAGAACTTTTAACTTTTAACTTTTAACTTTGGATTTAATACTTATTTTTTGTTTTCTAAAATCTGTCTGGAGCTGCTTCACCCCCACCCACAATTTGTTTTAATGTTTTTCAGCTGTGAGCAGCTCCTCCATTGCTTTTGTGGACAATTGAATTGTGGAAGAACAGCATGAACGAAGAACACACTCAAAAACCAACCATATTTAGTTTTAATACTTTTCTTTTCTACATACAAACAACCTGTTTACACTCGGTATGTAGTATGGATGTGGGAGAATTAGTTAGTCTTGTTTCACTAGAAATACATTAACTTCCACATCTGTTAAATCTCATCTTCTCAATCTTTTCTTATTCAAGATCACACTCTTTGTGGAAGTTACATGCACTGTGTAATCTGAGCATATGTCAACAAAGAAAAATTGAGGGATTGTTTTTATGTCAAGTTTAGAGCTAATTAAATAAGATAAAGTAATATAGTAAATTATAACCCAGACTAAGAAGTGGGTGGTGACAAACTGTTATTGAATCACGCTACACTGATGTAGTTCCCATCTCCAGTATTGTATCTACTTTATGAATATGATTCTCTTTGGCACCCAAACATCTGATTAAATGAACTATTGAGGTTGTGATCATGTCAGAGTTTCTTTACTTCTCCACATTGTTTACAGATTTGTTCTTGCAGTAACTCTGACAGTAATTAACAACGATCTGTTGGGAGTTGTTTGTGAAACTGTCTGCTGAACTCGAAATGTAACGTTATTGTCTGCTAAACCTTGGGCAGATACAATAAACAGAAGAAAACCTAAAAAAAAAAAAAAAATGAAGATGTTGCAATAAGCTGAAATCTCTTTTACACGCTCTCTTGAATCAACACTCGGGGCCATGTAGCAGAAACAAAAACATGCAGCAACCAACCAATAAAAATGATGTGGCACTCAAACAAGAACAGACTTTTTCATTTGCCTGCCGGCCTAAAGAATGGTGCCTTGTTTGCTGAATATAGTGGAAAATGTCAAAATCATGTCATGAAGTGGGAATTTTGAATTTCAGTGATGTTGAATCTTGCTGTTTTCTGTCAATCTTAAAGAAGAAATGAGGTCTGAAGTTCGCAGGCAAACTACACTCTGACATATACAAACACACATACCAAAACTGGCCATTAAAGCAAAAAAGAAAGGGAGTGTTTACACCAATGTAAGGGTGGTAACGACACAGAGGACGAGGTAGCCTAAATAAAGAGGACATGGAAACCACATGGCCAAAAAAGCCCTCGCCTCAGCTATCAGCGGCAGCGACTTCGGACTCAACCACAAAACCCAGCAGCCGACCAAACGCCCCGCTTCATCACAGCTCCTGTATCATGACACCGATATAGGTCAGCAGTGCTAAAGCATCTGCAAATCTGCAGATTATCTCTGCCAGGTTTTTTTATGCTCTAATCAGACCAAATCCTCTTGAGTGGAGTTTACTCTTAAGTGGAATTCCACAGTTCGAACCGCTGGTCCGCACCAACTAAAAAGGGAGGCGGTATTAAGGTATCAGGATGCACATTACAGGGTTAGTGCGTCCCAGAAAAGGCAGAAAAAACCAGAAAGAGTGCACAAACAATCAAAAATATAAAAAACACACTTTTAATTTGAGTTTAGATGCGTTTTTTTTTTTTTTATGTGTGTGTGCATGAACATATGAGTAAAGACAGTTGTTCAGCAAGGCAAGGAGAGGGAGAAAAGCAGTATAAAAAAATGTCCAAGCAAGCATTTCCCACAGTTGGAAGTGATTATTAAAACTGCAGGGGCTGTCTTTACTGCTCTACTACTTGGCCTCCACTTTGTTTACTAAGGTACAGTTGAGAGCCGGCCACGCCTGCACTAACTATGGTGTGTGTGCGTGTGTTTGAGTGTCCAACTTCCCTCTTGAATCTAGATGATTTATCACATATGCAGGTATTCATAATTGATGTGCACTGTGTGCTTAGTGTGACACCAAGTTACAGAGGAGAAAGAGGGCAAGTTTAAAAATAGGCAGGACACCTACCATCATCTCATCCATTATTAAACACAGCCCAGAGATCTGATCTGACATCCATTATCCCACTGCACACCCTGTGGGCTGAGGCAGAATTAATACAGTAGGCTACTATGACATAAGTGTGGAGGTGAACATTAAGACTAAATAATGGATTGTACACCAGGAAGAGAAGTGTGTGATATATGAGACTCTATATATACAAACACCTGTCCTTCAACTATGAAATACTTCCTGCATCCTTCTGGCTTAAACTTACAAAACCAGTTTGATCGGATTAAAAGTTGTCAGTTGGGTGAAATCTGAGTTGTTGAGGTAATTCTTTGATGTCCAGTATACTATATATACTATATATGTTTGCTTTTGCCATACCAGCATGTCAGTCTCCGTGTCAAATGGGCAGGGGAAACAGCTGCAGCGTAAGTACACAGTCAAAAATAGAGGTACAGGAGAAGTACGTTCTTCACAGATGTACTATATCAGGCACATAATGGGACCCAGATGCATACCGTGCATACAAAGTAGCTCTACATACTTTAAAGTGCAGATTTCTGCTAATTCACCCTGAACTTATTGTAGAGTCGCCAAAGTTAGTTAAAGGGACATTTATTTACTCGTCATGGGTAGTTCAAGTCAGCCTGTGAAAACCGGCTCTGGGGAACTCTTTCATGTCTGAGAAAATAACCCTGATTATTTCATCAGGTCTAACATAATATACAATTTGTTGCATTATGAGAAATGTGGGATAAAGTGTTTTTGGAACTTGACCATTTTCAGTCTTTTATATACAAGCACTAAAAGTCGGGATTTCTCAGCCTCTGCTGGTTTGATTTTAAACATTGAAACAAAGTTTCTTCCAAATTCCCACATTTTACAAAAGGCTAATACTAAATAGCTGTTTAAAGGAATAGATCCAAATTTGGGGGGAAAAAAACACTTATTCATGCTTTTGCCATATGTTAGGATAATAGGAGAGAACAGGATAATCTTTTGATCTATGTGTCTGTTAAATTTAAATCTAAGCATTAAGACTGGACATATGGGGAAAGAGCATCCAGCTCTCTGTACAAAATAAAGTATAAAAACAACTCCTTCCTCACTGCTCCTGATCAGACCACAACATGTCATATAACTTGTTAGTGAGCTTTATAGATGCTGTTAATTTGTTAAGCTAAGCTAACTGGCTACTGGCTCTAACTGTACACAAGAAAGGGAATAAGTGTACCTCCCAAAGCGTCAAAGTATTCCTCTAAGATAGTTGGTGAGGAATAATGACCTTGTTGCAACAATGGCGCCAACTCGTTGTTCTATCTACACTCCTGTCTACATGCTTCCTGTCCAAGAGAGGGAGTGCTTCCTGTCCAGAGAATATGTCATTCACATTTTGGTCAATACATATACGTAATTATGCTTTTTAATATACATATGGCAGCTTTTGCACATCAAAATGTACACGTCTGCTCCACTTCTGCACAGCCTCGCTGTACTATGAAGGCAATGACGCGTAGTAAGTGAGTGTAACACTACAAACTAGCACGGACAAGATCTCCTGGTCTCTGGTCAGCGCCTGGACCCTGGCCTGGACCCCTGAGCCCCCCCCCCCACACATACTGTAGTCTCAGCAAACTAAGGAAAATATATCATCTACTCAAGCATGCTTGGTGTGCTTTGAACTGACTTTGATGGCACAATATGAGACACAGATGGCTCTATTGACGATTTAACTTCAGATTGGCTTTATGGCTACAAGCAGCAGAAAAATGCATTTATGTGTTTGTTGTGTACAAAAAACAAACAACCCTCACTTCTCAGGCCTCATTATAACTGAATCTCAGTTGCCTGTCTCTTGATGACTTTATTATAAGATCAGCAGGCGCTCTGGGAGCACAGAGAGAGACAGCGGCTATAATTGGCAGCAAATTAGTTGCAGGAAAATGGCATATTGATCACTATTACGCAACAACACACAGGCGAGGGTTAGTCAGGTCAGTGTGGACGAGTCCCTGAGGATGTAGAGACAACAGGTGACTTCTGAGGGGACAATAGAGCCTGTTTTAACATAGGGCAATATGTCATGCCTTCACAATACCATCACCATCCTCATTATATACTAATGATTTTCTGAGTATATAGAAAAGAGGCTGTAGAAAATAGACTGTGTCTTTGGCAATTTTTACCTTCCTCATTACTCAGCTGTTTCTCAGGTTGCAAGGTGCATCTGAGGGGGGGGGGTCAGATGACTGAATGAACTAAAGGAGTGTGCACGTCTTAGTGTGTGTGTGTGTGTGTGTGTGTGTGTGTGTCTCTTTCTCCTGCCTTTGGAGCTGGAGGTGTATATTTCAGTTACCTGGCAACCCCTTTGAGAAAGTTGTAACAATAGACACCCTGCAGAGTCAGACGATGGGGATATGCACCAACAAGTGACAGCAGAATGATAGAAGTGTCACTATTTTCATATAAATAATGAGCGGTGTTATCACAGGTAGAGGACTGTAGGTAGTGCAGCTTTTAACTTAAGAGTTATAGTAGTAATAGTCCTTGAGCAAGAGATTCAACCTCTCTACCCTGACCTCTGACCCCCTCAAGGGAGGCAAGAAAGCCTTTAACAGTATATATTGGTTGAGATATATAATGTTATGTGCATTCAGCCTTGTGTGTGTAGAACTACCAGTTCTCCTCACCATCAACACTGACGTCCTGACAGCCTCGGAGACGCTCTGCCTGAGCTCTGCGGCGGTGCCCGGTTTGTTGAGCCCTCGGGTGAACTTCCTCGCCTCAGGTGGAGCAGAAGCCATAGTGTAGCCCACCTTGCATCAGACAGACAGGTTACTGAGAAGAGCAGAGTCCCGAGGCGGCGGTGCGGAGGCTTGAAATCCTGCGCTCCGGTGCTGTCCAAAGTGCGTAAATGCACACACAGGCGCCGGTCTATCCCGCCATTGCGCTGCCCTTAAACTTTACACAAGCTCGGTCACATCTACAGTAGAAAGAGCAGTTCCAGGAGACGTGAAGATGACCTCCCTGATCGACAGCAGTCGGACAGCAACATCCAAAGCCTGCTACGCTCTGTCCCGTCAGTCAGCGGAGGTCCCTTGCGCAAACTGGCACGCCCCCCCTTCCTCAGTGTAATAATACTCAGTGGGACAGCACTGTAAACTAATTCATCCATCATATCTGGAGACTATAAAGTCGAACTACTGTACATAACATGCCTGCATTATTTCTAGTGACACCCAGCAGTGACTTCATAGTGTCAAAATACCACTATTTTCCATCTGCGGTATCACTATTATGCTTTTATAATAGATAATAAATAGGAATATTAAAGACCTCAGAGACTTGGGTGACAATTAATGCCTCAACTGTTGTATCAATACAGTATTTGAGCAGCACTAAATACTGTTTGGGGGTTATATAAGTACAAACCACGCAGTGTTCTGCCGTAGGCACAGGATAACATTGCCACCTGCTGGAATAATTATTGTTTTAACCATTCGGGTTGTGCTTTAGGCTTTAAACTCTGTATAAAGTTATTTGACCACACAGAGGCAGTAAAGTAACACTAATAGCTGAATACCTACTGATGCCTTTATTAGCAATCGGGAATAGTAACTTTAAGTGGAAGGGTTGGAAAAGCATAAAAAAATGGGATATCCGTGGGAATAATATTAATAATGTATATATGTATTATTGGGCTATTATCATGTTTTCATGCAGAATTAGATAATAACTGGATTATATACTGAACATTGCGATATTATTATGTGTAACTGTTAACTTGCACATCAACTTATCAATATTTGTACACATTCATTTATTTAAATTATTTTTTATAGTAAAGTTTATTTATATTTGTCTGTACTAGCAACGTTGTCCCATTTTTTTACTTTCTGGTCCTATGGTTATTGAGTTAACGGCGGCCCACCATTTTCAAGCAGCAGTCTTTTAATAAACCCCCAATCATGGTCTCTGAATTTCTCCTCTTTCTTCTATTATTCTATCCACTCCTCTTTGCTTTCAACTCTTCGCTTTTACGATATCTAAAATACTTATAATAAGTGTACCTAGCGGTTTTCCGTTCAACATTCCTCGTTTGTTCGTTGCCCAAGTGACACAAAAAAGACAAAAACAAAACATGTAATCCGGCGTTTGTTGTCAAACCGTGGCCGCAACAACTCGCGCCAATTTTACCGCAAGCCTGAACGAAGCACGTGTTTTCAGGGTGTTGTGTTCCGTCTGCGGCACAGCGGCCGTGCAGCCTCCTCCTGGCTGTGTGGGACGTCCTCCCACCGCCCTAACCACCAAACCCCACAGCAACCTGATACCGGAGACGAGCGGCCGCTCCACGACAAGCCTGCAAACCAGTTCGTTCCAGCCGCCCTGTCTGTCTGTCTGTCTGTCTGTCTGTCTGTCTGAAGTGTGCTGTCTGCAGCAGCGGAGCTCCGAGCAGCCCAAACGGAGCCGACCCTCCTCTGCGGGAAGTCACTCAACAGAGATAATCTTTCCACCAACCCCGCTCGTCCGCCTGCTCGGGAGCAATATAAACCCCGTCCTATCGCAGACCCAGTGTGCTTTTTATTTTTATTCTATTTCTCTCTCCCTCCTCCCAGAAAGAAGAAGACCGTGAAATGAGACGGGACGCGGGGGAAGTATCGGTTAGCTCTTAGGCTAACGTCGGTAACCGAGCTAAGTCTGCTATCGTTCATATGCCAACTTATTCTGCCCCTTGTGTCGGGCTGTCGGGGCGTTTTCACACCGCGAAACAACCGAGGATAATGTGTGTTGGCGTGAACTAGTTGTGCGTCGGTGCTTTTTTGTTTTACCCCTCTCCTGGTATTTACCCTCGCTTGCCCCAAGTTTTCCAGCAGCAGACAGTCGCCCTGGGCAGCTTAGCATGTGGGCTAGCAGATATGGACGCTGTTGGCTGTCTGGCTGCAGATGGCAGATCCGCCAAACAAGTTAGCTGCCTGGTTTTATCTGTCCGGTCTGCGCAGGAGTCGATAGCAGGGGCTAAACTAACTTTTTTTATCATCGTGGCAGTCAATTATTCTGTTACCTCAAATCCACGCAAGAAAAACAAACAAAAAAACAAGCAGCGCCTCTTTTTCTTTTTCTTCTATTTTTTTTTATTTTTTTGCATCGTTTCTCAATGTGCTTCATGCCGGAGAGATCAGTTCAAGTGATTGAGCTGACGTGAGGAAAATAAGGGAGGTAAAAAAAACAAAGTGGTATCTGCAACAACAACAACAACAACAACATAAAAACAACAAGAAGACGTCTAACAGGACTTGGAGGAGCTCCAACTACGAGACCAAAGTCGAGGTACACTGTCATGGCTGTCATGGGCCGGATCACGATGAAATCTCTCGCCAAATTTGGGTTTTGCCTGACGATCCTCCTGACTTCTGTGGCCGGTAAGTGGATTATTAGTGATTTTTTTTATTTTGGAGAGGGGTGAAATGTTTAACGCTTCCATTTGTTTTTTTTTGCTGTCTGTATTTCTGTATTTCGTGCACACAGCCAGGTTTGGTGCAGATGTTGTCGCTTGAATAATGTAAGCTACTTTAGGTTCTGCCTAAATTCAGTTTTTTTAAAAAGCTGTGGTGTGGATTAAAGGCAGTCTGTATCAGGACCTAATTTTCCTTACTCATCATATCATCCGTGTGTGTTTCTATCAGCCCAGCCTGTCTGCCCCTTATCTACCTTTCCCATCTTGCTGTCTGCCCTGGCTTATTTCTGAAGGGATCTTTTGTGGCTCATCTCATTGTAGTCAAGTGAACCTTCATAGATATCTCCTCTTTAAAACGGAGTGGCACCCTCTGGCTCCTTTTCTTTTCTTTTTTTAAAATCACTCTGTGTGCAAAAGGCCTGGAAAAACACTGCCAAACATACCGCAGTCCTTGTCTGCCAAGTTGTGCCCCCTGTTCAAGACTTTGGGCTGAAGCCAGGGCTTCTGTGAGACCTTGAGTGTGATAAGATAGTAGCCGGGCTGCACAGAGACGTGGAGGAACAGTGCACGCAGGAGGGAGGAAGAGGTGGATCGTGTGGGAAAGACAGGAAAGGTATTTTACAAGATGGGTAATTCGGGTGAGAGAAGTTCAGCGCGGTGCCTGTGCTTTGGTTTGCTTATCCGGCGTGACAGCCGAGTACGTGGGTGCGAATGTGTGTATAAACAGCTTCTTAATAATGTATTATGGATGGAGGAGCATCAACAATAACACACTCATAGACGGGGTATGTTATCAGAAGCGAGGGATAATAACTGCTGTTGCAGAGGAGGGTTTCTAAATGTGAAGCAGAATACACAGTTTGCTCCTGGTCATCACTTAAAGCTGGTGGTGCGGAGAGACTGTGCCCCGATTTGCATTTCAATTTACATTTAACAGGCGAGCGCTTGTCTCACCGCTTTTTTAAAACCCTATTTCAGTAAAATACGACGAGCAAAGGCCGTCGTTGTCGAGGCCCAGACACCCTCACGCGTAAACAAATGGACAAACATTTAGAAGACACGGGAGTAAGTAGATAAGTAAGGCACAGGAGAGGAGGGCTGATTCAGTGGGAGAGAGCAGGACATGAAGCATTTACAGAGGAGATGAGTTGTCAGGTTGTGACGTAGGTGGGTGGGGGGGTGGAGGGTGGAAAAAGCTGAGTGCAAATTTTCACCCCCACTTGTAACGTTCAGCAAAAAATGTAAAATCATTTCAGCACGCACATGGGACGACTCCTCAGCACCACGAGGTAACGTTGCCCCGATCGGCTCACCTTTTATACAAATTAGTATTCCCCCCCTGAGAGCGGTTTAACGACCACAGTGACCGGCAGAGGATTGACATATTCACTCAATAATCAGTACATGGACGATTAATGGATACTTATACGCACGCGCGCCATGTAAACAGCCAATAAATCCAACCGGTTGCACTGTGCGTGATTAATTAGCCCGGCAGTCAGACTTTGTTGGCATAATGACTGTAGAGAGACTCTCCGTATACCGCCGTTTGGTTCCTGAATGCAACGCAGAGATACCCCCAGTGTCCACTTCTTAGGATGTTACTTGGGATGATGATGATGATGATGATGAGAGGAAGCAGAGGGCCAGATAGCGTGCAGCAGCGGCGTGTTAGTCATCTCTCTGACCCAACACCTTTCCCTTTGCTCCCATTGTCTCAGCTCCAACATCATTTCTGTTTCCCCCCCCCCTTCCTCCCACTTCGCCTATTACTGTTAATTTCTTTTTTAAAATTATTCACTTCCTTCCACCTGCCATGTGTTTAACCTGCTTGCAGCTGAGCTCGGGTCGCTCTTCCGCTCCCCTGTGACTAATCAGCGAGTGGGCGTATGCCTGCTGCTTCAAAAACCTGTCTGAGTAGAGAACGGCTCCAAACAAGCCCGCAGACACTACTGCGGCGTGTGACCACAGGTGTTCCTAAGCAGTGACATTAAATCAGACTTTAGCCCGTATTCTTATCAAGTTCGCCGTGTAGCACATGCTCATAACGTGTGCCACAACCCACATTCAGGCATTTCTTTTTACTGTTGACCCAGGTAAGCTGGAGGTTTGAGGGGTCCAGAGAGGATTAGAGCACAAGTATTGTACTGTAGCATATAAAAAAAAAAAGGACTGCTCATTTGCTCCGCTTGTCCAAACTCTGTAGCTGTGTCTCTTGAGCCCCATACTGTGGCGTTGACAAGGCCCACTGTTCCCCAAACAGGCCGCGTCCCGGCCCGCGGGGGACTCTTGAAGCTGTCGGCTCGGCGGTCACATCAGGGGCTCAACAGAAAGTGAAGTTACCGGCCCGAGATTACAGACTCGCACTGAATGGCCGCGAGTCTGTTCGCCACTCGGGCTAGCTCCGATTTTGAGCCTGCTGAATTTGGTGAGCCAGGTACAGACTGCTTTCAGCCCTGGCATTCAGAGGAAGAGGATGAATCAGAATTACTTAAATGCCAAGTACAATACATGCTGGGGAATTTTGCCTCGCTGACATTGCGGCAGACACATTTTGAAAACAAGGAAAGGAAACTATGAATCTCCCTGTTGTATTATGTGTTATTAACTAAAGATTATTTTCATCATGGGTACAAGGGGAACACGTCAGTGTGTATCCAGGTGTAACATAATGTAGGCACCATGTTTTTGTGGAATAAAAAAGACGATAATGTGGTTCTGCTTCATCGATTTTCACCCTTTTAATTGTGAGTCTAATAATAATTTCCTAAAGTATGAGCTGGCGGCTTCAAATTACTCTTTCTGTCCAACCAGCAGCTGTTATCTTCAGATATAAATAAGAGAAAAACATACAACTAGAGTTTGTGAATGATTAAACCCATTATGAAAATCGCTGATTAATTTGAATCAGCTAATCGATTAATTGCCACCAGCTTATACCACATCCTTATTTCTGTAATAATAATTCAATTCCATTTGTTACGAAAGGCTTTTATGTTAATTAGAAAGGAAGACAGAGACTAATAAAGCAGCACAATTATAAGAACAGGCGTAGAAATTAATTCTATACACGGTGTAATAAATGTGTGTGACATTACTGCGTGTTTCAATTAATTATTGGGACCGATTTTGCCCAAATCTGCATCACCTTTGACTCTCAAGCTAGTCTGCTGCTGAGTATGCATTATAGTCTCCTTGTGGACGTGGATGCAGCGTCCCTCTGGAGGTAAACACGAGGATGGTAAACTGGGTAAAAGTAGCTCGGAAAATGTTGTAATCCGTTCAAGTAGAACTGTGAGGCAACTAGCGCGTGGAAGAAAAAAAAAAAAGAGGTAATGCAATGATGTGGAAAATAAGCAAGTCGTAGCCGAAGCTGATGGATATAAAAGCACTTTGCACACTTTGAGACCATAATATGTTGCGCTCATTCCACATCATCGTTTCGAGAGAAGAGATGACACCGACTGCAGATGGAAACAGACCAATGAATGAATGCTGGGTGGGCGGGTGGAGGGGGGGAAGCCCATTTAGTCTCTAATACAGCTAGCGTTGTACTCTATTAGATGAAAATCAATGTGTGTCTCTTTTAGTACCTCGGTTTGAGTCCTGAGCAGAGGTAAAGGCAAAGCGAGATACAAAAGAACAGTGTTCAGCCGACCTTCTGGTTTGGCAAAAAGGAGAAATTAGTGGATGTTTTTAGAAAACAAAAGGTGCAGCCTTCAGATGGTAACTCAGAGTGACAGCCTATGATTAACACGAAGCGTTCTCCTTGGCCGGCAGAGACAATAAGTCTAGAGCGCGCAAAAAAATGTTGCACAGAGTACGGAACAACTGTGTTGGTTGGGGTTCTTTGTATTTTCCTGGAGGGAAGCTGTAAAAATAAGGGTACTTGTTATCAACCGCAGGACTTTTTAAGATGTTTTTATTTTCTCTGACTGAATGGGATGTCATATCTGTGGAGATTGCTCTCGTCTTTCGCAGTCTGTATCTCAGGCCTCGTATGTTTCTATCCACATCAGCTTATAATGGTTACAGCAACAGAAGAAAGGTGCAGGTTTCAGACCAGTAGTGCACCCTCAGCATTCCTCTGGGGGAGTATAGTCGAACTGATACTGGGTTTTGGGTGGTATTTGGGAGTATTAAAAATAAAATACACGACATCAACAATCTTCATAGGGATTCCTTAGATTTAGTTTTAAAATTGTGACCACGATACATCCTCAGTGGGACAGTTTCTGTGGTGTCGCTGTAATAAAGACACTGTTTCTGAATGACCTCAAATCTAGTTTGGCATTTCTTTGCTGCGTTTCCTGCACGCACTTATCAGCTGGCGTACACACCGATACTGATACATCTGCAAAAAACCAATATCAGCCTGGAGATTAAGCGGTCTAGTGATAAGGTCCCCCCCCCCACACAAAGATTAGTTTTTGGGCTTGTTGCCTTTATTGACAGGAACAGCTGAAGAGTGACAGGGGAGGTGGGAGGACACCCGCTAAAGGGAATCGAACCCGGGCCACTGCGGCAAGGACTTAGTACACGCTGTGTCACTCTAAAGGGTCAAGTATTTGTGGAGCACATTTAAAAACTTGTTTTGGAAAAATTAATACAAAGTTATATCGAAATAGTTTCCAATAGGTTTATAATCGTTTTATAATCGTTTTATAATCGGTCTGAGTTTGCGAGGGGTGTCACAGCGCCGCTCAGCTCTCACAGAACAGGTGAAAACCCCATCATACCAGACGACCACAGGCCTCCAGCGGTGACACCGGAGTGGGTGCATGTGTAGTGGAAAATCATCCTGTCAAGCTAGTATGCAGCCCGTCAAAGCATGCGATGGCTGTTCGTTACAAGGGAAGGATGTTGTCCTAAACAAAGACTGCTTTCAGGCTGTCTGAACTTAAACTTTTGCTTGTTCATAAATAATCTGAGATTATACCCCCCCCCCCGTGGCGTGATGGTAAACACCGCTTCTGTCACTCTGTCATCTGTGTGTCACATATTTGGGAAAGTTGAGGTATACAGGGGAGGAGGGAGGGGGGCCGAATTTTTGGTATAAATGCATAGTGGTCAATAATGGAGGCCTCTAAGCTTTGAGGGTAGTAAGCCCCGGGATTAGCATAACTGTACCAGACCCAGACAGACACAGACTGAGTGGTGGTGTTTTTTGGGGGGGGGAGGGCAGTCCCGAGGCAACAGATGGGAAAGATTAAAGCCCAGTCACCCCCCCCCCCCCCTT
>NW_023340206.1:7611561-7617039 GCF_004916995.1 Morone saxatilis
CTTTAGTTACAGCTCTCTCTCTCTCTCTCTCTCTCCCTCTCTCTTTCTCTTTCTCTCTCTCTCTCTCATCTGCCTCGCTCCACTGGCCTTGCCTGCATACTCTGACCCACAATCCAATACTGCAGTAGAAGCCAAGATCACACAGCAAGCTCCACAGAGTAGATTCAGGGACAGAGCCGGCCTCGGCCAATCACAGATAAACACAGAGATTGGCACCCAACCAGAAACACTCCTAAGACCGAATTCAGTCAAAGAACCAACCACAGCCAAGCAGAGCGGCGGACAAACCAATGAAATCTGACCCACAGGAGAGCTCCCATGGCTCAGACTGCAAATGAGCAAAGCCTGGTTGTGACTGCTCGGGTTTGAGCTCCATCCACGCAACACTGTTCTGCTTCTGTTCGCTTTTTTTTTTTTTGCATATTGAGTGGCAAAATCTATAAATCTGATATATTTCAGAGGGTGACTAGCCCCAGCAGCCTTTATGTTAACAGTCAGGAGGCAGTGGGAATTAAAGAAGCTGTTGTGTGATCAGCCCACTCTCTCCGTTTAGCATGTGCAGCCTTGTTATCAAATATACGTTATCGTCAGGGGTACGTGATACATACTTAGTAGTGCTTGTACGGAGGCATTGCTGTTTGGCTTTGTATTAGTGCTACTAAAATATACTTAAATAACCTTTTTCCTTCACGACAATAAAGTGGGAAAAAATCTATCATACTTGTGAATGAAACCCCAAAATCAATTTCTAGATTGAACTTGGTACATTCAAGCCTTTTATCTCCCCCTTTTCAGTTTTTTCATGCCCAAGAGCTCTCATAGACCGAGCATCATTATGGGGTTTTTGATTTCACGGCCTTGAATTGTAGTAGGAATATTAATAATTAATGTCAGAATACAGTATCTACACAGCTTTGGGAGAAGTACAGAAGATACTCTGGCCTTGAACGGGAGGATTAGGAGAACAGAAATCCATAGAGCAGTCTGTTTGTCTGACTGTCTATGGGTGTTGTCACCAGCTAAGCACTTCCTGCTATTGTTCCTTAATGTTTCTCCTTTCTTTACTAGAGTTCCTCGTCTACAGCTCATGTCCTCACCTCCACCGCCCACTGCCCTCGATTCCTGCGTTATTAGAAAGGAAGCGTACACGAAGACCGACCACCGATGAGGCTGCGATTATTATTGTTTAACCTTGCGTCTCCGTGGCTGTTCTTAAGCAGTTTGAGTTTTCACAGTCAAGGAAAGTACATAGTGCCTTTTAACCTCACGGCAGTAGCTACATTGAAAATCCCCTAATTCATAGTTCAAAGCCTTGTTGCTCGTGGTCGACAATCTTCCCGTATTATCTCGCATCAAACAGGTAGTTTATGATGATAACTGGGCCAGATTTCTTGTGATTTCTTTTGAATAAAATGCCTCCCTGATTTCAGTCCCCATTTGTAAATAGCGTGCAATGTAAGCTGACAGCGGCTTTGTGAATTGCCGATGTTTTAATGTTTCCAGCTGTTTTAAATCGAGAACCTCGCGTGAGGGGCCTTAAATATGCACTTGATGTCCGCGTACATGATATCACGCTAATAGGTCCCAGGCAACATTCCTCACCAGCTGATGATGAAATAATGTAGTATGAATATTATTTTGCCCTGGCCTTGGAAGTAACGCAGGGTTAGTACTGTGGGAAGAAAGTGAGTTATACATGGCAAACATTTGTGCACCATTTCTTGTCTGCACCTGTCTGTTAACGTGTCCTCCAGTGGCGAGGACAGCTTGAAGTACTTGTTTTTTTCAGTAATACACAAAATGGAGGCAGCAATAAAGAGAACACGTGAAAGATCTGCCGCCACCCTCTTGAAATGATTCAATAAGAGAAAAAATACAGCTTGAAAGTTTGTGGAAATTCTGTTTTTCTAAAGTAAATACCAGGAGTGTTGTGTGTGTGTTTTTCCTCAGAGCTGATTATCCCTCCGCAGCAATAGAGAAGTGGTAAAATATGTGTGTCTCTCCTGTAGTTGTGGTACTTTTAAACCTGTGCCTTCTCTGCTTAGTCTTGTTGTTTTTCTAGCTTTTAGTTTGATCCAGTGAGAACATGTACAGTGTGATGTAACATTTATGATAATTACGCAGCCCATGTACCTTTTTAGTGGTCATTTTAACCCAGCGCATGTTAATGTGCTGGAAATACACGTAAGTGGAGAATCGTCTGCCCCGTCGGGAATGTAACCGCTAACCCTCGCAGTGCCATCGACAGCTTATTGAAATTCAGTTTCCTCGCCGGAATGAGAAATTCCTCCACATACTTAACCCTTAGTTTGAACTCCTTTCCCGCTCTGCATGCACGCAGCGCACTTCCCCCTGCAGGCAGAGTCACTCCTACAGAACAGCAGGCAGTAGAGGCCCGCAGGTTGAGGGCAGCCGAGGCCCGCAGTAGGCCAGGGTTGATAGCTTTATCTGCGGATGGGAGCAGAGGAGAAGAGTTGGCGCCGTGCCCAGCAGAGCTACCGCTCCATCGCGTCACCCTCTGCCCACACAGGCTAGCTTGACCTTGGGCAGGGCACAGTCACCCTCCTCCCTCCACCCCTTCATAACAGACCCCCCACCCTCTCTTCCCGGCTGGAGGAAAGGGAGGAGCTGGGAGTAAGGGAAACAAACTGGCACATCATGTTTCCCTTATCTGAAATTACCCACAACGCAGGCTATGTACACAAACACACACTCTGACATTGGCTCAAACTATTTCTCCCAGACGTTAACTGGAAGTCAGCAAGCAGACTGTCTGTTTCGCAACTGGACACATTTTGGCTTTTCTTTTTTCGTTCAAAACACATCTTTCACGCGTTATTCAGTAGAAGGTGGGAGTTCAATCAATCTCTCAGTTTGGGACATTTCATTTTCATGGTCATCTTGCAGTTTTTGTTTACGTTTTTAATGATGGTTCTTTCAAACCCTTCGCCCCTGCATGTGTTTGTTATGTCCTTCAGGCTAGAGTTTAAATTGGTATTTCCATTGATCTTGAAAGGCAGCAGTCTTTGCAGGCAGACAGTTATTTTTCAGCTGTGTATTTTTCCTGCATAGACAGTCGCAGTAACAGTATCAATCTGTCTCTGTAGCTGGTTTAGCAGACAAGAAGTGTCTGTATGTCTATGTATGTATGTGTATATAGATATAGTTTGCACTCTTGCTTTATTAGGAAAGGGTTGATGTGATTTCCATCAGAGTGTGTGCATAGAAAAGTGTGTCGGTGGACAATGATCGATAAACAAGGCGATGAAATGGCATAAATTAATGAAGCTGTTGAGCGGTCTAATCTTCTCTCCTCACCACACATGCTCATCAACACTCACAAACTGCCTCCATCTTAGCCTCTTGTCACCCAACTATTTCTTTCACTCTGTTGCTACTGCAGAGCACAGCTCTGTTTTTCTAGAAATTTGAATCGACTCAACTCCTCTGTCTCTTCACAGCGGCGCAGGGTGAGGAGAGGGAGTGTGCCTTCACAGACCAGCACCAGCAGTGGGAGGTGGATCGAGTGGCGGGGGGCGAAGGCCGGGTCTCCCCAGAGAACACCACCATCCGATGTGCCAAGGGCAGCCACTGTTTTGGACTGTGGGAGAAAAGTCCTCCAGGCGAAGTGCGACTTGTCAAACAAGGTAAAACTTCAGAGACTGCCTCGAGGTTTACTTGTACAACTACCAACTTTAAAGTGAGACTGTGTGACATTTTTGAAGAGTATTTACTGTTGCCACAAGTGACAGTTACAGATAATGGTGCTGGAACAAAGTGTAACAGTCGCAAAAAGTTGGCAAACTGGATTAGTAATATCAATGTAGAGCAATATACACTTAAGTTTTCTAACATTGGCTAACATTTAGCCTCCATAGTAGTGCCTCTTGTAGTGATTGGACCCTCACCGCCCCCATCCTCTTCTGTCTCCGCTCTCCGTCAGGTTGCTGGACACATCTGGGCGACCACCAGGCTTGCCGTGACGACCGCTGTGTCGTGACCAACCTCCCCCCACAGATGCAGAATGGGACGTACCACTTCTGCTGCTGCGGCAGCGACATGTGCAATGTCAACTTCACAGAGGACTTCCCACCGCCCAGCCCCACCACTGCGCAACCCATCTGTAAGGACACGTGCTTGCACAAAGTGGAACCACAGTACCAATCACTGCTGCGCTCTGTACATGTAGTCACACAATAGATGATATTCTAAACGTGCTTGTTTTGTAGTCAGTTTCTTTGCCAAAGGATTCCTTTCTAGTCATGATGCATCTTTTTTTTATATGACTGGTGATCAGCCAGATAGATTTAAAGCCAGATTTCAGCCTACGCTATTATGGCTTTAGTATTGAATTTTGTGCTGGCCATTTTTTGAAAGTACAGGCAGTGAGGGAAATCACTTTGCTATTGATCAACTGTGACATCGGGTCAGTTCAAATGCAAGTTTAAACTATGAGGGAAATTGTCTTGTATTGAGAACATAGCTGAATGTAGCTGCTCTGTCATTGATTACTACTTGAATAAATCCTTCAGATAGTGTTTTTCACACAGATAAGTTGACTCGAAGACACTTTTTAGTAACCTGACTAGGCCAGATGCTTTATTACACAGAACAGAGGGGCAGGCACTTTAAAAAAATATTTAGCAGGAGATTTGATGAACCATCTGTCGCTCGCTGTCTGTCACAGGCCAACTTCCAACCAATCAGATCAATGAACCATATAACGTCGTCAATAACCACATAGCTTGGAGCCTGGCACGATGGCCGCTCTCGTGATTTGCTGCCTCCCAAGGTTACATCTTAAGCTTTCATGGAGCAATTTCTCGTACCAGAGAGAATCTGCGGTCACAATCAACATCAACAATCAACATCAACAATCACAACACAATTGGGTGCGTTAGGCGAGGGCAATGAATGAAAGAAACATGACTAACAAAAGAAAAGAATGGGAGAAATCAAACGCAGGCCCACACAGTTCTGAAACACAAAGCTATTAACAGAGAAGAATGAAAGGATGTTAGATATCAGAGCTTTTTGTACCTACACCTACCTACTTGTAACTACTTTCTCTCTCCTCCTCCTCTTCCTCCTCCTCTTCCTCTGCTGCATCATTCAGCCACACGGCTTAGAACTGAGCTTTCTGATTCCAATCCTTTGTGAACCTTGACAACTGAATTGCAGAGATAAGTTGGTTTGAGATCAGATAGGCTTTGCAATTTGCTCAGTGTGATATATAGATTATATGCACTAAAGAGCCATAAAAGTGGTTGTTACCGAATTCTGTTTGTATCGATGCTCGCCCATTGTGTTTATTAAGTTGCCGGTGTGTTCTTAGTGAGGTGTCAGACAAAGCAAACAGATGTTAATTGTTCCTTCCTCTCAAGGTTTAGCTGTGAATGAAAGCAATGTGTGTGGTAGAACGAGGGGGAGGAGGGGGAGGGCAGATGATGGAGCAACCGCCGCCATCAGCCCCCCCCT
>NW_023340206.1:7617103-7628315 GCF_004916995.1 Morone saxatilis
CCACACATAAACACAAACACACACTCTCTACCATCCATGTCGTCTCTCTGCATTCCACGGATTACAAGGCGTCTGGTGTATCTGTCTGTCTGCGGGCGTGCCGGTGACTGTTCCAACGAGTAGACAGATGACGAGACAAAGACTGGAGAAAGTTTTGGGGAAAAATAACCATTTGATGTTAGAAGGATGTTTGATTAATCAGTGACGTTTAAGTTTGGATTGTATTCTAAGTTAAAATCCTGTTTTCTGTTTTTTTTTGCTAGATTCATTCCCGACATGTCTGGGCAGATTTATGCGGTATTATGAGAAGTAGGAAATGGTTTCTGTCTGAGTGACTCAAAGCCAAGAAGCCTTAGATGACAACATTCAGGGCTAGCTGGTGGAAGAAGTACTCAGATCTTTTACTTTAGTAAAAGTAGTAATACCACAGGGAAATACTCAGTATATATAGTTCACTGCAGTTGAGTGAGGTTTTTTGAATGCAGGACTTTAACTAGTAACTAACATACTATAGTTAAAGTATAGAAGTATTCACGTGAAAATATACTTACAATATCAAAAGTAAAAGTACTCATTATGCAGAATTATATATTATATAGTGGGATTATAATTATCAATGTCTTTAATGTGTAAGCAGCATTTATATATGGCAGCTAGTGAAAACAGTAAACACTAACTACCGCTGGGTAACGTCATCTATAACATAATATATTTGTTAATTATACTTTATATTAGTGATTATATCAGAATCTGCAAATTAACTAAAGCTGTCAAATAAATGTAGTGGCGTTATAAGTACTAAAGTATTAAAAGAAAGAGGAAAACGTACAAATTCCTCAATTGTACTTAATACAGAACTTAAGTAAATGTATTTATTATTAGATATAAAACTAGGCAATATTATTGATATGATGCTGATTTTAAACAGCATTTTGCTGTGTGTGTTTGGGTGTGTCAGTGTGTGTGTTTGGGTGTGTCAGTGTGTGTGTGCGAGCCTGTGTTTGTCAGATGGCTTCCTGTGCTACCCTCTTGTTTATGATGAACTCACTGACCTTGGCATTTGAGGGGCGCCGTGTCAACCCCCGCGTGTTTGTGTGTGCCAGAGCATGCGTGTGTGCATGCATGCTCATGTTAGCACGTCAGTCAAAGCTGCCCTCTGGCTCTCAAAGCCATCAATTATTGATAAAGCTGGTGTCTCTCGGCAGCACCAGTGAGTTGACTGATGTAACGGATGCAGGGGAGCGTGTTTATGTGTGTATCCGGGCAGCTGCTATTATTTCTGCAGAGTATAGGCTGCAAGTGTTGGTATATGTAAGGTGTGTATGTTTGTCTCCAGAGTAGCACTTAAAGCGGGTGCAGTTTCATTAATCACAAAAACCTGACAGCTAAAACTGCAGCCACCTCAGCTAACTGCTTCTACCTGCCATCTGACCAGCTCTCGAGTGTTCTCTCCGTTTTTACATTTTTCTCTCGCTCCCTCCATTCACTTCCCACACATCCTCTGTTTCTGCTTCCCAGTCTGTTGACCATTCTTCATGGTTGTTGACTTTATTGATGTATTTTCTTTAACTTTGTGCGCTTCGCGGCATGCCTGATGGTCTGAAAACACAGATACTTGTATACCCAAGACATTTGATTGTTTGTTTGTGTGTTATTGACCTATTTGGGAAGGGAAAACCAAATACAACGTGCTCACTTGCCAGTCTATTAAATATCTTCCAGTCACAGGAAATGTTTCGTAGGCCTGTTTTCATTCCAGTAGAGTTTTTATCCAAACAGCAGCAGTCATTTTGTTGTTGGAACCACCTTTCAAAATGATTCAACACTGACTCTGGCCTCAAAAATAGTTTATTTGCACAATACAGAATAAATGAATAAAATGTGAAGTCAGAGCAAAATTTGAACAGATTAAAAAAACACAACAACAACATATGAGCAGACAGAGCCAAAAAGCCGAGAGGCTTATGGTGTGGCTCACCGTGAGAATTAAAGGTGTTCTGTGGAGTTACGTTTGCATTCAGAGTTGCTCCCCAAAAAAACAAAACACTGTGCATCCCTGAGATCTAGCAAATGTGTTGAGTGCCTTTCCTTACTGATTATACATTTGCAAAGCTGATTTATTTTTTTGAAATATTTAAATCCTACATTGTTTACATCCATATTTAATCACTGCCGGCTGCCTTCTTTCCTGGTGGCAGGAAAAAGCAGAGTAAAGCTGACGACTGCTCCTCGTTTGGTTGTTGTGTACGGTGCTAAATATGCTGAAGTTGTGTTTGATGTAACGATATATAAACTAAATAATCTACTGTTTACTGATTTGGAAATAATTGCATCTGTAGGTTGCCCAAGCTATAGTGCATTAAAAGAAAGGAAAGCATGTGATATAAACATAATATGCTGCTGAATTCCAAATGAAATCCTATTAATGTATAGTTTTTAGTTCATCCTGTTATCTACCTTTTATTCTAAAGTGTCTCTCTTCAAAAGCATTAGCATAGACAAACATTGTCTATGTAAATATTAGAATTACAGACAGAGTATTGCAGACCCATTGTATTAGATTGCATCAGATTGTACAGGTGTACCTATTAAGTTAGATATCAGCTGTGGTTGAAAGCCTTCCTCTGACTTCCTGCCCACCGATCAGAGGCCAGTGCATGGTTGCAGCCATCTGCTCTTCCCACATAAAAAAAGGTCACAGTCTGATTTGTACTTTTGTTTTTGATGTGTCCCCCTTATAGACTCTCGCACACTGGGCTACGAAGAGACAGTAATTATCACCCTGGCAACAGTCTCCGTGCTGGCCGTGCTTGCTGTAGCAGCCTTCTTCGGTTACCGCATGATGCACGGTGAGTTACCATGGCGCCACGCTGTGAGGAAGAGCAGAGAACATTCATTATTCAAGGACGTTCGAATGTTTTTTAGTAGAATTTCAATTAATTTAATAAATTAATCAGATCTTTTGTGTAAATGCATCTGCATGTTTTACAGTTTTATGAGTTCTGAGCCGTGTGTCTGTGTGTGTCTGCGTGTTAACAGGAGATGGGAAGCAAGGGCTTCACAACCTGAATATGATGGAGGCTGCTGGCTCTGAGAGCTCTCTGGACCTAGACAATCTCAAACTGCTGGAGGTCAGTCCCCTACAGTGGTCTCTGTCTCTCTGTCTCTCTCCACTGACTCTGACGTGTAATATTTTTAGTGCTAAACAGTCATCTGTTCATAAATGGCATCAATTTGTTTTCTGGCCCAGGAAAGAGCCAAAGTATTTAGTGTAACGCTGTAGAGTGCCAGCACAACACTGCGTAATATTA
This sequence comes from Morone saxatilis, assembly GCF_004916995.1. Taxonomy (NCBI): domain Eukaryota; kingdom Metazoa; phylum Chordata; class Actinopteri; family Moronidae; genus Morone; species Morone saxatilis. The sequence continues at coordinate 7,620,415 of NW_023340206.1, forward strand.
CCTTCACTTACCAAATGAGCCAATAAGGGGCAATAGAGAAGTGATTGTAAGTTGTTTTACATAAATTTGACTAATCATGATTTAGTTATATTACTGCTACAGTTCCACACTTGCATTTAGTTTTGGTTATTAACGATAGTGTTGGTGAGAAAAGTAAATCCCTTTCAGCAGCATGGCTCGCTACATCTTTTATACCCCATATCCCGCAGATTTCTACTCATTTGTTTTTAGAAGACGAACGCGTGTATCATTGGTTCAGACATGTAGCGTTCTCACTGGATTCCGCATCTCTACACACAAGGGAGTATATGTATGTGTGAAGGAGGGAGGGAAAGGAGAAACCAAAGGCATAGAGGCAGAAATACACCCAAAATACATCAAGGTTTACGGTTACATTTGTCGTTTCAATGTGACCTTTATCATCCGATCACGGCAGCTCGCATTAAATGACAGTTCGGGCAGAGCAAAAATAGGATTTTGCTTACACTGACACAGGATCCTGAAAACCTGATATGGAAGTGGGAAAGCTCATATTTTGATAGAAAGTCAATGGAATCTGGACGGTATTCAGCCACAATGACATAAGCAGGGTGAAGGGATTAACAAGGCGAGCAGGAGAAATGAATGCTGCTGATGATTCAAAAAAAGCCAGCACAATGGCAGCTGTAACTTTTAAAATACAGTTTAACTTTACTAAAAACTTTGCCATCTTTCCATTTCATTTCTTTTCTAACTGTCACGTACAGGGTTGCAATACAATGATTACTGAAAGACACATCCAAAGCAATACAAAGCTAGCTATTGTGCTGCTCACAATCTGATTTATCAGATAAAAGATGAAAGGAAAATTCTGTAGTTCTGGCTCTTATTGTGGTAATTGTTTCCATTCTGACAAAGAGTTGTAATAACTTTGCACTTGAGACTCTGGAAACTGGAATATATTCAAGCAGCAGTAGCCTTATAAAAATTAATTGGTAAACTTGTTCAAATACCCACGCACAGCCATAGACCAAAACTATGATTCATCACACACATTTATGACATGATCTGATAGTATAGCCGGACATATTACGACCAAGATCTTATGAGACCCATCCCACACAGTGTGACATGCAGCGAAATGATGATTATTATTGTTTCGCAGTCTACAGGTGCCTTAAATCGGCAGCCTCACACAGGTAAACAAACTGGCAAGTGTAAAGGAATAGGCTGCTAGCTTGGTTAGTAGCCGAGGCCGGCTCATGGGTTGACTCTGGGTCAGACTCAGAGACGAGGGTTTGAAATGATTTATGTAACGTTTCACGGGCTTGTGCCGCGTTCCCTGATATTGTCTTGCCAGAGTTGTGTTTCCTGAATCTCTACAACTGAGGTAGTGAGTGAAATGTTAGCGTGACCCGTAGTCAGAATGGACCCGATTATGAGGAAAAACAGAATTTCACTGTAAACCTATCATCTGACCAGCAGTTTTATCAAATGCATGCTATCAGCTGCTTTACCACACGATCATAAAATTAATAACAAAAACAGTACCAAGAGATGTTTTTGTCAAGTAGGTTTCAAGTCTCTGCAAGTCATCATACGGAGCGGTAGGCAGGAAGAAACTGATAGAAATCAAAACCTCTGTGGTATGCTTTTAAAGTAATATTTACTCTATGACGATGGTTTCTAGTAAATAGAGTAGTATGATGTCTTCTGTGTGAAGTGTTAGAATTCAGAGTTCTGTCCTTGTGCTTTATCAAATACAGGCACATGTTCTTTAACATCAGTCATTGCAGAGGAGGGGGGAGGGTCGGGGTGAGCCAGGGAGCCTCTCCCACAGACAAAACAGAGTTCACTGCTTTCACTGTGAACATTTACCTCTGGCTTTTTATTTCATAGTCAGAGATGAATGTTTTTAAAGGCAGACAAGGAGGTGGGAACCAAACCGAAATAAATGCACTCCTCGTTAATTTCTTCCTCCCGTGCAGATGACTTTTAAAGCAGAATGGTGGGCCTTAATGGCATGCTGTGCTCCGGCTAATTCAGGAAACTAATTGAATGATTTGGGACCAACATTGGGCCATTTTAACTGTTTAACCCTGCTGTTTGCCTGTAATGTAGTTTATTTCCTCTCCCTCCTCTGCCTGGCTGAAAGTCTTATTTGTGTTTGTACCTCTCTCTCTCTGTGTTTCTCTCGTTTTTGCCTCTTTGTATTTATCAAAGAATCTGACTGGATTTCTTTCTGTAGCAGCACAAACAAAATCATCATTTTATTCACATGGTTTCTTATTAGACAAGCAAGGGCTAAAACGGTCAAGTTCCAAAGGAAAAAAAAAAAAGAGAGTCTGTAAATAGTTTTTTGCTTTTCCCACCACCATTACTTCTTTCAGCTGATTGGGCGTGGCAGATACGGCACCGTCTACTGTGGCTCTCTGGACGAGCGACCCGTGGCTGTGAAAGTGTTCACTGCAGCCAACCGGCAGAACTTCCTAAATGAATGCTCCATCTACCGGCTACCGCTGTTGGAGCATGACAACATCGCTCGGTTTGTGGCTGCAGACGAGCGGACAGGCCCAGAGGGACGCACTGAATACCTGCTCGTCATGGACTACTACCCACATGTGAGTAGTGGAGGGGGGGTAGCAGGAAGTTTAGTATGCAGAACATGTGTAGAGGCTGACATTTGGCGAAATGAATTGGGATCTCAGCCCTTTACCCTTTTGTTTTTGACATACTGCAGTTTAAAAGATGTAATCCTTAAGATTTCAGTCCTGGTTGATGTGGTTCCCATAGTAACAAGTGCGGTTTAATACTACAGTTCCCAGAATTCTTGGGGTAGCAAACACTTTCTTAACAGCAAATGGTGTATCTGTTTACAGCATAGCCAAACAAACTCATGTTGCTGAGGAAGAGGAGGTGGAGCCCTTCATCTAACAGCTCAACCGCAGCTGCTCATTCTTGTTCCCCTCCTCGCAGCAATATTTAAAAACGGACATGGCAAAAAGAGACGTTGACTATGTCTTGTGAAAGATCACAATCAGCACTAACCCTCAGTGAATAATACACAGCGTTTCCTGCGGTTGCTTCACAATTAAAGGCAGTTGAGTGCTTTTTAATGTGACACAACAGCAGTAGGAAATCTTGGGTTAGTACTGGCAGTAATTTAATCCTTCTCTGATACAGCTGTAGGAGAGTGAACAGTATACAGTGAATCTGATATCAGTGTGATCAGATTAGAAACAGTAATGCTATTACATGCTGTATGATTTCCTGTGAATCCCTTCTACGTTGAAGGCAATTTGAATCCTGCGCGGGAATAGTGGACCCTGCCACTAACAATGAAAACTACTATTGTTTTACAGGTCTATTCACTCCGAGTCCTACTCTCCACTCTTCACCATGTAATGCCTTTTTGACAACAGAACGAAAAAATTGTAATCTATTTTTTTTCCAACTTCATGGTTCTCTCCTGCAACTTGATTGGATGCTCTCTGATTGGTTCAAACTAGTTGGATCTCGGGAATAAATTGTCAACTTGCTGGGAATTAATAGCACTGACGTTAGTTATTTTAGGAAATGAAGGGAGATGAATTGATCCATGGCACACTTCTTAATCTTTGGACTTGGGGGAAGGTATCAAGTATAAATATTGAGTCCAATTGAAGTCACTAGTCATTAGAGTTAAAGTCCAGGTCGAGTTCAGGCCTCTACCTTGTAGAGAGGTTATTATTATTATAAGTGTATATACTTTGAATGGCTATTAATGACAAACTGCTGACCATAAATAGTATCAAAAATAGGGTTTATTCAATGAAAATCTAATGGATTATATCTGAACAGTATAGTAACGATCCCTTGTCCAAAGTGAGCCAATTTGAGCTGTCTTTGGCCCAGCAACAGCAGTGACCGCAGAAGCGTGACAGTGTTACTTTAAGATGACAAATCTAGAAATTGTAGAGTCTTTTCAGCACTAAAACGTTTTTGTGAATTATTCATCGCTTCATAGGGTTGGCAGAGGCTGTGGAGGAGAAGGCCTTTGGACCCTCCTGTAGGGGATTTGTTTCCCTTCTCCGAGCTTCACTGTGGATTCTGAGTGATGGACAGGGTAGAAAGTATATTGAAAGTATAATCTTTTCACCCATCTCAGCTTTCCCCACAGACGAATAAACATGCAGGTGGTGTAGCAAAAGAACATTTTGACACCGGCTGCTGAAGGCTGCCTCTAGGAACTCTTCAATATTAATGTAGATGTACCTTAAAATTATTTGCTGTCCAAGCCTTCAGCCTCATAAGTCAGCTGACCCCCAGCCAGCCTATAAAAGAAGCCTATTGTGCATTGTAATACACGTTGTCATGGAAACGTGGTGCAAGCCAGGACAGGAGACGAGGACACATAATGCATTCAAGTAAATGATAATATAATTTATTTAAAACGAACAGATCTAATGTAATTTTCTTTAGTAGCGGATGCGCGAATTGCCTTGTGATTGATTTTGAGAGAAAAGATTAAGTGTATGTGCATGTGTGTTGGGTTTCGTGTGTGTTTGTGCGTCAGGGCCCGGCCTATAATGGATTATCAAGGCTGATGGGAGATAATTGAGGAAGGAAATTAATAATATGCAATATAATTTCTGGTAAACATTTTCACTGAGTTGTTGATACACCCTCATCATCATCCTTACACCAAATTCTTAAACCAGAATTGCACATTGCTTTCCTCCTACAAAAACTATAACTCAAGGGAACTGCAAGGCCTTTATTGGATAGTGATAAAGGATTTTGTCAGTTTTGTGGCGGTCCCATGGGGAAGAAGCCTGAGAACCAGTAACCAACTGGATAATACAAACAAATATCTACTTGGACAAACACATCTCGCAGCTACTTTCACAATAAAAAAAAAAAGCCTTTTTTAATAATAAATAAATGCCTCAAAGATGAAATGGGTATTAAGACGGTTTCAATAAAAGCTAACAAAAGAAAGCCTGCAGGCAGGTAATTGTTGGGCAAGCAGAGCTCCCGCCCAAATGGCAGTAAAACCTGATGCAGGTAACCTAGTGGAAAGGGGTTCTCTCATATTCTTTCAAACTAGGTTTCAGTTTCAGAACTCACAAGAAAGAAATCTCAGAAGGGCCTAAAGATCAGGGTTTGTGGCTGAGTATCTGCTGAAGTGACGTCTGCACTAAGTCGAGGAAGGATCAGAGCGCCCTGAGTGTGCGGTTCCCCACCTCTCTTATGCACCAATCAGCTTGGTTCCATTGCAAGTGAATATAAAATATCTGTGGGTGTGGAGTTAGAAAGACGTGAGCTCTGTAGCTCGGTCCTCATCGCTGCTTGAGGCTAGCAGCTCCATTAGCCACAACTAGCACCTGAATCAGTGAACCCAACCATGTCCATCATGAGTCTGACATTGTTATAGGAGTGCAATGCTAAATCAATACTCTAGTAAAGTCTGAAATAAGCCTGGAAAGGGCAAGCAGTCAGTTATGTGCTATTAAATCATATATAAAATATTCCAACAGATTTTGTTGTATGTATACCAGTTACACTGAGCCTGATTTTAAATCCTCATAAACTTTTACAGTAAGAAAATAGAAATGAATAACAACACAGTATAGCAGGCAGTGTTAGTTCTAAACAAAGGGCTCCATAAACAGAAACCCCACAACAGGACTGGCCTGAACTACAGATGCTAAGCCCTAGGCAGCCGCAGTAACTCATGCACAGTCGATTATTAAACAAATGACAGCCAGCCAATAGCTTTTCATCTACTGCTGGTAAAGGCTTTGATTACAAAAAAAGAGAACCATAGATGTGTTGCCTTATCAATCACTGATTGTGGCAGGAATTACTTCGGGCTGACAGGCGGGTTCATCAATCACCTGGCTGGATACGGCTCAGAGGCACCGGGGTCCTGTGAAGCGGGTGAGCCGGGCTCAGCGCTCTGCGAAGCGGGGCCGAGGAGAGGCATCGTCTGACAACCTCTAAGACCTGGTCCCGGCTTTTGAGAATGCTCCTCGTTTTCTCCGTGGCGTGGGCCTTTCGAACTAAGAGCTCCGTTTCGCCCATGGGTTGGGGTCACCGGACTATTTTGTCTTCACACAACTTAATCACCGCCAGTTCTCGCCTCTTATGTTTGACTGATGAGACCTATTGCCGCCCGCTGGCCGAGTGTGCTCTCTACTGGCACCCTTCTGAGCTAATACGTATTTGATTCATACATTTTCTGAAAACATCCATCTTTCAAATGGCACAAAATTGGGTGCCCCCGGGCCCATCCGTCCCTGCACACATCAGTTGCAGTTACTTGTGTTTGAAGTAACACCAAGATAGGGTTTTTTTTTTATTTAGTAAATTTTCCCCACTTCCCTGTGTCTGTTTGTATCTGTTAGATCTTGAAAGTGACGCTGGTGATAGATTTTTATCTGCATTTTTCCCTCCACCACCTGTCTAATCTTTTTTAAAAATTCCTCCCCCATCTGTTTTCATCCCTCCTTCACCCCTCACTCCCTGCCCTCTATTTCCTGCCCTTTCCCCTTCCTTCATGGTCCTCCTCAGGGCTCTCTGAGTCGCTACCTGAGCGTCCAGACCAACGATTGGGTCAGCAGCTGCCGGCTCGCTCACTCCGTCACTCGCGGCCTGGCGTACCTGCACACCGAGCTCTTCAAAGGAGGTGAGCTGGAGCAGAACACACACGCGCACACACACATACACAGTTAATTACATAACTGCTCACAGTTTACTGAGGCTCAAGTTCCAAGGCTGCTGCTTCCATCTGTTACTGAAACACAAACACATACAAAGAATTGTGGTGGAAAATGGGAAAGCTTATTGTTTGTGTATCCCAGTTAGTTTAGATTATTTAGAAAGGCATTAGATAGTGTGTGTGTGTGTGTGTGTGTGTGAGTATTTCTCCCTCTATCCCGTCTTACCGCCGAGCACTTGAGCCTGCTTACGAACTGCACGCTGCAGCTCCACGTGGGTCTGTTTGGCTTGGAGCGCTTTGCATCCCTGCATTTTGACAAACACACACGTACACACTGCGCGCACGCCCAGCCGAGGGTATTTATAGACTGGCCTCAAGCTAGCCTGTGAAAAAGTGGAGAGAGGGACAAAGTAGGGGGAAGGACGGCGGAGACAAGATAGGGATTCAGACGTCACGTGACTACGCCTTTGGCTCAATAAAATGAGTCTTAGGAGGCAGAAGTGACAACTGAGCCTCAGCAGTTTTCTCCTCATCAGCACAGATACACATCAAACATTCTTGGAAGTGAAGAAGAAAGTGTGCTTGCAGTAGCGTGTAAAGTAAAGACCGCTGAGGGAATAGAAACTATTCTTTTCGTGCAAGCATGTGACACAGCGGGGGGCGTCTAGCTCCCTCAGTTCTGCCGCCCGTGCAAATCTAATATGATCGGCAGAGCAGAGAAGTGACAGAAGAGAAGGACAGGACTGGTGTTTGCCAGCTCTGTGCGTGGCTGCTAACAGCAGAATCTCTCGGGCTTTGATAGTCATCATCCTCCCCCACTCCTCCTGCACATCAGTAGCAGGCAGCAGATAACTGTGGTGGCTGCCACAACTTCCAGCCACCCTGTGCCTCACTGCGCCCCCTGCTGGACAGTAAGACACTGCAGGCGAAAGGCCACTCTGATATGGTCATAATCCCATTGTTGTAGATTAGATTAGAGGGTTTAGCTGTCTGTTGACAGTGCAGCTTGCTTTGCTGAACAATGAGTAATGAGGGGAACGGAAAGCTATATGAAGGGATTTTCTGGATGTTATCATTCATTTGCAAATAACACAAAAACTGCCTGAGCACATTGTATCTGGGAAGCAGATAATTTTGGGAGTGCTGTACGGGCATACATTTTTAATGAAAAGTAAATTAGCCCAATTCTTTTGTCTTGTGTCCCGTCCCCCCCCCCCCC
>NW_023340206.1:7628415-7628651 GCF_004916995.1 Morone saxatilis
CGGACGTTTCAGGTATCACTAGTCTAGGAGAAAATAAGATACAATTAATATTTCTGGATGTAAAAGCACTCTGTAACTGTAGCTGGCATTACTTGCTGGCTTTAGTATAAATCAACAAACTTGGAATTTCTTGACTTGTGGGCATGCTGCTCATAATGCAAACATGAGGATTGGATTAAAGTGAGAGGACTTTACTGGAGCAGAGGATTGTTTCCAAAAGAAGCTGATAACAGCAC
>NW_023340206.1:7628680-7628981 GCF_004916995.1 Morone saxatilis
GCCAGTGTGGTTGTGGTGAAAAGAAGTCTCGCTGTCTGTTAACAACAAACACTGCACCGAAAAAGACAGATAACATAGGAGAATGACGCTTGCTCTGGAAATGCTATTTTATGCTTTGGAACATCGGTCCTCACCTTGTTTTATTTCTTCTTCTTCTTCGCTTTCCTCCTGTCTCACCTCATCTTTCATCACATACCTTTTCTCATCCCTCACCCACCCCTAAATCCCTCGCGCCTCTATTTATTCCTGCTCCATATACCAGGTGGGGACTATCCGCTACATGGCTCCAGAGGTTCTGGAG
>NW_023340206.1:7628996-7636108 GCF_004916995.1 Morone saxatilis
AGGGACTGTGAGTCGGCGCTGAAGCAGGTGGATATGTACGCCCTGGGCCTGATCTACTGGGAGACCTTCATGAGATGTACCGACCTTTTCCCTGGTGAGACACAGAGACAGAAAGGCTGTGAATCTGTTTTGGGTTGTGTAAATAAGACGAGCTGCATCCCTCCAAATACACCACTGCTTGTAGTATTGTTTTAATTTTTACTACCATTTATTATCACAGACAACACAAGAATCCCTCCTACGCTGCATACAGCAGGAAGCCATTAAACACACATTTCATTTCGTAGTGGGAAGCAAGAAAGCGCATTCATAAATTTAATGAATATTTCTGCTACATGAAATATATCTCAGACACATCCTTCCTCTTCCTGTCCTACCTCTAGGAGAATCTGTGCCAGAGTACCAGATGGCCTTCCAAGCGGAGGCAGGGAACCACCCGACGTTTGAGGACATGCAGGTCCTGGTGTCCAGGGAGAAGCAACGGCCCAAATTCCCCGAGGCCTGGAAAGAGAACAGTTTGGTACGTTTGTGTGTGCGTGTCTGTAAGAGAGTGAGCAGAGCAGAGCAGAGAATTATAATTCTAATTACAATAACCAGAGATAAACACTGTCAGCACATTAGAAACATGTCACTACAACTTTAGTAAGTCATTTTCAATTATCTGAAAATCATCTTCTGTTTTTTAATTCTTTTTTGGGGCATTTTGCTCTTATTAAATAGTGATAGTACAGACGGTATCTTTAGGAGCATAAGAGGGGAATAATGTGCAATGAAGGCCACTGGCTAGAATCAAATTGTGGGCACTGAATATGTGGCATGTGTCTCAACCAGTTGGCCATTAGGATGCCAAAATAGACCATATTCGGATCCTTTTTTGGCCTTGAAAGGCATAGGAAATCAAGTTTATAAAAATCATTACACATTGATATTCTAGTAAGTTATCTATCTTTCTTATATGCAACTAAATTCCAACCACAATCCCAGTCAGTAAAGCTGGGAAATAGAAATGGTAATACGGCAGGAAATTCACACACATTCTTTTCTTTGTTTTCAGCTGATTATGAATGAAAACTGTTTCTGTTGAGCTTAAAGCCTTGGTTAAAACAATACTTAGATTCCTGTATGTGCATTGAAACTGTTTTTGGTTGCTGTAATCATTCCTCCGGTCCATACTGGCTGCAAAGACAAATTCCACAGATCTTGTTTTGAGTAAAAATGCCTTCCAGAGTTCAGCTGAAGCTCATACGGTGCTTCATCAGTCTGAGTCAAGTGGATATCCTCAAAAGTTACAGTCATTTTAGTGAAATACCATGTTTGGATTTCCTTGAGCCGTGTTTACTTGCTGAGCTGCAGCGAAGAGACGGCAACACAAAGAGGAAATTGGCCATAACTCAGAAGACTTAATTCGAGTAACACCTGCTGAAGTCTCGTTCTGGCTTTGGTTGAACTCTGGAAGTCACACAGAGTGAGGGCTGTGAGTTTTGTCCCTAGGAAGTGATCTCTTTGCAGCCAGTATGGAACAATTAACAATTGTCAACAGCAACCCAAAACTCTTTTCTTGTGAAATATTAAAACTGTGTCTCCTCCAGGCGGTTCGCTCTTTGAAAGAGACAATGGAGGACTGCTGGGACCAGGATGCAGAGGCCCGCCTCACGGCACAATGTGCAGAGGAACGACTGGCAGAGCTGCTCCTCATATGGGACCGCTCCAAGTCTGTCAGCCCTACACTCAACCCCATGTCCACCACCCTGCACAATGAGAGGTAAGCATACACACAGATAGGCTTCTACCATTGTGGCACTGGTTTTAAATGCTCGCCTTGACGATTTCTGCTCTCTCGCAATGTTTTCTGCCAGAAATCGCATGACACCGAAGTCTGGCCCGTACACAGACCACCCCTCCACCTACATCGAAGAGCACGAGGGTGTGCCCAAGAACACGCAGCAGGACACCACTAGCTCTGTAAGCGGTCGAGCCGTAGCTGGGACCGGAGAGAGAAACAGGAATTCAATCAACCAGGAGCGGCAGCAGCAAGCCAACGCCCGTCTGCCCAGCCCAGAGGGCAGCAGCACCAGCATGGGCCTGAGAGGCAGCCCCTCAGCCTCCACTACAACCACCACTATTATCTCTGAGTCTGAGGGACCTGTAGTGGTCGCCACAGTCCCCGTCTGCCTCCACCTGACCCAGGAAGACCTGGAAACCACCAAGCTTGACCCGAAAGAAGTGGACAAGAACCTGAAGGAGAGCTCGGACGAGAACCTGATGGAGCACTCACAGAAGCAGTTCTGCTCACCAGATCCACTGAGCCCCGGCAGCTCCAGCCTCCTTTACCCGCTCATCAAGATGGCCACTGAGGCATCGGGCACTTCAGACCCCCCTGGGCCCATGCCCACCACCATCTTCCCCCTGCCCAAGCAGCAGAACCTGCCCAAGAGGCCGTCCAGTCTGCCCCTGCGCACCAAACCCACCAAGAAGGAGTCGTCATCGTCTTCGCTCAGGTTCAAGTTCGGTCGCTCGGGGAAGTCCAACCTGCGGCAGGTGGAGGGAACAAAGATGAACATTGGTGCAGTAACGAGCACGAACACAGCCGTAGAGGCTCATCGGGGCACAGGCACGAACAACACACCTGTCCTACGAGACACGCATGTCAACGGCAGCGTTAACGGCGCCGTTAACGGTCACGCCAGCACTGCGATCTCGTCCATGGCTACGGGTGGAGCGACAGGATTCGGAGGATCCAGCATAACTCAGAACGGGTCGGGAGTGCTGAGGTCGGACGACGGCCGCCTTAGCCTCGGCGTCATCACAGCCAGCCCCGACGAACACGAGCCCCTTCTGAGCCGCGAGCGAGAGCAGCCCGACCCGAGAGACGCGTCCTCGAGCGTCGCCGCTCTCCGCTCGGCCCGACCCAACACCAACAACAACAACAGCAACACCGGCCACGGCCAGGGGGACGGGGAGAGCGGAGGAGAGAGCGATGGAGGAGAGGAGGAGGGGAGCGGGGAAGGAGGAAGCAGGGAAACCACGGGGCCCCCGGGAGAAAGCTCGGGGTCGGGATCCGGCGCCGCCGACCACCACGGGCAAGCTCCGGTCACCATGAGAGGGGAGGCCCTGCTCAGGCAGCCCAGAGCCCGCAGGCCTGAGAGACCCAACTCCCTGGACCTGTCCTTCACAACACAGGACTTGGCCTCACTAGGTGATTTAATGCACCAACACCTCACAAAGGAGTTTTCAGAACATCAAGGACTGGAACGAATAAGATTTTATTGATACTAATGTCATTATCTTATCCTTTATTGATTCCTGATTAGTTTTCTGCATGGAAGGAACAAAAGTAGACCCACCAGGTTGCCTGAGAGTAGCTGTCAGTCTGTCGCCATCTAAAATGGATGAAATTAGAGAATATTTGTACAGCAACTGTTTTCATTTAATATTTTAATATAATTCTAATAATAATAACTTGTGTTTATGTAGCACCTTTCAAAATTATAAGAGAAAATAGTTACAATGTGCTTTATAGTAAAAACATATAATAAAATCCACAACTTAACATATAAAGATCAAATAATTTAATAGTAACAGCAAATACCATCGGTTAAGAAAAAGCCAAATAATAAAACTAGAGTATTTAGAAGAGATATTAAAAATAACAGCTCACTAATTTATAGTTTTGTTTTTAGAAAGGCTCAGTCATTTCCTAAAACAGCTGGTCACTGTAGTTTTATCAAAGAGGAGAAACTTGTTTGGCATTTTCATTTGATCAATCACTTAAAACGATTCAGTCCATTATTTAAACAAATCCAACTGACTAATCATTCAAGCACTCTCTTCCTGAACCACATTTTTTTATAGATAAACTTTAAACAAACTATGTTGCCTTAAATGGACAGTACGCCACTTTTACTCGCCCGATGATGTCATAGTGACGTCACCAGCGTTATCTGGAGACTACAAACTTGTAACAGAAAGTCTGAGTCACAAACTTGAAGAAACAAATTGAATTAGAAACAAATGGGTATTTTTCAGGCAGGAATAAGCAAATAAGATTACATTGGTTGCATTATGGGAAATGTAGGATCCAGTGTTTTTTGAGCATGACTAAGGGAGTAAAAGTCTCTCGTGAGTCCTCTCACTGTATGTAAGTGTAACAGAGTTAAAGGCCACCCACAGAAGGCTTCATGTGCACTGATCAGTGTTTGTTCCTGTCTTCCAGGGGAGGGCTTGGTACAGCCAGATGGAGCCTTGGGGGGGACAGGAGAGAAGATCAAGAAGCGCGTCAAAACCCCCTACTCCCTGAAGAAGTGGCGACCCACCACATGGGTCATCTCCACAGACACCCGGGGGCCGGAGGTCAACAACAACGGGTCCTCCCGCGGTCAAGGTCACAGTCAGAACCGGCCCAAGTCCAGTTCGGCTATCTACCTGCGGGGGGGGAGCTTGGCCAGCGAGCCCAGCGACACGCATGTGTGAACTCAGACCCTCTGACAAGACTGAAGAAAAAAAATTTAAAAAATAACCAGAGAGCGTTTGGTTCTCTGTCTGTTGAGCTCTCTGCTCTGAATCAGCAAGAGGAAGCTATGATGGAGTGTCTTGTGAACAAACAGTCGAGTCTGATCGTGTACAGTAATTAGGTCTGTCTCGCTCCTGTGTGTCTTTCTGATGATGGCATTGCTTTAAATGGAATCCAGCTATGCAGCATTCTCACCCGCTTGTTTCCGTATCTTATTAATCTCCCCTTTTTGTCGGTTTTTGTTTCATCCTTTACAAACGCGTAGCAATCGATTTCTTTCTTTTTTCTTTTTTTTTCTATATGTGCACTTTGAACCAATTAAAATCAGTGTTTAGAAGTCCTGTCTGTTGCGACCACGACAAGAAAGTGGTCTCTAAACTTAAAAAGGCGATGAAAAACAATCAACACTTTGAGCGTTCTTTTCTCGTACTTTGCTGTATCAAGCAACGTCCTGGAGTGGGCTCTGTAAAAGATTTGACGGTCTTAAAAGACGGAACAAACTACTTTAACTTTTATCTTTTTATTTCCTTGATTTGTATGCAATACCAATTCTTGTCCTTTTTAAACATGTATCCTTTTTTTTGTATCATAATTTTTAATTGTGCAATAGGATGTAGCTTTTAGATGCTTTCGATGTTTTTATCGCTTCCATTACTTTGGTCATTATTTTGATATGTTAATCTCTGTTGCACTTATGAATAGTCACAATCGTTTTTTGTAAACAATCTACCATACGCTACCACCCCCCCTGACTCAAGAGGAGAAAATGGATGACAATCCTCTTTCCTTCTTCTCTGGACTATTTTTAGGGGGCACAAAAAACACTAAACAATCACTCGCAGCTGACTGGAAAAGTGGGTTTTCATGGAACTCCTCTGCTTGCACAATTACACCAGGAATGGCTCAAACTTTGGGGTCTTTTAACACTACAATCACCAGAATCAAATCTACGGAGGGATCTGTTACAGTGGCCCGACGCAATCACTGTACCACTATCACCTGACCTCACTGTGGACTGTGTGTTTTAGCTGTCTGTATATGACTGAAAGACTTGAAACACTAGAAAGATCGAACTCTGTTGGAAATCCGAAACTAGTCTAAAAAAAAAAAAACCCCACAAAAAAACCAAACCCCTCTGAAGCACGCTGGATATTATTTCTGCTTCTTGTTGTCTCATCCCTTGATGTTCAAATGACTGATTCAGTGTGTGTGAGAGAGAGAGAGTGTGTGTGTGTGTGTGAGAGAGAGTGTGTGCACATGTTGTGTTTCTATATGTCAGCAAGCATTAGAATTATTGGGGCCTAGCGCTGTACAGGCGTGCTGAAATGTCATTGTACTCATTCTGTATTTTCAGCGCTGCTTCAGGGCATATGAAAAGATCTCATTTATGTTTTTGTAATCTGTAATTTGTATGAAAAAAACATATGTATGTGTATTGCATTAATATTTGCATCATTTTTATGGAATTCTGTTTTTGCATTCAATGGACATGGCCTTTGATTCCATTGCTATGCGTCTGCTCGGTACAGTTTCTGTAAACATTTTCAAGTCAATATGAAAGAAAAAGTTCTCAATAAATGTATGAAATAATTGTTGCTTATATCTGTAAAAGGACATCTCTTATTTCAGCATGTCCGCTCTTATTCTGAAAGTATTGCAGTGGAGGAGATATCTGTAGTCAGAGTTAAAGAGAGTTTAGAGTTTAAAAAATATGAAGCTACAGCAGCCGGTCAGCCCAGCATAAAGACTGGAAACGTCTTTCTTTGGACTAGTTTGCTAAATGTGCAAAAATCTAACTGTAAAAACAACAATTTGTGATTTTTGAAGCCTTTTGGGACCCATAGAGTCAAGTGTTTTTCCAAAAATGTGGAACTATTCCTTTAAAAACTCACTAATAATCGTGCTTTTCCTATTTCTATTAGTACTAAGTTTTCATTAGGTCTTTAAAAGTAGGAGCTCAGATCGTTTTATTATGAAGGAAGGGCAAAGGAGCCATATTGCATACATCAGACAGGGGCAGCGGCAGAGGAGCACATCTGTATGATGAACCGGTCCTCCCCTCTACGGGGATTTTAAATGTCCGTAAACACATCAAATACAGAGTTGTGCAACCCCGTCACATAAAACAAGCTCTCCCAGCTCTCCAAGAGACACCGTAAGTTTCTAATGTCGACACACGAGGGAGACCTTTCCTCTGCTCCCCTTGTTTACCCCTCTTCCTCCCCTCTTCCTCTCCTCTTCCTCCTCTTCCTCCCCTCCGCCGTCTGCTCCACGCACCCTAGCAACTGCAGCATCAGCACGAGCATCGCGGCGTTGGTACGCTACGTCACAGCGTCGATAGGCGAGAGGAAAACCGGAAACCGACAGACCTCCATTCAAAATAAAAGTCACGTTTGGAGCGTTTTAGTGTGAAACTTGGTGTTTTTTTTTTGGAAGTTAGATTTTTATGGCAACGAGTGTATGCTCTGAAAAATATGTTGTTGTTTGTGTTTATCAAACATACTTTTAAGATAAGATAAGATATTCCTTTATTTATTTATCCCCCTTTAGGAGAAATTCAGGTTGACACAGCAGCAATAGGGCAAAGTAGTGCAAAAACAGA
>NW_023340206.1:7636208-7637119 GCF_004916995.1 Morone saxatilis
ATAAGCAGAAAATTAAACTTGACTAATAAACTAAAAAACTACTAAACTACTAAAATATGGCCAAACTACGTCCAGGCATTATCATCATAGCAAGATCAACCTTCATAGTCATATGTACTAACATTAATATACAGCAGTGATTGCCCACTAGGGGTCGCCAAAGCTTCATGATAAGGCCTTCTTTGATTTTAAGGGGTGTAAGAAAAGTTAAACTTATACAAACATCAGCAACTACATCTCAGCATTTTGTTCACTTCTGTGAAGAAAAGTAATGTTAAAGTAAAGTAAAGTGTCTAATAGAACAATGACCAAGTGCCAGGGTCAAGATAACACTGGATTTGTCAAATAAGAAGCCTATTAAATATGTATGTTTTTTTTAAAGAAATTATTTAAAAAAAAGACATAATACAGAGAGAGAATTGTATAAAAAGGTATTGTAAAAAACATGAAATAATTAGGGCTGCACAATATGGTAAAAACATCATATTAACATCGATTATTTTAAAAGAAATATTAAAATCATGATCATGTCAGATCAGATGCACCTTTATTATAATGCTGTTCTGTCACACATTTGACCTTTATCAAAACATTACAGCTCTTTGCATATTGCACTTGGCTAAATTGCGATTTCGATAATATTTTGATTAATTGTGCAGCCTTACAAATAATATGCTAAAAGTGCATCAAATCGCCCCTGTTACACAAAAGTCTTGCAGTTACTGAGTTCACTATTCATTAATTGTACTGTTTTGAAATATCCATAAAATATGACGTGTGTTAAGGGGGTCACCAGTTTACTAAATGATATAAAAGGGCTCCATTAACCTCTGTGCTAGAGTACAACCTGGTCCAAGTTTTGTTGTGCACTAATTTGTGCACTGTGCAAAAGGAATATCTATCTATCTATC
>NW_023340206.1:7637139-7638883 GCF_004916995.1 Morone saxatilis
TATCTATCTATCTATCTAATTTGATTAAACACATTCATTTAAGACTATGCAACAAACAAGCACAGAACTGAAATATTAGACGCCCTTCAACTAGATTTTGTTGATATTCTGCTTTTCATGGTGCACTGGGAGAAGGTGGAGAAGAAGAAACCTGATGGATCAACTTCAAAAACTCCTCCAATGGATACTTTACTTTGAAAAGAACAACCGGAAGAGTCGCAGCGTATTCCGGCCAGCTTCACACTGGTCCCTCTCCCGTCGTGTCAACCGAGGCTAGCCCAGCATCACCGCCTTCTTCTTTCTGCCCCGTCTCTATTTTATGACCTTCTCTTATTTATTCCCGGCCACCTGCGCAACGCGTCCTCCTCTCTCTGTTGCACTCCTTTTTCTTTCATCTCCTCCGACCACAAACCCGTTTTCGTCGTGCCGCATCAGCCGAGAGAGCGAGAGCGAGAGAGAGAGAGAGAGAAAAACATCCATCCACGACGACGACGAGGAAGAGGAGGCAGGGTGCGAGTACAGCAACGCCCATTTTGACACCTCCTGTATCGCTACGGTTTCTATGTCTGCGTGTTTGTGTCCGAGAGGGTTTTCCTCGCTCGTAGCCGGCACTCTGGTCCCTCTGCCCCGCCTGCTCCCGCCGCCTCTTTAGCATCTCCGAGCAGCGGCGAGTGTCAACAGGGGGCTGGGGTGCTGAAGACCTCCGTGCCCCTTTGCATGCAGCGCACCTAGACCCCTGTTTCTGCAGGTGAGGGTGTTTTTATTGTGTTTTTTTTGGTCCTCACACACGTTTAAGCTCCACATCACGGGCCTGTGTGATTGGTTTGGGTGTTTTGATGCTGATGTTGGTGGTATTTGTGGGGAGTGGTCTCCCAGTAAACAACATTGACCTATATTGTTGATGGGCCTTGCGTGGGGATTTGAGTGTGTGTGCAACCTTTCGTGAATTCAAGTACAGTGTTAAGCTTGTTCTAGTTTTTGGTTATGAAACCGTGTTATTGGTTGGATAAATGTTTATAGGCTGTTGGGTAAACTGGACCTGAAACCATTTATTTATTTGTTTTTTTTTTTATAGCAAAAGTGATGAAAAATGTCTGTTTTCTCCTTCCACTAATGTGTGTTGTAAGTAGCATCATAGTGCATCGACTATCTTTGGGGTTTGGACTGTTTTTTTGGACAAAATAAGCAGTTTGAAGGCATCAGTTTGGGCTTTGTGAAGCTGTGATTGTGGCTTTTTTCACTATTTTCTGATTATTGGAGATAAAAATAATAATAATAATAATAATATATTTACATCCCCTGTTTATTATTCCTTTCAGTCCCACTTTTGTTCTTGGCTGATCAGTAAAGTTCTGTGTTCTATGTTAAGTGGCAATCAGTGTAGCTCCATCAGAAATAACCTCTGTAACACATCTGGAAAGGTTCAGGATCAATATTAACAATCGATTGACACTGAGACAGAAATATGACAGCAGGCTGAGCAACTACACTTTTACTACTACTAATAATACTAATACTAATACTACTAATACTAATGATACTAATACTAATGTTACTAATACTAATACTAATACTACTAGTACTAATGTTTTTAATACTAATGATACTAGTACTAATACTAATGCTACTAATACTAATACTAATACTAATGATACTAATACTAATGATACTAATACTACTAATACTAATACTTATACTAATACTAATACTAATACTACTAATACTAATACTAATAATACTAATA
>NW_023340206.1:7638983-7659044 GCF_004916995.1 Morone saxatilis
ACGGATTGTCTGTTTTATGTGATGGTTTTTCTACACTTGTCGACACACGAGCGAGGACTCTTTTTCCTCTGCTTTTCCTCGCATTTTTAGTTGTACGCCCTCTTTTTCCTTTCTCCCCTTCTTTTCACTTCTTCCTTTTTTCTTACCATGTGGCAATGTCCGGTGCCTGTGCATGTCTCCGATTTACCGCACTAGCTCTGCATATTTCTGCAGCATTCAGTCATCTAGAGATTCGCGGCGTTGGTACGTTACGTCACAGGCAGTTGTCGAGAGAGCGGAGAGAATTTTACGTGATAACCCAGACAGACATTACTCATTTTCAATATAAAAGTCACGTGTTTTTGAGACGGTTTTCATTCAGTAAAACTGGTGTGTTCTTATGTTTTTTTTGGAAGTTGGGTGATGTTTTTTTTTATGCGCAACCTGTATTGGTTCGATATTGTGTCTGCTGTGATATAATACAGTGTTGAGAGTGTTGGCAAAGTGGTTTATATCAAGAACATTACTTCTTTTTATAGATAGGAGTTGAGGAGAGTGACAGTGTGTTCTTTACTTTGTAAAATATGGATTTAGTCTGGTCCTGCTTGAGATCGGAGAAAGTGTCAGGTTGGACAGCAGGCAGGCATCACTCCAGGGCAATAGTGATGGTGCTAAAGAAATAGACAAAGAAGTTATTCACCCGACAAATAATATCGAATAATTACTTATTATTAGTATGTTTATCTTCAGTATTTCTTTCTAGAACGGAGCACAATAGACTGTAAACTGCAAAGTATTATAAACACCTATGCATTTGGTTCAAGATTACGTGTGGAGGTGCGAGACAATCAGCCCCTCACCACGCCCACAGGCACAATATTTTTTACTATGAACTGTCATCATTTCTATTATACCAGAGGAACCCCTTACCTAAGGAACTATCGCTTAATCATATTTCGTCACTACGCACTCTGCTGTCAAACGGGGGTCTTTTGTTACTTGTTTCCAGCGGGGTGGCAGTGTATCGAGGTCATTTAACATAGACAGAAGATCAAAAACCCCTCTCAATAGTATATTTACTAATTCATAATCATTACCCACCAGTGAATGGCCACTAAGGTCGCCTAAATGCACTTCAATGATAAGGCTTCTTTGGATTTTTGAAGGGGGTGTAGGAGAATAGTTTATATACTTTATTACATTAACATCTAGCAAACTACAGTCCTCAAAGCATTTATGTTCACTTCTGTGAAGAAAAGTAATTGTTATAAGTAAAGTAAAGTGTTAATAGAACAACTGACCAAGTGCCAGGTCATAGGATAACACTGAATTTGTCAAATAAGAAGTTACTTAAATATGTATTTTTTTTTTATGTTTTTTTTAAAGAAATTATTTAAAACAAAAGACATTAATACAGAGAGAGAATTGTTATACAAAGGTATAATTGTAAAAAAATGAAATTAATTAGCTGCACAATATGGTATAAAATCATCAAATATTAACAATCGATCTATCTTAAAAAGAAATATTTATACCACCCCTATCAATGAATCCATTAAAGAGTCAAAATCAGAAATGACACTATTATTATTAATAATTGCTGTTTGCATGTCACACATCATTTACGAACCTTTAATCAGATAACATTACAGCTTTTGCATATTGCACTTTTGCTAAATTTGCGATTTTTTCGATATAATAACTACTTTTGATAAGTGTGTGCAGCCTTCACAGACCGCAAATAAGATGATTAAAGAGTGGGCAGTCGAAATCGGCGCCGTGTTAAGGAGTCACAAAAGTCATTGCCAGGTATACTAGAGCAGTAAGTACACCATATGTCACAATATATGCTACTTGTTAAAGAAAATCCATTAAAATATAAGAACGCTCGTGGTCTAAAAAGGGGTCACCGGAGTTTTTTACTAAATGATATCATTAAAGCGGCTCCCATTAATCTGTGCTGAGAGTACTATACCTGGGTCCAAGTTTTGTTTGTTGCAAAAATGTGTGCACTGTGCAAAAAAATCTATTCTATCTATCTATTTTATCATTATTATTTTCTAGGTCTATTTTGGTATAATATCTATCTATTCTAAAATAAAAAATCTAAACTATCATAAATCAGTGCTAGTTCTATCTATTCATTATCTAAAATAAAAAGAGATAAAAACAATTTAAGAGAACAACCACAAACTGGAATATTATTACGAACCGCCTTCACTAGATTTTGTTGTGTATATTTCTGCATTTTCATGGTGCACTGGGGAGAAAGGTGGAGAATAGAAAGTAAACTGATGGACTCCAACTTCAAACTCCCTCCAAATGGATTATTTCTACTTTGAATTAGAAGGTTAGAGTCGAGCGTATTCATGGGCAGCTTTAAACCGCGGGTCTCATCTCGTCGTAACCGATGGCTAACGCAGCTTATAACAGTCTTTCTTTCTGCCGTTCCTCTAATTTTTGATTCTCTTTTTTTCGGCACTACGCAACGCGCCACAATCCACAAAGGACAACGTTTGTTGTGTGTCGTTTCATCTCTCGACCACAATCATCCGTCCTTTTTAAAACGCATCACGAGGAGCGAGTAGCGAGAGGAAAGAGAGTAAAATTAACATCATCCAACGCGGACTGAGGAGTGGCAGGGTGCGGGTAGAGCAAGCCCATTTTGACACCTCTGTATCGCTATATCAAAAAAGTGGGGGGGGGTGGATCGCATTACGGATTTTCTATGTCATTGCGTGTAATATGATGGGTCCGGGAGAGGAGTTTCTCGCTCGAATAAGCCAGGGCCACGCGGGTGGGGTCCTCTGACCCGACCTCTCCCGCCTCCTCTTTAGCATCCTCCGGACGCAGGCGGGCTGATGTGGTTTCAACAGGGGTGCTTGGGGTTGTCTGAATGACTCCTTGCTCCTTTGCTATGCAGCGCACTCCTCAGCAACCCTGTCTTTCTGCAGTGAGGGTGTTTTTTATTGTGTTTTTTTTGGTCCTCACAAAACTAGCCTTTAAGTCCACATGCACGGGCCCTGTGTGGATTGGTTTTGGGTGTTTTGATGTCTGATGTTGGGGTATTTGTGGGGGAGTGGTCTCCCCAGTAATCACACATTTGAAACTATATATTTTGTTGAATTGCTGTGCGTGGGGATTTGAGTGTGTGTGCAACCTTTCGTTGAAATTTCAAGTTACAAGTGTTAAGCTTGTTCTAGTTTTTGGTTAATGAAACCGTGTTATTGGGTTGGAATAAATTGGCTCCCTTCATTAGGCTGTTGGGGTAATACTGGACCTGAAACCATTTATTTATTTGTTTTTTTTTATAGCAAAAGTGATGAAAAAATGTCCTGTTTTCCTCCTTCACTAATGGTTTGTTAAGTTGAGGGGGGCATGCGAGTGAGGTGCAGGTCGAGCGAATCTTTGGGTGTTTGGACTAGGTTTTTTGGGAGCAAAATAGCAGTTTGTTGATGGACATCAGTCCCTTGGGCCTTGTGTGAAGCGTGGAGGGTTTGTGCTGTGTGTGGGTGTCACTATTTTTTCTGATTTATTGGAAGTATAATAAAACTAATAATAATAATTAATAAAATAATATTATTTTACATCCCCTGTTTATTATTCACTTTCAGGCCTCACTTTGTTCTTTGTGCTTGATCAGTAAAGTTTTCTGGTGGTTAATGACTTAATCTTGACTGGCTTAAAGTGGCAATCAAGTTTGTTAGCTTCCATCCAGAAATAACCATCTGTTAACACACATGTGCCTGGAAAGGTTTCAGTGATCAATATTAACAATCGATTTGATCACTGATACAGAAAATACAGAAGGGCAGGGGGCTGAGCGAAGGCGTACGAACCTTTTTTTAACTTACACTAATAATACTAATACTAATGCTATTAATACTTAATTGTACTAAATACTAATGTTTTCATAATTACTTTAGATACCTCAAATAACTACTTACGCTACCCAATTGGGTTTTTAAAATACTATATGATACTTAGTACTAATACTAAAGGGGGGGGGGGTGGGGGGGGGGGGTGGGGGGGTGTCTGCTACTAATTACTAATACTATATACATATGATAACTAAACTATGAATCACTTGAATACGTGTACTAGTAACTATATATCTTTAGGTAATTCTAAAATACATATACTAATACTTAACTACTTAATATATATGTGGCTACTAATACTAGTTAAGGTGATACTAATTTATCTGAATATTTACAATACTAGATGATGAAAATAGTGGACTCAGTACTTATAAATGTCTTTTTAATACCTAATGTATTGAGGTCTAGTACTAATAATTAATTACTAATACCTAATACTAATTACTTAATCATTAACTAAATACTTAAATGATACTAAATACTAACTTTAGTATCTAATACTTATTACTTAATAATCAATCACTAATCACTAACATAATATACTAATACTAAATGATACTAAAATACTAAACTTATACTAATACTAAAGGGAGCGGTGACTTATATACTAATTACTACTAATACTATTTACTTGAAGCTGTTGTGTCAGCTGCAACTGCGCTGTCAGGGCGCAGTACATTTATTGTGTGCAGCTTGTGTAACAGCACTGTCGGCTGAACCGAAACAACCTACAGGAAAAAAAGTCTGAGATGCCATGGTGTGTTGCTAAGAGGACGTGGGCCGTGGATTCAACCACGTATACAACATCATACACAACACCACACACACACAAGACATAACATCCATCCGGAGGTGCTGTGTGAACGATTCAGCTCAGCATACGTTCCACATAACGCAAGACAGCGTTGTGCGCTGGCTTCAATGCCCCCTCGCCCCACACCTTAAGGCATCCAAGGAGAGGCAGCAGTGGCAGTCGGTGCTGTGTATCATAGTACATATGAATGCCTGCGTGTACAGTACTGTTTGTTGTAATGGATCGGACAGACTTATCATTCCTCCGGGAGCGCCATCGCTGATACAAAAAGAAACGCTTCCTTTAATCCTGCAAAGGTGGCTCGTGCCCACCATCCATCAACAAACGGAGATGCTTTTTGTTATGTGTGAAGATGCTTCATAAATACTAGCAATCGATATGAGGTTAAGAGTATCAATATTAAAAATACACACAAGTTTAAGGCCCACGCACACGTTGCTGAGAAATGAGGGGTGGAGATTGGATTTGGATACCTGGAGTACAACAGGATTAAATCATTGATACCTGGTATGATGTCGAGGAGGAGTCCTTACAGTGTATTCGTTGCTTGGATCATTTGAAAATTTCCTTCCTTCCCGTCCGGTCAGTTGGAAGGCACCTTCACTCCCCAAACCAAAAAAGCGTCGTGGAAATTCAAATACAAGTCGACACTGGGTGTTACATTCTGAAAGCCGCAATAGGTTCCCAAGATAATACGTCTCTCCGACACAAAACTAAAAAGTTGATATCAATACACAAATAAAGCACATCGATTTAAATATTCACATGCTAAGAGGGGTGTTCGATCAATAGTTGGGACGTGGAGATGGTTGAGGTCGAGCTGACATAATAGAGCTCTCGTTGTTTACTGGGTTGCACTTATGTTTAAGTATAAATCATTAACAAAATTGAGCAAAAAAACACTTTTTATTAAAAAATCGGTTGCTTTGCTCACACCAACAGTTCATTTGCCTTCCTAGAATCCATTATAGAAAAACAATTTGGTAAATTTCCCCTCCTCCTAGTGGACATAACGATAAATGGTCTTGTTGTGATTCGCAAAAAAAACGGAATCATGAGAAATTGAAAAAATCCCCGAAACTCCACCGCTGAGTGAGGGGCGGATCACCCCTGCGAAGCCGCCGGTGTGGGTGTCACTGCACTCATCAAAACACGCAGCGCAGCCTGAAATTCAGGTCAGTCTTCCGGTGCCAGAAGGCCAAGCACCTTGCCTCACGTTCCCCCCCCCTTGGGCTCCCCCCCAGGGCCTCACCTCTCGCTGCTGTAGAGCTGTTTAACTGCCCACTCTCTTTAACCGGCGGCGGCTGCGTGTGTGAGAACTAACGCAGGGGGGAGCTATAATCCACGTCTGCGCCCCAGCACGGGAGGGAATTAAATCCATCTGGGAAACACCAGAGAAGCGTGCATGGAGACACACACACCGCCACACAACAAGGACA
The DNA here is from genome assembly GCF_004916995.1 of Morone saxatilis. NCBI lineage: Eukaryota > Metazoa > Chordata > Actinopteri > Moronidae > Morone > Morone saxatilis. Next base: position 7,645,097 of record NW_023340206.1, read on the forward strand.
AACCTACGAAGACAGAGGAACGACAGCCGTGAGCAGTCCTAATCCTGAGCAGGCCAGCTGTGGTGCTGTGCTGTGTGATGTTGTTTGAATGTGTTTGACTGAAGTATGTGTGTGTTTACATCTCCAGGCAGGACCTCGCCTCGATCGTAGACGGTGAGGCCTCTCTCTTCCTCTTTTCCTCCTCCAAGACTTGCATTTTCAGTTGCCTTTAACCTCCCACCTGCTCTCTGTGGTCTCTCCTCCGCTCCACGGGTCCTCGCAGCGTCTCCTCGTCCCGGTGTCTCGACGCGGTCCGCCGGTCGAGTGTCTCGCGCGTCCGCGTGCGGGGCGGGTGCGTCGTCCATTTCTTGCGTCCAGTCTGGGCTCGCTCACTCAGGGCTGCGTCTCGCTGGCTCTCCACTTCTTCGGACCACGGGTCCTCGCCTCAGGACGACAAGCCAGCACCAACAGTATCCCAGCTAATACTATGTACGGAGAAACAGCGACACAGGTTAGGGGGTGAAGGGTGGGCGTGTTGGGGGGGGTTTAAATGCATGTGATGTGTGTGTGTGTGTAATGGTGGGTGGTGCACGGGTTTGTGTTATATTATGCACAGGTTAAAAATCACACAAGTTATATACAAATAATGAAAATGTATATGCAGAGAGAAGGCAAAATACAATGTCTTTATTTACAAATTTAGACTGCTGAAAATATGTTCTGACATAACAAAAAAACAAATAAATAAATAAAATATGTTTGCATTTTAATTATGTAGGATTTGGTGAATTCAACCAAGGGAAAGGAATCTGCATAAGTGGACAAACCAGAGTTAGCTTTTTAAATCAATGAGCGAAAATGTGTATTTTGTATCATCTGAAAACCTTATAAGACAAACTATGTTGGACACATTCGGTAAATTCAGGAATAAAAGTGGCCCAAGAAAGGAGCCCTGAGGCATGCCACATTGTAATAGTGTTTTGTGAGAATGGCAACACGGCATCCTAACAACTTGTTCTCTGTTAAAAATATAGTTTTTTAACCACACAAATGCTGCATCTCTGTCTATGTCCACAATTAAGATACTAAATGTCATGATTCACTGTATCACATGCCTTTGAAAGATCCAGAAATAGTACAAATGAATGAATCACTTGAAGCAAAGCCACGTAGGCTGCAGTGGTCTTTACATATGTGTGTGTGTTCTTGTTTCAGACCAGCGATACTGAACGCTTGCGAGGTGTATGTGTGTGTGTATGCGAAGCAGGAAATCAATACAAAGAGGTTCCGAGAGATTGCAGACAGTTGCATCATCTCCTGCTGCGTTGCCTCTGACTGTCACTCACACACTGACTTTGAATCCGACTCAGGTCAAACACTAGCCGTAAAATATTTAAGGCGGTCAGGCAACCAGAGTGGTCGAATGATGTTTCAAATTTGCCTGAGGACGTTTGTTTCTGTTCTCTTTTTACACCGCTAACAAGATAACACACACACACACTCACACACATTGTTGCTGTTGTATAAAACCCATAATATTACACTTTAACATTCTTAACTGTATTATTATATATGGGCCCTTTAGTGGTGCTTGTGAATGACACCGTATTGATTCATAGAAATTCTAACGCTTGTTTTAGCCTCCTCCCTACATGTTTGGCTTGTGACCCATTAAGATGAAGCAATGTCTTCTTTTGACCCTCTTAAGTGTGGAGAGGACGTGAGTTACGAGCAGATTATTTTAGTTAAAGGAGAGTCCCTACAGTTCATGCAGTTTGTTTTTGTCACTTTAAACCCAATAACACAAACAACGGCACGTTTAATGACGGAAACACATTAGAGATTGACTGTGACTATGGACTATTTCTATTATTTATGGATTATTTCATCCAGTCGGGTTTTCTTGTGACGTTTTTTTCCAATCATGTGTCTCCTAATTTGGTTGTTTTGTGTTTCTATGTTTGATAGCTCTAACCAATGTGTGTGTATGTGTGTGTATCAGACCCCCAGGGCCTGGGCAGATGAGAGGAGGAGGGGCTCTCACAAACGCTCGGCCTCCTGTGGGAGCACCGACCAGCTCAAGGAGGTCAGTCTCTTTCCTGATTTTCCAAATAAACAGCCACTTGCAAAAAAAATGCCCTTTTGTGTTGTAAATAAACTCTGTTTCTGAGCCCTGTGCGGCAGTTTTCACCTACATATATGTCTGTATTACAGTGTCTGTCTGTCTGTGAAACTCTCCAGATTGCCAAATTGCGTCAGCAGCTTCAGCGCAGCAAACGCAGCAGCCGCCATCGGAGGGATAAAGACCGCAAGTCCCCGTTCAATGGCAGCCATACCATCATCCAGTCGCAGGTGATCAATAGAGACAAAGTGCTTGAGGGAGTGTGTGTGTGTGTGTGTTTGTGGGTCTGCCAAGTGGCTCCGTCTCTGAGAGGAACTAGGTTGGCTCCCCGATCTGGAGAGTTTTGAGGACGTCCCACTTTTCCTCCTGTCCCTGTTTGGCTCTGGTGTGTGTGTGTCTCTTGTTAATTTGAAATGTGACGCGGGTGTTTTTTCACGACCTCTGGTATATGAAAAGTCAGTTAAATTGGGTTCCTCTGATACTGCGGACACACACATGCTGCTCCGTGTCGGTGACGGCGGCAGAGCCCGTCGTATGCTCCCTGTGGAGTCTGCTGGAGTGCAGCTGTCCTGCTTTCTGGGCCTCTTCTGGGATTGACTTATCACGCAATACCTTTGACAAGCTCATTCACCGACACAAAGAGCCACCAGCTAGCAGGAACACAGTTAAATACCCAAAGCAACATAAAGATAGAGAGTTTCCTTCTCCTTTATTCTTTAATAGAGGAGAGCCAAGCAAAAGTAGAAGGTAAAGTATTCTTACCTAAACATACTAAACAGTATTTCTGTCTGTCTACAATGCTGCAGTAACTTCATTTCTTAGAGGAACAATGAGGTTTTCCAGCTGAGAGGAGGCGCAGAGTTACTGCGTGAGGTGAATTGCGCAATTTCAGTTAAAACTCTCGTGAGTCATAACTCAGTCACGTCTGAACACGCAAACACGATGCACATGTTTTTTTGATTCACTGAAGAAATCACAGACGAAAGATTCTCCTTGTTAACTGCAGAACTTGACTGAGAGTGATCAGGTTTTTAAGTTTTCTTCAGTATCAAAGTGATCCAGCGACAGTTGTCTGTACATCCATGAGTGCGTTACAAACAGGAACTGCTGATAGCTAATTCTCCATTGCTTTTTGACAAATAGACACCGTTTAAACAAATACAGGCTCAAGAAATGGGGCTGAAGTTTAACTCTCGTGGTAAATTATTCCATGATGATTTTAGACCTTCCTTAATTAAAAAATGTATTAAGCTGCTTGTACTTAGTGCAGACTGCAAAAGATACTGAAATCAATAGGAATTATCTAGCAGGTTACTTTGTATCAGTCCCTCATTTTTTAGTTCTTCCTGTAATTTAACTTTTAACTTTTAATTCAGGTGAATGTCAAACTGCCACTCCATTGATTGGAGGGTTATTCAGACAACCTGTTGCAGGCTGTGGGGACTGACTCCTGATCAGTGATTGAGAGCAGCTTGGTGCATTCCCCTCTCGGCCGGTCAGGGTGTGACGACGCCCTTTCGTAGGGCATAAGAGAGGTGGGGAAGCGCACACGCAGGGCCGCTTGATTCCCTTCCTCGACTCAGTGCAGACGTCACTTTAACAAGATTACTCAGCCACAAACCCTGATCTTTAGGCCCTTCTGAGATTTCTTTCTTGTGAGTTCTGAAACTGAAGCCTAGTTTGAAAGAATATGAGAGAACCCCTTTCCACTAGGTTACCTGCATCAGGTTTTAGTGCCATTTGCCTAACAATTACCTGCCTGCAGGTTTTCTTTTGTTTATGGGTTTTCATTAAAACTCCCTTTTTTCCCTTCCCTTTTTTGAGGCATTTTTTGTTTAAAACAAGTCTTTTATTTATAGTCATGCCCATTTGAAATACACACAACTGCTTTGTCCTGTAAGGAAAACAGTGAGAAGAAAAATCACTACTAACAGTTTGGCAAACAACAAAAAATAGTCAGCAATCATGACATAGATCGATAGATATTCCTTTATTTGTCCCACAATGGGGAAATTCCAATGTTACAGCAGCAAAGTGGATAGGAGGAAAAAACAGTTTAAGAGTAGGGAAAATAATTAAAAACACTATTACAAGGAGGAAAAAACAGTAAATCCACAACAACACGCTAACACACAAATAGTAGCATTAATAGACATCATGTATCTCTACAAAGAGGAGTCTCCAAAAACCCTAAAATAAACAAAAATACTTTGAAAGAAACAAATGAACCACTCAGTCAATCCAAAGTACTGGGGACCATTGGTTTATACACATATCTGTCTTCACATGGAGCTTCACTGCAATTGTTTCCATTAAATACACTCAAGAACCAGTCTTACCGTTGATGTACAGTAGGGGGCAGAGGTTTGAGCAGAGATAAAGTTGTCTCTTCCTTTGCTCCATCCAGTATTGCTTTTATAATAAAATGCGATAGTTCTTTCTGCTCTGTTGAAGAGGCATTTGTTTGTTATTAAAGAGGCTTTTTCTTCATTGTGAGGGTTATGTGAGTGTGCAAAGCATGTGCAGATGTGCGAACCAGAGATATTTACATGGTTTTTAAAAACAATGTGTATTTAATCAGTGAGAACAAATAATTTACAGTGGATGTGTGAGACACAGGGTTGTCCTGACACCGTCTGTTTGTGTTTAATTCTCCAGTTTCTGAGACAACACTTAGGATTTATGGACGCTGATGTTGGTATTACAAGTGCAGCTGTCATTTTCTGTGTGTGCTGAGCAATAAGGCCAGAAATATGAAGCATATATTTATATTCCCCTGCTCACTGCAGCAAAATGAAAGTCACTGCAACATCTGTAAACAGCTGCAGACTCTGTGTATCAACCACAGCTGTGTGTGTGTGTTTGTGTGTTTGTGTCTTGCAGTCGCCTATGCCCAAAACCATTCTGATACCCATCCCTATATCCAAGTCATCGGCGCCTCGCTTCCGCAACAGCGTGGAGGGCCTCAACCAGGAGATCGAACGCATCACCATCCAGGACACCCCCGAAAAGGACGAGACCATCGTTGTGAGTTCCACTGAAAAACAGATCGGGGTTTAGGGCGTCACTAGAAATGTGTTTTGTCCTTCCCTGACGTAATTAACATCCGAGGTTTTTTAAGGATTCGCTCGCCGCCACCGGCCCCGGGATTAAAGCTCCCGGTGCGACGTTGTTGTTGTTGTGACCTCATTTGTGCGTTTGTGTTTGTACACCAGCCGCAGGACGTCCCAGATGGGCACCGCGCACCCCCACCCGTCCCCCCGCGCCGCAGCAGCAGCACGCGCAGCATCGACACGCAGACTCCCTCAGGGGGTGGCCTGAGCGGTAGCCATAGCAACTGCAGTAGCCGTCCCGACTCCATCTCGCCCTCCTACCTCACCGTCCTCAACGACATGGGTGGAGGCAGCCCCTACGAGGACAAAGGTGACACACATTGCGCACGCGGGCCAGAGTCTCTCTGAGCACGATCTGTTGCCTGACCCCTGACCTTTGACCTCCAGTCTCCTCTCTCTGCCTGTCCTCAGAGCTGGGCCCCTGCTCCCCGCTGCCTAAATACGCCGCCTCTCCCAGACCCAACAACAGCTACATGTTCAAGAGAGAACCTCCAGAGGGCTGCGAGAAGGTCAAAGTGTTCGAGGAGTCCATGTGAGTAGGAAAAAACCTCAAATGTGGCCAAAGAACATGGAAGTTTACAGTTTGATTTCACAAAGCTAGACCTTTCACACACATACGCTGTCCTGCTGCTGCAGAAGTACTCACCAGAGCACCAAAATTCTGGATTCATCCGCCGCTGAAAGTAGTCCCCGAGCTACGTTGTGCCATAATGGGGCTCTGAACACTGTAAACACACCCTGAGTGCATGTTTTCTTGTAAAGGTGATGTAAGTATTTGTGAAGGCTAACTGTGTCGCTGCGTGTGTGCTTCCAGGCCCAAACCTCTGCAGGAGATCCCCCCCTTCCTGTGTCCCGACCGCAACAAGGTCAACTTCATCCCCAACAGCGGCTCCGCCTTCTGCCTCGTCAGCATCCTCAAGCCCTTACTCCCCGCCCCGGACCTCAGCTTTCGCCCCGGGGTGGGCCTCCGGAGCCTGTCCCCGTCCCTCGTGCCTCTGTCCACCCAGCCCTGCCTCCTGGAGGAGCCCGAGAGCTTCTGATGGCCCTCGACGGCTTTTAAGTCCCCCCACCCCCGCCCCCCCAAAAAAAGAACCCCCTCCCTCCTCCACACACACACACACAACAAAATCCGAAAAACATTGGAAACTAGGAAACAACCCTTCTGCTCCCAAAAAAAAAATGCCTTCAGCATGCCAGCTAAGCTCTCTCTGATGTCCTTCTATCTTGTTGAAAAAGCGCTTCCCACTGCCTCTCCTCCTCAGACGACTACAACGTGAGAGTCCTGCAGCCCGGTGCGGGTGTTTGCAGCTAACATTTCATCGCTTTCTTCTACCTTTAGTGCTGGTTACGTTCCTGTTTTTTGGGAGGAAAAGGGCGAAAAAGGACAGACTCTTTTATTTCATCGTATTATACCATGGCGCCTTTCCACGGACATATCTCTTTTTTCTATCTGTAGTTATTCTCTCTTGATATGAATAATGCCTTTCCATTACGAAAACAAAAAAAAAAAAAAAAAAAAAAAGGGCGCTGTTTCCTTGGCGACCTAGAGTTTGAACCACGGAGGCTAATTTTGGTGCTGCCAGATATATCTAGCAAAACTTGAACGGTCGTGACAAGGAGAAGTTAAAAATGTGCCTGATATTTTAGACCGCTCAGTTTCGCTCAACCAGCGTAGTGCTCCGATCATGGTTCGTCCTTTAGCACGACGCACATGACGTCGGCACTACGGTGGCCGTAGATGCATACAGAAAGGGCGGGGACTAGCAGGAAATACACAAGCGATGTATTTCAACCACCTGTGAGCTAAATCCAGACATCTGTTTTGTACTTTTATCAGCCATTTAACTGTAAAATGGTACAAGCGATGCCTTTGTTACACTAACTGGTAGCAGTGAACTGGTCCCCTGCCTGGCCGTGGTGTATCTATGGGAAACACAGGCCAGGGCTATGATGTGTGCAGCGTGTTCAACCTGTGTCTGCTTGCCCTCCTTCCCAAAGCGCCAGCCTTTGCTCAAAACGTCCCCTTTTTACTCCGCCACCATCACAACCCCCCCCTCTTCCGTTCCTCCTTTTTCCCCAGTTCCTTTCTCCCTTTTCTTTCCGTCACCTTCGCCGTAACGCTGATTTCCTTTTGTCTTGCTCAGTGTCGTTGTGAAATTGCAGGGCTCTGAGCACGGAGAGGCTCGGTGAAACCCCAACACCACACTGCGGACCACGAGGGTCGGATCAGATCAGCCCAGAGTGGCAAACCTTAAACTTTTAGATTCAAATAAGAAGAATTTCACTTTAACCTTAAAGCTGCACTACTCACTCTTCTGCATTGATTTTAATGGGAGATTAAGTGTGAACTCAGCTATACTCACTGATAGGAAGAAGAATTCCATTATTTTTTTGGTTGCAGTGTCAAATGATGGCTCAAATTCTCCGTTTCAAGTTTTAAAAAAAGCAGAAAAAACACAGAATATTTATTTGCAGCTTCTACTATTTGGAGATTTCGATTAATTGTGCAGCCCCACTAGAAATCTTTTGACTTGTGGCTAAAATGAAACATATTTAACACGCACGTCTCACCCCACATGGTTAACATGCACATTGTCTGAGCTCTGTGTAGTTTAATGGTGGACAGCCTCTCCATGCCCCAGCCCATCTTCCTGTATATGTCATTACTACTTGACTGTGCCTGCTACGGTGGGATAGGAATGTACTGGATATGTAAATATAGAGGCACACTGTGTTTGTATTATCGGCTGACAAAGACATGTATCTGAATGAGTCAACAATTGTACCATATAACCCTCCTCCTCCTGCTTTTTCTCCGCTGAGTACTGTGAATTACTACGTCTCATTATTGTGAATAATAATGTATTTATTTATCAGGAGTGTAATTGGCTCTGCAGAGAATTTTAATTGAGAATAGATTACATCGTCCATCTCAGGTTGTAGTGAATAGGATACAAGAAAAAAAAGATATACTAACTTCTCAGCGCACACTAACAAGTCTACTATCAAGAGAGCAAACCAACAGCTGCTATCTATGTAGCCTCACTCAATGGAGATCCTGAATGATGTTATAACCTGTAGCAGAGTAGAAGTAGAGAGAAGTGTGGATGTCATTTTGTCCGGTGACCTGATTTGGCATGAGTAACGTTTCTAAAAGTGACATTTTCGAGGAGTTCTGTTCCAAAATGAGATATCCACTTGCTGAAAAACAATCACACCTACGGCGACACTGTCGTTTTTAGACGTCTGTTTACAAACAACAACAAAAGTAGTTTGGAAGATTCATACATGGGATAATACAGATTTATTTCAGATATTCCTTTTTTCTTTTTCTTTTCAAAGTGGATAAACAGCATTTTGGAATGAGGCTCAATGCAAGAAATAATCTACACAATGATTCTTTGTTTGCTTGTCCAGTTTATTGGAAACAGAACTGCCAAGTTTTCATCTGTTAAACCCCTCGAGTGAAATAAAAAGGCATAGTTGAATTAAATAAAGCATTTGTGATTGACATGAGAAATACATTCTTTTTGTTACGTGTGTAAATCAAGAGTAAAAAGTATAATGCATGATGTGACAGAAACACTTCCCTTGTGATCGCTGCACTTGGATAGCAGCATCAGTAGAGTTTCTTCCTGTTTTTTTCCTCATAATGTCACATTAAAACAAGAGAAAAAGAATTAAATGACGCTAACGTGCAGCTTGTATAAAAGTTTTCTGAGACTCGCAAAAAAATATTTTTTCCCCCATGATGCACTCTGAAGTTCATGAGGGATTTGCTTCCAGTTGGTGCATGTGGACGCCATATTCTCTCAACCACTCACATAAATTGTCATAAAATACATTTTAGAAACCAACTCTTCACTTTAACACCCCGTTTGTTCACATTCAAAAATGTCTAAAGAGTCTTCCCTCCAAAAACAAATCAGGAAAATCAGGAAATTCCCCACATTAGGGAAGTTAGAAATCCATTTTATGACATGGTAACAGTTTTCCAGTGTTATTTTCCCATAAAACAATCTTATATTTCCACAATCCATCTGCGAATTCTCAAAATACACAACACACAGAGCTAGAAATACACAGTATTTTAGTGTTATTTTATAGCGTTATCTTCAGTGTACAGCACAACAAAACCATCTGATTTAGCAAATGGTGATTATAATCAGAAAATAAATACATTTCAATGCATCTTAGGTGCCGTTACTTTATCGGACTTAAATAACCCACCCACCCCAAATAATCTTATTCCTGTGTCCTACTTTAAACTTCCTACAAAATAAATGCTTCATCCTTCACACATTTTTCTTGGCCTTGGACTCGTGATTGTGAAACGACAGACGGGACTGGAGATGATTTACCCGTTCGGCAATCCGGGCTGAAGGTGAGAGGATGAACGTGAAGAGGCTGTCGGTGTCACAGAGAGTTTGGACACTTTGCCTGTAATCTGAGTCCGCTTCAGGCCGTCATAATGACACCACCGGACGGCTCACAGTTTAGTGTTACCTTTTAGACCGTTAGGCTGAACCCCCTAACAGACTATTTCCTTACAGTGATCGATAAAGTGTCTCATTATTTATCTTTTTAACCGGTGGAGTCTTCAAGATCCGGAGTTTGCGCAGGGGTCTGTATCACAAAGCGAGTTCATCCTCGGGTTTCCTGCCTTCGCCGGGCCGAACGCTACTGATCCTGGAGAACTGGCTCAGTTGACTCATTTTACTTTGCATAGTGAACTTTTAGTGGTTTTTTTGTCGCACGGTGAACAAAATGTTGTGAAAAATATAAGCAGTTAAAGTAAAGTAAGGTAAGAAAAGTACAGAAGAAATGTCTGATAAAACATTTTATATTTGGTGCTAAATAGCAGATGTTAGCACTACACTTACTCAACATCTGCATGTTAGCATTGAGCTCTCTTATAGACCTGCTAGCATGACTGTAGACTCTTATTTTGGGCTGGATTGGTTACTAATGAAGCTGTCCTCTGAGCATGGCGATACCAAAGAGTCAAGTCCAAAGACCGCCGGATAACCCGCTACTCTTGCTTCAGGATACAGACCCCTGGGTGCGGCTTGAGCTTCAACTGCTGCTGTTTCTGTGTGCAAATACAGGTTCAGTGACAGGCTCATGGTCCCATCTTATCTCACACACACTCATATGTCCTATATATATGCTCTCCATTCATATGTGACAATCGTGTGCTACCATGTGGAGACAACACTAAGCAGTAAATAGATATTCTCTTACATCCCGGGTCCCTTGCAAACTGACACACACCCAAACAACGCAAACATGAATAAAACAAAAACACGACAGCGTCCAAAATAAACCTGTAACACAAACATTCTCTCCGCTTGACAGAAGCTGCAATGACTGACAGCAGAAGGTAACACAAGCCACATGAGGTCAGCTGTGTGCATGTGAGTCAGTGGCTTCATGTGTGGTGTTAACAGTCGTTCACAGAGCAGCTGTGAGCTGCTGAGGAGAGCGTTTCACAATCGACTGACCGTGTTTTCCTTTCGCTGTGTCAAATAACTTCCAGTGTAACACAAATACAAGTGTGTGTGTGTGTGTGGATATGTACACGTCTCCCCTGCTGACAGAAATGCAGGCGCGTGTGTGTGTGTGTGTGTGTGTGTGTCAAAGCCTGTAAGAGCGTTTGTCAATGTTAATGTGTTCTTTTTTACTTGGTTGTTGTCATGGAAACTTGCTGATATCCAGATCCTTGGAGAGAAATCACACACTGCTGCACACACACACGCGCACACACACACACACACACACACAAACAGAACTTTAGGCGTTGAGCAGCTCGTCCGCGGAGCGTCCGATGGCATCGGGGTTGGAGAGGGGGTCCAGGTCTGCGAACAGGTTGAACCAAGCAGACATGTCTTTGGATCCACCTGGAGCGGCTACACACACACCACACACACACACACACACGTTGTTAGAGGAAGGTTTAGGTTTAGTTTTGCTTTTTCACAGACAAGAACGCAGACTGAGGAGAGTTTACCTTTAGCTGCTGGACTTGGAGCCGGTTGAGCTGATTGGTTCTGCTCAGGAGGCGGCTGCAGGGGCGGAGCTTGGAACATAGGCGGGGTTGCCCAGCCTGAAAGACAGAGCAGAGGGATTCTAAAAGTTAGTCTTCTGTGTCACCAACAGTGATTGGTCGGTGTGCTGCAGTGAGCGCATCCCTCCAGCGGAGTGCGCTGTGGCTGACCTGTAGAGCTCAGGCTGTGATCCAGCAGATGGGAGGGCAGGAAGCCTGTGGGGCTGGGGGGGTTCGAGGGCGGACGCGCTGCCGGCCCGCTACTCGCCGCTCCCGTGCTCGACGGAGGGACGCTGGGAGGGTCAAACATCCCAAAAGCATCCTGCCACTCTCTGCTGAACTCGTCGCTGGCCCCCGGGCCCAGGCTCAGGAGGTCTTTGAGGAAAGCCATGTCGCCCCTTTCGGCGTCTTCCTCCTCTGGTCTCAGCCCTGTACCGGCACAGTGGGGGGGGCCACCTGAGAGGAGAGGGAAGGGAGGACAGACAAGAGGGGCGATGTGTTAGACCAGATGTTGCTTCTGAAAAGGCCAGATGAGGATCTGAGCAGAGACAGGTTGTTAACAGAGGAGGGACCTCAGTAAAGAACAAGTAAAGGAGGTAGCTGTCAAGAGGAAAGACCTTTAATGCTGAAACCGAGCTTTCTTTCAGGTAACTGCAGGAGCTGAGCCACCTGTGCTCCTCCTGCTTATGAAAGAGGGCTGGGAATTTTATTTGAGGAAAACTAAATAAACAAGAGCGCTCTATCGAGATTCAGGTTGGCAAGATTCATTCAGAATGACGCGTGAAATACAAGATGGGCTGACTTTGGACCGGCAAACCTAAATAAGACAGCCACTATCAACACAGTGAGGGAGCCTGATGATGAGAAATAATTATTAAATCTAATGTGTTTGAATCCCTGCTCTAGGTCTTCATCAGGGTAAACGTTTGCCAGCAGGGAATCCTCTTGTGATATTCGGACCATGGAACTACATTTCCCATGTATACTTGCATGACAAAGCCCAGGTGGGCTCTGTTGGATGTTGTTAAAAGCTGTGGGATTCCCCCTTTGTCAAACATTTGCTCTGACGCCTGGCTTTATCGTCAAGTACTTGTTTGCAGAGCTTCCTTTTCTCTGTGTGAGTCTGCTGATCGTCTCACATCAGAGCCGTCATTCAAGCTGCTCAAACACAGAATTCATGGTTTTCCCTTGGTTAGAAATAAGGATGTTGCATAGAGCTAGGATAGCTGTTTCCCGTCTGTATGCTGAGCTAACTTCACTGTAAATACAGCCCAGAAAATCAAAGAAGTGAGTCTCGGAAAGCGAAGAAGATGACACAGGTGAAGGAAGCAAAGCCCCTGGCAGGCGGCAGGCAGGCTGAATCCAGATCCAGAGTGCAGAAGGAAGCAGAGTGGAAATCCCAAGAGAGGTGAATTTGTTCACAACGAAGCAAAGTCAGGTGGGAAAGCGGAGAAGCAGCAAGAATTCACAGGTAGAGGAAAGAGCAGACAGCAAGCCGGTTTACCGGTGGCAGGCAGCTGCGAGAGGCTGGACTGGAGGCTTCTAAAGCCCCACGCCTCACTGGGGTCTTCACTCTGAAGAGGAGGCAGGAGCTGGGGCTGGAGAGGGAAGTTTTCTGGGGCTGCGAGCGCCGACTGCGGCAGATTACAGGCCATGAGCATCAAGTCGTCATCAGAGCCCACTGACAGTCCTCTGAGGTCTTGCAGGGCTGGAGTAGGTTTAGTTGGTTTTTGGTGCGCTGGGATTAAAAGGATCATAAAGCCGACAGGCATCCGGTCCACAGTCAGCTGCAGCAATCCCAATGTACACATCTGTACTGTTTGCACTAGTGCTGGCTACAGAAAATGCCCGAGAATACAGTCACACGCAGGAAACTTACCACTGTCACTGGGTTGGCTCTGCCTGTCACTGCTGTGGGCGGGGTCTGGAGGGGGACACACATGGTTTTTTCATTTGACAACTTGACATTAAAAAACTAAAATAACAGGAGTGCTGTTAAAAAGCAGCTCATTGCTTCTCAAGGAGATTTTTGCGAGACTGTTTGATAGCACATTATTGTACTAGATTCTCTTTTGAATTATGCTGCTGGTGGAGTTTGATATCTACATTATATGTATTCTAGTATTTTAGAGCAATAATTGCAGACTGAAGTTTCAATTTGAGGAAAACTATTTCTACCTGTGTTTTGATGACTTTTTATTTTATTTCTTATGTTGGAAATTGCTTATTTTGTCTGATTAACCCACAGAAGGAGGTCATGTAAGAATCACTGACATAAGACAAAAACAAATCTTCACAAATAAGAAGCTGGAACTAGAGAATGTTCGGAACTAATCCATACCAAAAATAGGTGCTAATTGCAATTTATTATTTATTATTTGAGCTCTAGATTCCAGCTTCACAGAGGTGAAATTACTAAACTGACACTTTACATTGTATGATCACAGATAATAAGCAATGGATCCTGATTTGCTCTTACAATACACAAAGATCCTTCGGCATGTCTGATCCTTTCATGTTTTAAGGTTCTAAGGTTGTGCCACAGTAACTGAGACAAAAAAACTGTAACTCTGTGTGTCAGCCTACAGGGGGCAGCACTTACCTGCGTTGGAGGCACTTCCTGATGGCTTGTCGTCATCCAAGGACACCAGACTGAGGATGAAGGAAGGAGGGAGGGAGGAGGGGGGA
>NW_023340206.1:7659144-7664193 GCF_004916995.1 Morone saxatilis
GTAGCCTCTATTTGATTTGGAGCTGCAGTCTCCGGGGGGGGGGGGGCTATTCTAAAGCCCTCAACTACCACCTGGATCATTACTGATCGTCACATCTAAAACCTGCCACACACACACACTTACTCGTAAGAAAACACGGGCTTTACGTTGGCCTCGTGTTTGATGAAGACATAGCTGAGGTGGCAGTGTGCAGAAAAACAGACAAAGGGCAGAGCAGACGGCCGGGTGTGTGTGTGTGTGTGTGTGTGTGTGTTAATCACAACAGAGGACAGAGAAGAGCAGTTGCGTGAAAACAGAGACAGATGGGATGGCACGACCTGTGTGTGTGTGTTAGGAATGGACAAACATCACACTACATTTGCTTTATTAACGGTACAGAAGAGTGTTTAGCGTGTTCTCTCACTTGTCTGTGTTGCTCTGTAGAGCTTTCTCCTTCTTATCCTGTTGTTTCTGTAAGTCCGTTATTTCCTCCAGTGGGTCGCGCAGGTCCTGTAGGAGGGGAGAAAAAGAGATAAACGGAGTATAAAGACACAGACCACTGCAGTCACAATTGGGCATTCGTACTGTGTCGTTTCTAGTACTTTGAGTGTGGTGAACTGGTATGGTACGTGTCCCTGGAAGGCCTCGTGGATCCCCGACATGGCGTGGGCCGTCTTCTCCCAGAACTGCAGCAGAGTGGTCTGACATGACAGGAAAAGACATGTTGAAGAAATGAGACAAATGAGCAGGTAGACGGATCAACAGGCTTATTCCAGAAACATGAGTGGTGAATAGAAGAGCTGATGACGCCCTCTGAAAGCTTGGGATTATCTTAATGTGACTGAAACATAAGCTAACAGAGACATACCTGGTAGGTACAGAGGGAGTGTGAGAGCATGTTGCAGCGGCTTGCTCCCAGCATGTCAACCTTCTGACACACGTCATTCTTCAGCTTCTCAAACTGGCCCTTCGTCCCTCTGACCTGGGCTTGGACCTGACGACAGAGGGGCAATGCAACCGTTTAGATCATAAAAGGAGTTTCGACCCCGCGCCCCGATTCACCCAAACCAGCAGGTCCTCCCACCTTGCGGAACTTTTCCAGCTGTTTGTAGGTGTCTGGGTCCAGTTCTTGGGAGACGTCTTTCATCCAGAGCAGAGCTCCTCTGTACTCGGTGCGGGCCTTCTCCATACGGCTGACTGTCAGCAGCGTGTCGGCGATGGCACGCCGCCTGAACGTCTCCACTTCCTGGTGCAAGCGGTGCAGTGGCGGGCAAAGAGCCATCCTTTGAAAAAAAAAAAAAAGCAGGAAAGATGCAGTGTGAGGATGTTAGAGAATGAAATCAGTATCCAGATTGTTCAGAATACACTGTATATCCGTTGCTTCTAGTCATTGGCGTTTTCATTTGCTGCTGCTGACCTCTGCTTGGCGGAGGTGCACAGGGCCTTGCTGGTGGCGTCCATCATGTTGCCAGCCTTCGTGCGATCGTGTTCGGCCTGGAAGCGCAGGAACAGGCCGAGCTCGTTCTCTTCCTGAGACAAGCCTGGGGAAAGCACAGCATACACACCAAAGACTAAATGAGACCTGCAGACTGAGGTTTTGCACCCACATTTTTTTGGCTGTGGTTAAATCCCTTTTACGAACCATCTGAAGCTGAAGAAGTGTTTCCCAAAAGAGGAGGAATTGGAAATGACATGTTTCTTAAATGTCTTTATTGTTTTTCTTTTAATTGCATCTTTAAGTCCATAATCGTGACCACTGACACTAATTTAAAGTGATGTTTGAATTAGGAAGTGAGAAAATACAACTAATGAACACACAACTAACCGTGTGCTGTGATTGAGTTTGGGAGAATTATTTAGCAGTTCGTCAGTGAGGAGATATCATGCAGTGGGTCTAGTTTGGACTGCGTCACTCACGTGTGATCCTGTGCTGGTACTTCTCGATCACCTTCAGCAGCTCCGTGCACGTGGACTGAACCGAGCGGAAAAACTGCAGAGACAAAACCGGTCCGATCAGAATACCTGACACACAAAATAGTTCTACTTCTTTTTTTAAAGATTTTCTGCCACTTTGGAAAATATAGTCTTGAAAAATAAGTTACACAGTGTGAGGTCTGTAACCTCTCAGTCAGTACACAAGGCGTATTCTCCTCTGTCTTGCTTTCTGTCTGGCAGTCGGCCACCTCTCCTCCCGTCTGCTAGACAACAACAGGGACTAAAGGAGGAGAGCGCGTCATAGCAACACAGATTTCGAGGCCACTCCGGCGCTGCCGTCTGATGGGAAGGGAAGGTGAAGATGTTCTTCTTCCAACGAGCCTTCTCCTACGAGCAACACGTCCTTCTTTGCTCTATTTCACATCTGTTACTAAAGTTTATAGCATATTTAAGTCTATTGTACATACTTTATTGTGATACCTGTAAAAACTATAGTTATATTTTATTTTTGTTTAATCTAATTGATCTTATTGTGTCTTTATATAGCTGAGCTGACCATGTCATTATACCAGTGACCCTGTGTTAAGCTACATGATGAATGAAAACAAAATAAAAAATCAAATGTTGTTCAGTAAAGCTTTTAATATTGTACATCTTTTTTTTATCTCTTCTATAAATGTATTCTGTTATTTTTCAGTTAAACAAGAAAAACAAGAATGTGGTGGGTGGTTTTTATCTACGTCTTTTGTTTTTGTGAGAGATGTGCGTTAAAGAGAGCACCTGATTTTAAAAACGGGTTTAAAACTGAGGCTGTAATAGAGCACAGGGAGGAGGTGACTTGAACGTGTTACTGATTAACTGTAGAATAAACAGTCACCACCTTCAGTCGCTGAGCCTCGGCTGTGGTCAAACACCGGTCGGCGTCAGTAAAAGAGGAGCGGACCTGCACGCAGCCGGAGATCTGTTTATTGAGCGAAGCTGATCGATTCTTCAAGACCGTCTTTATTTAATGGCAACTGCTCCGTCTGAGTCACAGTAATACGGCAGGGGATGGACAGAGGTAGATGGAGATAAACATCCACGCCTGTATTTGTGCAGCATAGACAAAAGAAAATATGATTCAACATGCATTCACTTTCAACTGGATGAAATGTTGTTCTGACGCTTGAAAAACGATACAAAAATGTCAGCTATCAAACATGTTTAACCCGAATGGACTAAAAGCTGTTGTGAGGTTTCACTCAGCTCATATCACGCACAAAGCAAAAGCGGCCGAGATGAAATTTGAGAACGCTCCGAGGCAATTCCGCGATTAAAACCCCCGATAAAATCAGGTTAGCTGTAAGGCTGCCGTCCAGAAGCGGCTCCAAATCGAATCTGCCCCAGTGGCTTTAATGCTCTGCTGCTCAACAGGGAGCTCAAAGTCGAGATGAAATGTGTGAAGGAGATGGAGGAAAGCAACACAAACAGACCTGCTCTCAGAAATCTGCTCTGAATGTACTCTCTTTTTCGCCCATCAACACTTTCCCCTTCCTTTCTGACTTCGTCTCACCGGGGTTGAATGGAGGGACAATGAGAGCAGGAGGACAGAAGAAGCCTGATCTTGTTCCAGAGCAAACAAAAGCCTCACAGTGTCTGTCTCTCTCTCTCTCTCTCTTTCTAACAGCTCAATGAAACTCTACCACGGCCCCGTCTCACAGGACCGCACCGTCCGCCAGCCTGTCACAACTAAATGCCAGCCAGGTTTCAGCCAGTCCCAACTGTCGGGAATCAAACCCGGTGGAAGGTATAAACAAAAACTATATGAAAATAGCCAATCTTATTGCTGATGGTCTCTGTATGACCTGAATAAATACACATCAATATTAAATGAAGACTGCTTCATAACCAGTTTTTACATAGCTGTACTGGTATTTTTAGTTAAGTAATGGATCTGAGCACTACTTTCACTACTGAACTCGGTCCACGTACACCCACACCACCGTAACTACCTAACCAATTACCTGCATTCTCGACTTACCAATTAGCATGCTCACTGTGACTCTTTTACATGTTTTTACATACTGATTTGGTTTGCTCCAGGCTACAGTTACCTGAGGCCATTAGTCTCTTTCTGAATGAACCCTGACTGGCGATCTCCCACAAAGGTCGGTACGCAAGAATAGCGTGGCAGGACGTGACATGGAAACACAGCTTGTGTTGTTGCAACTCCTGCCGAACGCCAAAAACAGGATTTCATGTCTCCTCTCCTACCTCCAGCTTGGCGTCCAGGTCGGCGTCTGAGGCCACCACGTACTCGTCCTCCTTCTTGCCCGTGGCTTTGATGAGGACCTGCTTGGTCTTCCAGAACTTCTTCTGCATGCGAGCCATCACCGAGCTGTCCTCACCGAGCAGAGCCCGGCCGCCGCTCAGCATGTCCCCCGTAAACCTGTGGCCAACAGCTCAGTCAGGGACACTAGTAGGACATTCATTTCATTATCCATTATTTTCTAGATGAATCGGTTGGTCTATAGAACGATGGAAAATGGGGAAAAATGTCCCCAGTGTGTAAAAGTCCAAGGTGGTGTCTTTAAATGTCTTCTTTTGTCAGTCCGAAATCCAAAAGGAAATACATATTCATGATTATAAATAAGATAAAAGTAGGAAATCTCCATATTAAGAGGCCTAATACAGCATTTTCTGACATTTTCTGCATGAAAAATTACTTTATTATCAAACTAGCTGCCGACTGATTAGTTAACTAACAGTTTCTACCTGAGTGTTCAGTTGTGCTAATAACAACAGTGTTATATAGAGAAGAATAATGGTACTGTCTGCAGTTTAGTATCAGTTTAGTGAATATGAACACATACCCGTCCATCACTGGATATCTGCCTCTCTCTGATCTGAAGACAAAAAAAAACAGAGCAAAGTTTAAGCTTTGGAGGATAAAAGCATCCAAAAGTGTCATAAATAAAGTAAAGAAAAATAACAACACATGTATATGATTGTTCCTTTTTTTTTTTTTTGTCCTGTGCACAGAAAGAGCAGGCATTCATCTAAAACTGAAGCCTGCACACTTTAACTAGATAAGACTTCGTGTAACAATGAGTGAAACAATGAAACTGCAGCTGGTTGTCCCTGTTGAATCTTCCT
>NW_023340206.1:7664222-7670146 GCF_004916995.1 Morone saxatilis
CACACACACACACACATCAGCAGGCACGATAACAACAGCTGTTTCCCTCCCCAGTGCATTTATAATGGGGTTATAAGCGGTTGTCAGACCGGGATAATCTGTGGCTGGACCAAAACCCATCGGTGCTACAGGCGAAACAACCTAATCTAACATGGTTGTTGGGAGCAGGGAGCAGACACCTGCGACTTCAGGGGACTCAGGAGCCAGCTGGCTGCCGAGCAGGTGTTCAGTTACAACAAATGCTGCCTTCGTGGCACGGAAACAGAGAAAAAAAGAGCAAAGAAAAGGGTGGCATTCATAAATCCTGCGGATGCACTCACGATAAAGGTGTGCACGTAGAAATAAGTCGAAACTGTAGCCGTCAAAACCTGCTAGAAAACGTCAGTGAGGCAGCTTGTTGTGTGCTAGGAGCAGCGGAGCTAAGCAGCGACTGTCGAGGCCATGTTAGGAAAAAAAATACCTTTATGGACATTTAAATTAAACCAGAGCGTGGTTTTATCTTATACTCATAATGTAGTAATAATAATAAAACAAAAATAACTGTACCTTTCACCTTGCTTTTGGCTTTATCCAGCAGTGCGAGCATCTATGCGGCGCAGCTCTGCTAGCCTCCTCTCACACAGCCGATCACTGACTCACAGAAACAGGATATGCAAAGCGGCCGTGTCGCCGTCCGGACACCAGGGGGCGCTGCTGCTGCTGCTCAGGCCACACCGAAGATCTTCTATTGCAAAGATGTGGAAGATAATAAGAGTGGCCCCTAAAAGCCTCATAACCAGGATCCTCACTTTCAATGTGTTGCAGGTGTCTTGCTCGGAGGAAGCAGGGGTTTTTAATTTGATGCTAGTGAGAGGTTGGATGTGGATAAGATCTGTGAATGAAATGTGGGAGTCTTTTTCTGGTCAGCTTATTGAAGCAAGGGCCACTCACGTTTGCAGAGTGGTTTATGACATTTTTTATCATTTGCCTTATCTGATAAATGTTGGAGAGGATGAATGTTTATCAACCCGCTTTAAACTGCTTCAGTTGGATTATAACCTCCCTGTTTCTCTGCTTGTTAGGTTTGGTTTGGTTTCAAAGGAAAAAAAGTCAATAAAATGGCAGAATTAGCCATATCTATATCATCTTTTCAATAAAAGCAGACTCTGATCTTTTAATACAATAAAAAAAACAGTCAAAGTGGGGAGATAAGAGTGACAACTCTGTTTTATCTCCTCTCTGGTCAAACCAGTCTGAGGAGGAAAAGGATCTGCAGCTATTCACGAGACAACAGGGTTTTCTTTTCCTAGTGAAAACATGAGGAAGTTAATAATGTGAAAAAATGTAAAACACGTCAGACCCTAACACACAATATTTAATGGAAATTCCCAATATAAGAGCATAATTACTGATTTCTTACTTCGATCATCAATAGTCTAATTAATCAACCTGAATGTAAAGAAACCAATAAAAATCCAATAATTGAATGATTTGTATGTCGAACTTTTTCTGGTAGTTGTTATTATATCACAGCCACCATCAAAATATCACAAATTTCACAAAGAAAAACACTAAACAATGACACATTAAATAGAGGAGACTTTTTGGGAGACAAAATTAATTTATAGTTTTCTTGGGGTTACAGGAAAACAAAAAAGACAATCATAAGAAAATGCGTAAAAATGAAAAGAGGGTCTAAAAATAACCAGGACAGCAACAAACAAAGCAAGCAACGTCTTGTACAGTAGAAAAGTCAAAACCACTGCTGCTTCCGTCTGCCTGTCACAACACTGATACTGTGTATAATATACGGTAGGTCTGTCCGTAGTGCAGTGATTGACGAGGTGGATCTCTGCGGTCCGAATGTGGAGCCTACGCCCCCGCATCTGTCTGACAGGCTGAGTATCTGTAGGTGTACAGCTTGTTATCTGCACCTCCGCTCAACATCAGCTGCAAACAGAAACGGATAAAAGAGATGGCAAATTATACACTGATTTTGCATGAGGCACATATAGACTCTTCAGTATGTTGGTGAATTTTTGTTTCATTTATCTACATCCATCCTCCATCTTACCCCACTTTCTGTCCAGTCCACGCAAAACACTTTGTCCTCGTGGGCCGCCAGGTCATACAGAGGAGCCTTACAGCTGCGTCACACAGGAAAGAAACACATACATGTTAACTGTATTCTCTGAATGCCTTTTATTACACACACAGTGAAGAATATGAGACCCACAAAAAAGTCACTAGTGTTGGGATGCAGTGGGTGTAGGCTGGAACAGCTCCTTGGTTCTATAAACAAAGACGGGAAGCTTGTTCCACCTCTGGCAGAAAGCTGTTTACTTTCAGATGTGTGGACTGAACAGGATG
This sequence comes from Morone saxatilis, assembly GCF_004916995.1. Lineage (NCBI taxonomy): Eukaryota > Metazoa > Chordata > Actinopteri > Moronidae > Morone > Morone saxatilis. The sequence continues at coordinate 7,666,572 of NW_023340206.1, forward strand.
TCCTGTCTGCGCAAATGACCTTTAAATACTGTAACAGCCCGGATAATGACCCAGCATAAGTGCTAATTACCTGCTGAGCATGAAATTAAAGTCTATTTGAAAGTATAAAAGTCTTGATGGAGTAAAAATACAAAAGAAGGAACTGGGATTTATGCATTCAGTGGGAGCCAATGGGCTGGTGCCACAGAGAGCAGAGGGAAGTATTAAACATGGTTGGTGTTGCGCTTTTTCTACGAGTTTCAGTTACAACTTCTGACTGGAGCACAAATATTCCAAAGTACACACTGTAAACTACGTCTTTCACAGACCTTCTGGTGTCCCACAGTTTGACCAGGTTGTCAAGGGAACCGGAGACCAGCTGGTGCTCATGTGACGGCGCCCACTTGACGGCGGTGACCCAGCCAGTGTGGGAGGTCAGAGACAGCAGCACCAGCGACCCGTCTGGAGAGGAGAGGAGGCGTTTATACCCGTGAAGAGGAAGAGTGAGGAAAAGTGCTCGCAGGGGGTGGAAATAAAACAGCTGCTGCTATAACACAGCTATGATTGTGTATGGCACTGAGACGTCGGTGGTATTTAGAGCACCGTGGTACCTTTGGTGCGAGGGTCCCACAGTCTGATGTGTCTGTCCGTGCTGCCTGAGGCCAGCCGTCGACACAGAGGTGAGTAGGAAATACAGTTAAACACTTTACTGCCCGTCTGTGGAAAGGAGAAAAAATAAAGAGTTTATGATGGGAAATGCCAAATAAAAGAGTGTCCAAATGTTTCTAATTTTACAAGACTACAGTGTTTTCCCTGTTTGAGTTTAAAAGTGCAACTATGTGACACAATCAAAAGCATGAAGGAGACGACATTCACTGAGAGTGTATAACATTTTCAGACTGAAAGAAGCATCTATTAAATATGGAGGAGGCATTAAGTCACAATTAGACCTTCAGATACTGACGGTAAATAAAAATGCAGACAAAAAAAACATGAAATAGTGCCTGTAGTTTTATTCTCAGGTTCAGCTCGCCTTCATGTCGACTGAGAGGCAAAACCCAGGGCAAAGAAAGTCACAAATTTCTGTCTATTACAAAATAATTCAGTTTGTTCTACAAGTTCTGCTTTGTCAGTGCGTTTCTCACCAGCGTAGTCTTCATTCCTCCCGTCTCGACGTCCCACACGCGGATGGTGTGGTCCCACGATGCACTGCAAAGCTCCTCGCTGTCGCACCACAGGACAGACGACACTGCCTCGTTGTGTCCAGATAACGTCATCAGGGGAGTCTGTGTCAGCGAGAGAGAGAAAACGAGAACCTTACATTCGACACTTTGACTAATGCGTCGGTTTTTATATGATCGGGGACATATAGCCCACTCACTCTGGTGAGGCCGAGCTGTTGAGTCTTCTGTTTCTTCCTCGGCCTGTCAGCTGGCTCCTCAACCTCGTCCGCCTCATCTGTGGGCACTGAGAGCGCCGGACAAAGGTTGTAGCTTGTTAGAGATTTACTTTTTTATTCAGTAATGCTTAAGATGCAATCAATCATTGTGGCAACCGACCTGCTGACCAGATCTTCAACATTTTGTCCCAGGAGCCACTGCAGAACTATGTGGGAGAAACACAAATAACAACCATGAAAGCCCTTAAAGTTGTCCCTCATCATCCTCCAACTCATCTCGACTGCATCCCTCTATTACCTTTGAGCCGGTGGGGTCTGTGGCAACGGTGTCGACGCTCCCCGTGTGTCCCCGACAGCAGTGTCTGGCTTTCACCTTGTTCCTCTCCGAGTTCCACTCCCACAAGAGGACGGTTTGGTCCAGAGAGGCCGTCAGGAGCAGAGAGGTCAGACCGTCTGCGCAGAAATACCAACACAGATGTTTTTAGGAAAGGTTGTGTCGTTATTACCGGCAGAGTGGGTGTCTGCTATTCCGTCCTGCTCACCTCTTTTCACCCAAGCTACGTCTTTGACCACATCTGTGTGTCCGGCCACCGTCATCACCGCCTTGCCCTCCACTGACCAGATCCTGGCCGTCTTGTCATATGACCCTGTTAGGATCCTGCAAAAAAAAGATATAAAAAGTGAGCAAACTGTAAATTTCAAGCACAAATGTATTCAGACCCAAAAATGAGTGTATTGTACAAACATACACTTTCTAGTCAGGGGTTTGGTGTCATCTTACCATTCAGCATCGGCATCTACGGAGCTAATCCAGTCATCGTGCATCATACACTCCTCAGGCTCTGGAGCTGTGATCCTCTCTACGTACTCTATCTCCACCACATCTTCCTGAGACACAGAGACAGGCGCGCTGATGCATAAATATCTGAAACATACTTTAGTAACTGTGAGTCACTAGAAGTACTGAGTGCCTTAATGCAAAAGACACACGGCATTTAAAGCTTTGAGGACGGACATACCGTGGATATGCCTTCTGTCTCCATGTGAGTGGAGAGCGACGTTCGCAGGAACTGACCCCTGACCAGGAAGTCAAACTCCACTTTGCTGTGAGATGCTGTAAGAAACGAGAAACAACATATGAATTCAAGATATTACACGTGTGAAGGGTCTGATACAACTTAGGCTTGGTATAAAGAATAGAAAGACAATATACACAATGAGAAGTAATGCTTAGTACTAATATAAACTGTGCTTATATTTACATAACCGGGTGTCATTTCTTTCACAATAAGATGCTACAGAAAGACCGGGCTCTCAAATGTAGACTCAGCTGTGTGCCAGACATAGTAAAACATACGTATTCATGTTTAAAGCAGAGTGTGATTTCTCTTTACCATTTTTAGCCTCCAGTAGTTTGTTGATGACATTGCTGAGGTCCTGCACCTCAGCGCCAGCAGGGATGGAGAAAGGGACATCATCTACAACATACCTATAAAACAAGAAAATAAAACAATATATACAGGTTATTGTGTATTCAAAGTGTGCAACAAATCAAATCCACACACACACATACACACATTAAATATTAAATTATTAATTTATCAGATAAGTTGCTGTATAACAGATGTAAATGTGAGTTAAATCATCTATTAGGATTAGATAGGTGAATCCACAATAATTAGAGGCTAAACTACCATTTACAGTACACATACAAGGGTAAGTAAAGACTGTTTACTGTAAGTTACAGCTCGTTAGCCAGCCTGCTAGCTGCTCCTGTGTCTTTAGTTATAGTCCAATGTGTCGTTAAAGGGAATCAGAGCTCACCTTTTGTTCTCCGTGAAGAATCTCGCTTGTAACTGCGACATTATTCTTTCTGTATTTCTCCACTAACGCTAGAAGTCCAAAGGTACGGCTCAATGCTTAATCTGCTCCTTCATAACACATCTGAGGCTCTCATGTAGTCAGTCCTGCCATGTGGTACTAGAGTCAGGCTCTCCAGCAGAGCACAGATTCAGCAGAAGTGGTTGAGGATGCGGATCTGTGCTCCTCTAGTAATGTCTGCCAGTAGCATCCAGATCCTGGACTCTATTATAATTAACAGGATTTTATTCTATTCACTCTCTGAAATAAAAATCTATTAAAATTACAGCAGCTTTTTTTATTTATTTTTTTTATTCTTCGTTTGTTTTTATATTTT
>NW_023340206.1:7670171-7677169 GCF_004916995.1 Morone saxatilis
AAACAAAATAAAAATACGCCACTATGAGTAAATGTCTAATTGTTTAGCAAAATGTACATCAAATGATAAATTATCAAAGTAAAAGTACTCATTTCCTGTTCTACTGTACTGGAGATGCTGTGGCAGTAGTTGTGTATTCAGCACATTACTGTTGTAGTTGGTCGATGGGGGAAAGTCCATTTTGAGCTCATGTACATTATTCTAAGTACATTTATTCGAGTAAAATATTGTACAGCTGATGTACTCGTACTATATTTGAGTATTTCAATTTTGTGCTACTCTACTTTATGTACTAATACTGTACTTTTCATTGCATTATGTTTATTTGATAGATGACTATATTAGGTTAAGCTACTCTGCAAATATAAAATTAGTCCCACCTTTATCTGCTGCAGCATTAAAATAATATACCCATTAATAAATCATTAATTACAATAATAATAATAGTATCTGGTATTATTTTTAAATGGGCCATTCTGCAAAGTATATTTTGATGCCAATATTCTTCTATAGTTTTGAATTCAAGACTTTATTTTTATACAGTGGTAGAAGATCTAGAAGTACTGCTGCCAATGACAATCTTCAAAGTAACTAAAGCTCTCACAAGTAGTGGAATAGGACTACAAGTACCATGAAAGTTAAACACTAGTAAAGCACAAGCATCTCATTGGTACTGATTTACATTCCACCTATTGGTAATCTAATGAAGTGTATTGTGCAATTTTACTGATTCATCACTATGTAACAGCGACCACAGCAGACACAAGAGGCAATTACAAGTTAGTGGCACATAATTTTATATTCATACAGCTGCAGCGCATACAACTAAAATACACCATTACAGCAAAAAAAAAAAAAAAAGTGTATTTCACCGGGGCAGATGTTCTGTCTTCGACAATAAAAAGAGAACTGGGCAAAGGTTCCTTTTCAGCTTCTGTGCTGACTTTGATACATGTCTGATACAGATGTGTTCACAAATAAAAATCAGGGTAGTACATTTCAAACGTATTACAGAGAAATAAAAAAAAATTACATTATTCACTCATTTTACAACTGGAAATGCACTCAGTGAGATTTCGAACCACAACTCACTCGCAGTGATAAAAGGAGATGACATTTTGCCCTTTAATGTGAACTCTTTGCCCTTATTAGATATAAATGTATGACACAAAACTAAAATGACATAAAAACTAAAACAGAAAATATATACACTCTCCACTCTCTCAGTCATCATCTTCTTCCTCTTCTTTGACCTTCTTTTTTTTCTTCTTTTTCTTCTTTTCTGTTGACTGAAGAGAGAACAAGAGTGAGCACAAATATTCAACAGAAACACACTGGGAAACTTAAAGCTCTTACGAAGCGTCTTTAGATCAAGTTCCTACCTCTGTTACTGCTACCTCTTCCTCCTCCTCTTTTGGTTCCTCGGCTTCAGCCTCCGCTTTCTTGTCCTTCTTTTTCTTCTTCTTTTTCTTGGGAGTCTCCTCTGTTACTTCTTCTTCCTCTTCTACAAAACATGCATTCAAAAAAACACCTTTAGCATCATAAACAACATTGTGGACTTATTTAATTACACCTGGATATCATTACACCCACCAGCTGTTACGGGTTCCTTTTTGGGCTTTTTGGATTTTTGGACGACTGGCGTTTCAGGCTGGTCAGCGGCCTCCTCCTCCTCCACCTCCTCAAACTTCCTCTTCTTGGAAGTGGAGGGAATGGTAGAATCGCCAGACGGATCGTACATTCTCACTTCACTGTGGAGGAGAAGCGAGAATTTAACACATTTTAGATTTACATGTGAGGAATCTATTATCTTCAGTGAGGGAGCAGTTTGTGACTTTTTACCTCTTGTGCTGGTATTTGTCTGCCTTCGCCATTGCTTTGCCCGTTCCACTGATTCTACGGATCTGAGAAGGGGGAAAAATGGAGACACGATCAGATGATCAGCAGAAAGAGAGCACAGAGCTAACCCATCTGGGCCAGTATGTATACAACGATGAGTAAATCAGTTCTTGCCACTGCCTGCAGGGATTGTGTAAAAAAGTGTTGAAATAAGGACTAGAATTTAATCCCTATAATACCCTCCCCTCAAGCGTTGACTTTAAGACCCCACTATTTTACTCAGAGTGGCTTTATACATACAAGACCTGGAATTTCAGTAGATTTCAGAGTGGCACTCATGATAAATCTCTGTTGTAGCTGTACTTACTCCTTTCTCCTCCAGCTGGCGCAGCCTGGATTCCAGTTTGGCACGGTTCTCTGCTCCCATTTCTGCATTTGTGTCCTCTCCCAGGGCATCATAGCGAATAGCCAGGGATGCTTTAGCTGCCAGCATTCTGGAGATCTGGACAGATATTACAGAACAAAAACAGAACCCATGTTTATTTTCCAACCAGCAGCCAGATGATCACTACCTATACAAGTTATCGCTCCTTCTCAATGTACCTTGCCCTTATTCTTGGCAGAAGTCTGGCCCACTAGGGAGGCGTGGTAGATGAGACCGTACTTTGGTGTGTCTTTGCGGGTCTTCAGGGCTCTAAACAGCGCCTTCTCTGCTCCGAGGATCTGAACTGTGGAAGCCGGATGCTTTGCCAGATTCAGAAGGGAGCCTTAAAAACACACACAAAAAAAAAAAACAGACATGTAAATACGATGCTCTCGACTGTACCTGCACACTGGGCTTCCGAACGCAAGCTCAGATGAGGTAGTGACTTAAAAACATCAGTCTTTTTCAGGAAAATGACATAACGTCGTCATCATCACCGCTTGGCTGGTTTCCTCGCACCCACCATCTCTGAGACGTACCTGCGTGTGAGATGAGACGGGCGCCGACCAGCTCGCCCACCATGACTGTCAGGTTGGGGGCGATGGCCATCATTCGGTTCTTCAGGTAGTCGTACAGCTGCGTGCGGTAATCTGAAATATCAATCACCTGTGGAAAACAGAAGGTTGGTTTTATAACTGCCAGGAGAATAATAATGACTTAAACGCACTGGAAGGGGCAGGAGTCGTGAAATGTGACTGTTCAGATGAGGTAGTGACTGAAAAACCCACATGATTTGTTTCAGGATAAAGACAAATGTCGTCATCATCACCACTGTCACTCGAGCTCTCTGCTTTAAAAAAGGGACGTACCTGATCACACAGGTGTTTGATGTTTTCGATGTCCTGTTCCGACACTTCTGTTCCCATGGAGATCTCAGCAGCCAGTTTAACCTCTGACTCGATTTCCTCGGGGAGGAGGTCTGACAGATCGGAGCCGGCCACGTTTGTGCGATCACCTGGAGAACCACAGATACACATTTAGCATCCCAGGAACTCTCATGTGGTAAAAACTGATCTAGGAAGCATTATGTAAATGAGTTTTAAAAGGGCACATTTATAAGAGAAAGCTTGCATGAACGGTTTAAGACTTAGGCCTTTGTCAGGCAGGGGATGTCTAATGAAATATACTAATGAGTAGCATGATGGGGGATGTATTTTTGGACATCGCAGCATCTGATTAATCAACTTCGACCTTTAAAAAAATAAAATGCATTTGTTGCTAGCCTCATAGCTTCACAGAAGACAAATACTAAATCGCTGGAGTGTTTCTTTAAAATGCAGATTATTCTAACCAATTTTGCGGACAGCTTTGCAGTAGGCCAAGTTGTCGGTGACAATTTTTCCCAGCTCGGGAAAGTGCCAGCCGTACCACTCCCTGCAGCGCATAATGTAGTTGTTAAGCTCCTTATCCAGGTCATCCAGAAGTGCTGAAGAGACAACAAAAACAAAAAACCCACACTCAGTCATACTGCATATTCAAATACAGTAGTGATACATTAGTAATAATTCTAGCTGAAAATATCGTTTAGTGCTTTTCTCATAAAATATACAACTTACAGATGGCCTGCACAATCATAGTGTCCACCTTGTCCGGACTGAACTTCAGCTTGTAGCGGGATAAACTATGGAAGACAGAAAAAAGAAAAGTTATTCACGAGTTACTTCGCACAAAACTATTTGTGCCTCGGGGAGAGACTGCTGCCTCAGTGGTAGTGACGAATGCTGAGGAAAATCTACAGGGATGTTTCAGACAGCAAGTGTAATCATAGGCAGCAGTCGCGTTCACACAAACACTGCAGCTGTGGGCCATCTACCTGTGAGCCAACCCCAGAGACATGGCACTCATCTCCCTGGGAGGAAGTCCAGTGATGAGGCTCTCCATCTGGCTCCTGATGCATCTCATCAGTTCAGCCACAGCGGGGCTGTGGACACAGCTCAGGTCCAGCTTTTCCTGAAAACCAGAGCCGGTTAGAGACGCAACTCTTGCATACAACGCTTAGCTACTGAATACTAACGATGTAAATGTTGGGTCACTTACTTTAATAACCCCACCGAGTTTCACATCGCTGATGGCGAGCTGCTCGTGAGCCTCCTTGGCAACAACTTTCTTCAGCGCTTTCTTCAAGCTCTTGCCAATTTTTCCCTCGACCATTGCAGTGGCAGCTGAGTGGCAGAAGTTACAAACACGACATTAAACACATTTAACAGTCACATAAACTGAGAAATAAAACAGCCAAACTGTCCAATACTGGTTGAATGTACATTTTCTATCCATTCCAAGTTAAAAGAAGGGCCAACCACCTTTTCTTTCTATCTAAACTACGTGCTAAAACGACATGATGTGGTCTCAGGGGTAGTGACGAATACTGTGAAATGCCTCATGTTTTAAATCAGACACAGAAACACATCACAGACCACAGAGCTCAGGTGTACATCAGTGCACAAAGACATGCGCCATTACCTGCTAAGGCCTCTGTTGTGTCCTGAAACTTCTCAAAGTGCTTCAGCTTCACACTGGCAGGGGGGTGAAAAACAAAAACAGTGAGCACACATTGAATCCACTTTGCATGAACAGGCTGGTTGAATCTGTAACATCAGATCCAGCTGCATCAACACTTACACTTTATTCGCCTTCTCAGGAGTTTCAAACTCCTTATACAGGCTGTCGACCTGTTGCAGCTTGGATTCATCGAGGACCTGAAACAGAGCAGAAACTTAAAAGTTAGTTGTCACGCATTAAACAACCTGATGGTGCACATTAAAAATCTAAACTTTGCGTGTAAAATATCTCTGCATGTGTGTTTGACGTCGTGTGGCATTCAGGTTGAGGATCGATCACACAACAGCATCGTCGATTACTTATTTCCCAATATAACGTGAATGTTGTGTCGTGAAAAAAAAAAAAATCTGCATTTATTTAAGTGAGCCCCAACATGCACACGTGGTTACAAGGCCTGTAGCCTGTTAGCTTAGCACAGACAGACACAAACTCAACACAAATGGTGAAATGGTGAATAAAGTGGGAAACAAATTAAAATACTAGTGTTTAATTTACTCTACTGTCATTTGCGTTAATTATAACTGAGCTAACGTGGGCTGAAGGTAACTAGCGGTGTGGCTCAGCTAAGCTACCTCGAGTAAGTAACGCGTAATTATTGCTCATTCTTAAAAACAAAAGGCAGGAAACACACAAAAAGAAAAGCCGAATACATACTTTGAATATCGCGTATCCAGCCGCGGTCTCAAATAAAACGAGCATTTTGGTTACTTCACAGAGTTCGTCCTCTCTCTACCACAGGAGAGGCTGTAAAGTTTCACCACCACCACCACGCTGCTGCTGCTCAGTCTGAGGCACATGTGGCGGCAGGGAGCACCAGGAAACTGAGGGGTTGCCACGTCTGCTCGGTCGATATCGCCCGATACCAGACGTGGTTTTCATTTTAAGTGATATTTTAGCTTGTTTTAAGCACACTGTCCACGTGTTTTATTTTTTTTTACACGCAAAATATGGTATCCGTTTTGTGTATGTGGTGAGATGTTTTTAACGCTGCGTAATTATGTAATATTTATTTAAAAAATTAAAAATAAATAATAAAAAAAGACGGGTTCCGCTCGTTTATGTCATTTAAAGCCGATATAAAGACTTTATATATTTATAATAATTTTTAAAGCTTATCAAAACATATTTTACTTCCTCCACATTTCTATAATCGTGTAAAATAAATTCAACACGGGTTTCCCCTCCGCAACCTGGCAACCCGGGAGGAACTTTACGTTAAATCTCGCGAGAAGTTGCTGCAAACATTAAAATATAACATAAAATAATAATAATAATACAAAATACGTGAGAACACAAAGTTCCACTTTAACATATCAGGTGCAATTTACAAAAAAAAATAGATATTTTATGATAGCTCTCGTTTTATTATTTATCTTTCTAACAGCTCACACGTTTTATCCGCTTCCTGCTCTCCCGGAAGTGACGCGGAGGCGTATAAACTAGAGGAAAAACATGCCCATGTGAGAGCTGCGTGGTGAGTAACTAAATTAACTTCAAATAGACTGCAGTCTCGACGTGGACAAAGACTGAGTACTATGAATGAACCGGGACACTATCCTCCGCCGGACTTCGGCTGTCCTCCTCCAAACTCTATCCAGCACCAACAACTGCCCCGCTCCAGCAGCTTCCACCCCAACATGTGGAGCTGGGGCGACCCGTCCTCGGAGCCCAGCTGGGACCACACTGGACAGACTGGGTGGCATCAAGGGGACGCGACAGGGTTTGGTTTCCCACCAGGTCGTGGGAACTATGGACCTACACGTCCCTACGGTGAGCTGCCTATGAATTGGTTTATTAATGGTGAACAAACCCAAACGACTGCCATCAAATGTATCTGTAAATATGTGAGTGGTACAATGTCTACTTGATGTCTTCTTCTTGAATGTATTGTCTATAACTTTATCCACCAGTCTTAGTGTCAGCAATGTCATGCTGTAGTTTGAATGTTTTATACCATCTTACCACCATTAAAGGTTTGAAAACTCTGTGGGACAGTTTTAAAGGGATACTCCGCCAATTTACAGTTTTTCTCGATTGTTAACACACATTTTCTGAAAGCATGCCTTATACTCTCAGAACTCTACACACAAATCTAAAATAACACACAATGGTCAAA
>NW_023340206.1:7677269-7685163 GCF_004916995.1 Morone saxatilis
CTGCAATTTGAGTGTAAAGCAGGAATTGTGCTTGTAGTTTAGCAGAATTGGTTCAGGGGGTTGGTGCATGAGTTACATGTTGTGGTCATTGTGTCTCAACTACCAGTATTTTTGTGTGAACAATTGAGAAAAACTTATATTAACTTAAAGAAAAGCTGGGGCTCACATGGTCACAATCAAAGCAGCAGAGGCCAAGATATCCTGACTTTTAGTTCCTAGTATTGGTCAAGGTACAAAAACCCCTGGATCCTACATTACCCATAATGCCACCAATAGAATATTTAGCTAGCCCCTCCCGACCTGCTGTGTACAATTTGTGGTAGGTATTGCCGATGTGCGCGTTTTGATGTAATGCCTCTAACTTTAGCCTTGTCTTCAGGTCAAAACTTCGGCCGTGGGTGGCATCAAGGCGGACATCGAGGTGGAAGACAGAATTATGGACCCTCCAACAACCACGGGAGAAAGGTAACTATCTGTTGGATCATTACGACATAAAGCGCATAAACACAGTTCTATGGTGATCTGATCTGTCTATAACCAACAGCAGAAAAATAAGAAGGAACCAGAGTATTCCCATTTTTGTGACACCTGTGACCGGGCCTTCAAGAACCAGGAGAAGTACGATGAGCATATTTCTCAACACGTGAAGGTACTTTGATAAATATATTTCGCTGTATTTAATGTAACTTGTGGATACTGGTATGCACATTTTACTGACTGCATCCATCACATCTCTTCTGTAGTGTTCTGTGCCCGACTGCAGCTTCATGGCTCATGAAAAAATAGTCAGCATCCACTGGAAAAATGTAAGTGAAACGACTCGTATCTGACAAACTGAGGCTCTTGCGTTCGCTTAGCTCTAATGCTAATATCAGTGTTTTTATGTCCTGACTGCAGAACCACGCACCGGGAGCTAAAAGGATTAAGCTGGACACACCAGATGAGATTGCGAAATGGAGAGAAGAGAGGCGCAAGTCAGTTTTCCCCATAGACTGCTGAAACTGTGACAACCGATGTCTACTTTGACTTTTTGTTCAACTTGAGCCTAAATTTGTGTTTGCAGAAACTATCCCACACTTCAGAATATGGAAAATAAGAGAAAAGTGATGGAGGTGCGGGAGGAGACAGGAGGCGTTCTGGAGACAGCTCAGTTTGGGTAAATATACACATTTGATGCATAAATCATGTATTTTGCACAAACTTGTGTTGGCATTGACGTGAGGCCTCTTATCTAAATCTAGACTTTAATATTTTATTCACAGGCGAATGAAAGGCAGAGGGCGAGGTCGGGGGCGAGGTCGTGGCTGGGGCAACAGAGGGTTCCATGGGCGTCACCCTCGAGACCCTCGAGACCCTCACCCATCAGACGCCAGTGCCACAGAGAGACCGCCACCCCTCACCCAGCACTTCGTGGACGGGGATCCTCTGGGAGCGCTGGCCTGCAGTGACCACGGTGAGTGACCCAACTGACATGGACGGGGCACAGTGTTCAAACAAGACTGTAAACAATCACCTAATACCTGGTATGTGTTGTAATGTGTTCCTCATACGCCTCCAGATTCTGACAAAGAGGACCCAGCTGCTGAGTCCAGGACCACTGGCCTGGTTGTGGCTCCTAAACAGATGAGCTCAGCTCTGGGCTCCCTTGTGGCAAACTACGGCTCCATGAGTGAGAGTGACAGTGATGAAGGACCAGAAGGTGAGGATATATCTCGGTGGAAAGTGAGAACAGTGCCTTTGAGCAAGGCCCTTGACCCCAACCGCTCCAGTGGAGCGGCTCAGGGGCCAGCAGGTCAGACCAGTGCCAATCCATGAGGACTATCCAATGTGGATTTACAAGCACAATCGTTGTCATGAGTATTTACCTGTAACCCAAATTGATAATTTAATTTGACCTGAGAAAGGTTGTATTATAGTTAAGTTTAGTTTTATTCTGTTGAAACAACATAACATAAAAATATATGCAAGATACACAAGGACACAAATTTGACAGAGTAGGGTTTATGTACAAAATTCATCCATCATTCATCAATTGTCCATCATTTACATCCAGTGTTCCTATTATCATTTTCCCTTGTGTTTCAGCCACCCCCATTCAGAGAGCCAAAGACCTTGTGCAAGAAAACCAGGCTCTCCTAAACACAATACCAGCATACTCCCAGGACAGAGGACCCTCGAGAGGCTGGGAAACCTCTTCACAGGGTACAGAGGCTCACAAAGTCCACCAGCCTGACTCTGTTCTTCACACACCGAACAGCAGAGGAGGGAGAAGGGGAAGGGGAAGAAGAGGCAGGGGAGGAAGGGGAGGCAGGGGCGGTAGGGGAGGACATCAAGATACGCCACAGACACGTCGTCCCACTCTACTTGAGATGGTAAGGAGACTCCGGAGATTATACAAGCATCATTTGCGTCAATAAAATTCTACTTAAACATGTATTATCTAGATATCGCATCTTCTCAGCCCTCTTGAGCTTTTTCTATTTTCTCCCACTCTGTTCAGTTACTGGCCCCAGATATCCGCCATGAGAGGAATGTCCTCCTGCAGTGTGTGCGCTATGTTGTCCGAAGCAACTTCTTTGGCCTGGAGAGCAGACCTCAGAACCAGGAGGGGATAAAGAATAAAGCCACATCAGTTATCCCAGCTGGAAGGCATGAAGGGAGACAGGAAAATCCATCAGAGGAAGTCAGGGCCGTACCCAGGTCGGCCTCTCTGGCTGGTGGAGAGAGGAGTTCAGCAGGAGTTGGTAATCGGGATGATTTGGAAACAAGTAAAGCTGTTGTAGTTGACCAAAACTGTCAGGACCCGGTTTCGCAGAGCGATCATGTATGCTCCGAACCATCCAAGGACACTGTGGACTCAAGTGCTGAGCAGGTTGCAGAGGATTTAATCCGAAATGCTGAAGAGACAACCGTCAAGGACTGCCAGAGCCTGGATCTGACGGTCGAAGATAAAATCACACCTACCTCTAATATTATTGATGATGAAATATGGGAGAGCCCTGGTGTTCCTATGTGAAATCCTCACTAAGTAATAAAATGTTTTTGTTTTTTTTGTTCGAAAACATAAAAGTGAGTCTTTCATATGTTGTTAATACTTTAAAATTCATTTTTTGTTTTTTTAAGGACTAACATTTTTGATGTGATGTGATGTTTGTGTGACTAACAAGATCCAGTTATATTTTTGTAACATGCAACGTACTAAAGAAAGACTATTTTTTTTCTTGTAAAATAAATCACATCAACTCTATTGATAATTTTACACTTGTATAAATGCTTGTGTATTTTTTATTTTAAGCTTGAATTGCGGATATATGTTTATGATTTGCTGCAATCACACATTTATTATATATTACACACGTTACGAGCAGTGTGTCAAATTCACACCTTTACATCTACAAGAGGCGGAGTTGTAACTGGGGCAACATTTTAGACAACATTTCACCTTTTTGAATAATAATGATAGTTTGTCTTGAAACATATGGCATCCAAAAAAAAATCGAAATAAACGAGATAAGTTTGTGCTGTGAAGTATCAACAGTTGCACCGTCCACCTGGACTGCCCCAGGTGATAAAACGAGCGCAGCTAACGGAATCGCAGCGGTCGCCTAGAAACCACCTGAGCTGCCAACGTCAGTTAGTTTAACGTTTGGGTAGCAACGGCAAAGTTGACTGTCGGTATGCGAGTCTGCAAAGACGAGAAAAACTGAGCGATAAATAAGTTTACATGCACGTCAAGAAGAGGGAAAAGCGTCGTCGCTTTTGTAAGTAAGTGGTAGTTAACACACAAAGTCACAACATGGCTGCAGGTTGTGTTCGAGTTCACCCTCCGTTTGTTGAGTTCAGCGACGTCAAAGTCGGTCGGGTCTACAAGACCACAGTCACTGCAGCAAATGTTGGGAAGACTTTGAGGAAAATAACGATTGGAAAACCAGCATTAGAGGTAATGTATTTAAACCGAGGTGTGATAAACAACGAACTAAATGAAGTCAACCAATAAAAACGACGGGTTAATTAATGGGTGTAACATTTTGGGGGAAAAGTGAATGCAAATATTCACTTTTTTTAATATGCATTTCTTTTTCTTCACTGTTTCAAGGTTGTTTTAATGAGTCCTGTACCCTCTGTGCTTATCTGAGTTTACTGTGGTGGTATTTTGAATAGTAGAATAGAATAGTATTTACTTTATTGTCCCCTAGTGCATAGTAGTAGCTGTAAATAAATACACATTAAATACATATAACAGCTTAAAGACACACACTTTCATACATACACACTCATCCAATGAAAGATTAAAACAAATACAAAACAAACACCAAGTTATTGCACACTTCCCAGACCTAGATGTAGTAAGATGCTCTTAAAACTCTTTTATTTTAATGAAAAAGGTATCACCAAAGTGGTTCCTTATACGCATTTGATTTTGGTTTTTCTCCCTGTTCTTCTTTTCTACTCCTTTCCCTGCAGTTGTTCAAGTTCACGGCGTCCAGCTCAGCCGAGTTGGTGGCTCCTGGTCTGTGTGTGAGCGGCGTGCTGGAGTTCACTCCGGAGGACGAGGAGGAGGTCAGAGACTGTCTCCTGATTCATGTAGACGAGGTGGACACCATCGAAGTCCCACTGCTGGGGTAAGCAGGCTAGACGTATATTATTATTATTATGTATCATTCATTCACACACACGTTTCTTTATGTGCTCCTCCAGGTTTCCCCGGACTTGTTCCCTGCTGATGGACTCAGTGTTAGACTTCGGCTGCATTGCTGCCAGCAGTCAGGTGATCAGCAAACATCACCATATAACCAATCAGGGATCGGCACCAGGTAAATCCAGCACATCTTTCTTGGCTTGGAGATGGTGTATCTAAACTCCCCACTAGGGGATTACATCATTTTCCAAACCACAGATTTAATGACCCATCAAATTAAATTATTAGCTTCTTCTGTAAATTATATCCGTCAGCAGGAATCAAGTTTTAAAGCCTGGTAATATAAACTGACAGGTGTTTTTCTTTGTGTGCATTGAAGGTGTTTTCCATGTGCAGTATGATGGAGACCCCTCAGTCAGACTGTCACCCTGTAGTGGAGTCGTTGCAGCCGGCGCCACCCAGTGGCTGCAAGTGGAACTGCGCACAGATGGACCCAGACAGATTGATGAAAAGGCTCTGTGAGAATGACTTCGTAACACAGCTTGGACACTAAAAGTCAAATCACATATTGTTGTTTTTACATTCTTATAGAAGCTTGCAGAATGTCATGATACAAGATGTAGTGTATGATTGTGCTCCTCCACTCCACCTGAACCGTACCCTCCTCCTGTCCCAGGGTGAAACTCCAGAATCGCTCGTCTGTCGTTCTCAGGATCAGGGCTGAGGTGGTTGACCAGCGCCTCGAGGTCTTTGACCTGCAGGTAGTTTGCTGGTTCAAGTGGAATCCATATCGTACTTACCTCTGATACTCCATTGATCCTTGAAATTGACATTGTTATTGCCTTCCCACGTGTAAATGGTGTTCATGTAAACATGCTGTGCCATTTCACAGGGAGCTCCACTGTCCTGTCTGTGGTTCGGACCTGTATACTTCGGGACATCCCGTGTGGGGAATGTGGTTCTGAGAAACAGTGCACCCCAGGCATGTGACTGGGTCTGCCTGCTCCAGGATACAGCTGCTGGGACTGAGAAGGTGAGTGTTGCCCTCAGGGGAAAGTAGAAGTACTAAACTGAAAATGACACAACAAGGCTTTGACTGTGTTGGCTGTGCAGGGAACAGACCTCCAGAAGAGCACAGACGCCACCCTGCTGGAGAAAATGGAGAAGTGCAGCCCAGCCACCCAAGACGTCTCTCAGGTCTTCGTGTGTGTACCCAAGCAGGGTCGCCTTGGACCATATGACGAAACCACTGTGACAGTACGCTTCAGCCCCGTGTGCAAGAGGTAAATTGTCTCTGAATGTGTCTGAATATGTCTGGAAACCACCAAAATGCTTTTTTCTGAGTTTCATGTCAAAGAGCATAAAGTACCCAGTGGCCTAACATTAAAATTAAAATATGTGCTACTTAGAAATGTCAGTGTAACGTCCTAGGAGATACTAGTATGATAAAAATATCCCGTAGAAATAATATAAACATACATATAATATGCTGAAGTGGGGAAAAAACTGTGTTACTCCCCGTCGGGGAATCGAACCCCGGTCTCCCGCGTGACAGGCGGGGATACTCACCACTATACTAACGAGGAGCTCGACGTGCCATTTCGGTGCCTTATGCATTTGATTTTACCACTATTCCTCTCTCTTTCAGTACAACTGAAGGCAAGAAGCCCAATAACTCAGCCAGCCGGCAAGACTACTGTGTTTTCCTGCTGTTTGAGTCAGTGGGAAGTCGATATGGCTTCACTCACCATAACGGTACTCACAACACACACACACACACACGACTCATGTCACATTGCTTAATATAATACAATAATTTTGCTCAGAGGGCTGTTTCAAGCCAGCAATTAATTTAAGATAACTTGAGCAGGTTTTTCCTTGATTAATTAAATGATAATTAGAGATCACGCTGATTCTTTGATGAAACAGTCTTTTTATTTGTCTCTTTAGGTAACAGCAGTGTGGAGCTGGCAGTGACAGGCTCTGGACTGCCTGTGTCTCTGGTGACTAGTCCCTCTCAGAGATTTGATTTCCTCCCCTGTGTGACGGGCCAACGTGTGGACCAGCTGTGTGTTCTGCAGAACCTCTGCCCTCAACTTCCCGTCAACTTCCGCTTCCGCAGATTAGCGCATTTCAACGCCAAGCCCTCCACTGGCACAATCTCCCCTGGTCAATGCCAGGTGAGAATGGTGTTTGATTCAGTTATTTATCTCTAAATCCAAGCAGATCAGCGAATGTGTGAACTTTTTTCTCTCTGTTGCACTCCCCAGGATGTAGTTTTGTCTTTCACTGCACGGCAGCAAGGGAGCTTCCAGGTGCGTCAGAAGGTAGATGTCTTAGGTCATGTTGTTCACAGGGGTGGCAACTCTGCTGAGGATGATATTAGACTTGAGTTTTGCAGCTTCCACACCATCAGTCTACACCTGTCTGCTGTCTGCCACAGTGAGACCACACATCCTGTGCCTAAACTAAATCCAGGTGAATAATGAACGAACAATCCCGTAAAAAGACCAAAACCAGTAATGAGTCTGTCTCTCAATGCTTCTGACTTCTGTTGACGGATGAATACACATTTGGTGCTCGCAGCAGGATGGTGTATGTGAGCTCCAGTCAAAATAAACTACTGTTTGTGTGTTCATGGTAATGAAGGAACATTTCACGCTGTGCAACAGTGTGGCTCACTGATGGGTTTTTAATCGTTTTTGAACAACAATGGGGCACAGAGCGGGAAGATATATCAGGCTTTGATGAACACACAATACTTTTTCATAGCATCAATTTGCTGTCGGTTCAGGTCTTTTCATGGGATTTGTTGACAGTAAAAAAATAATTGAATATCACCAGATTTGTTGTTTCATGAGATGATTTTGATACACGTATGTGTCCTGCTCTAATTGGTTGCTTCCCAGGCATCACTCCAGCAGTGACCAATCCAACCGGATCACAGCCTCACGTTCAGTCCAGCGAACTGGCCCGCTGTCGTGGGATGGCGCATGCTGCTGTCCTCAGCGCAGACAAAACACGACTACACGTACATCGCAAAGAGAGGAGTCAGAACGCAGAGGGCGAAGAGTTTCTGGCTTTTCCCAATGACCGAGCCACGAGCATCAGGCCTGCCTCTGCATACAGACAGTACAGGTAGTGGTTAAAGAAACACATTCCTCCACACTGAAATGTGTTTGAAACTATCAACTACAAACCAAATCTTATTTAGCTTTTTTTTTAACAGAAGTGTGTTTAAATGTTGACTCTGTG
>NW_023340206.1:7685212-7692498 GCF_004916995.1 Morone saxatilis
GTACTCAGGACCATCTTTACTGGTGTACACCGCTATCGCTATGTGGACACCAACTATGCTTTCACTGAGGAAGAGGAGGAGCAGAGACAGCAGCATCAACAGATTTACACAGACTTCATCAAACAGATCAGACAAACACGCCTGCAGAAGATCAAGCAGAGGTAAGCTTTTTATGAATAGTTTGATGGCCAATCTTAAGTCTTTTTTGTCAATAAAGAGCTGGACCTTCGTTTTTGGTTGTCAGACAACAGGAAAAAGTGGAGGACGATGTGGATATTGGGATTGTTCCTTCTCAAGGGCTTGTTCCCCCTGAACTTCACATCAGAGACCTGGAGAGCAGTAAAATCTCAGAGACCAAGTCAAACCTCAGCTGTACTTCCCCAGCAACCAAACACAGCTGCCTCCAAGACATGAGATCCATCAGCCGGCAGGTCAACAGTCAGGTCACATCAAAGGTGGCCCATAGAAAACATCATAATTAATTAAATAGTAATAGATCAGTTAGCTATTGCACAGAGTGTGATTTCACTGCAAAATTTAGGGTAAAGTTTTATGTCTTTCTATTTCTCTCTCTCTATAGGTTTCAGAAGTAATGAATGCAGTTCCCTCTACCAGCCAGGAGGTGGCAGACTGCAACAAGAGTCTGACAGCTCAGGAGCTCTACAAAGTTGACATAGGTTAAATATTCAGTTCAGAAGTGCTTGCCACTGTTTCTAATAATAGCTCAAGAACAAACTGTGAAATACAGCAAAACAGTATAAGTGTGAGAGTGTGTATTTGTGTGTTGTTCTTTCTCCTCATGCCCTTTCTGAAAGGAAAGTAAAGATCTCACACTTTCCTCATTAGGTCCATCGTCAGTGGACTTTGGTGAGGTTTGTGTGCAGTCGGTATGTGTTCAGAACCTGGAGCTGATCAATCATCTGTCAGTGTTCGTCTGGGTGCAGCTGGAGGTGGACTGCCCTGAGCTGCAGGGCTCCTCACCCCTCTCCCATGTCCTGCCTCCCCACTCCCACAGCTCCCTGCCCCTGACGTTTCAAAGCACCAAGCTGGGTCCCTTCTACAGGTTGGTGGGGGGGATGCGGCTCAACACACCTTTATTGCATAAAAATTAGTTCAAGTGCAATATAAACATACTTCTTTCCTCCAGGCCTGTATCCTACTCTGTGAACCAGCACCACCCTGGTCAGATCCTGGTCCAGGCCCAGGTCGTCCCCTTGGCTCTTGAGCTGTCCACTTCCCTGCTGGTGCTCCACCCCACCCCATTTTTGCTCGCCCAGTCAGGATACAGGAGCTCAGTTACTCTTCGAAACCAGCGTAACCACGCCGCAGAGTTCACGTGGAGACCAGTAGTCACAGAGAGTGGCATCCTGTTCTCCATTCGACCAGCTACAGGTGCTAAAAGTGCAGCTTAGTTTCAGTGTGCCTGGGTGTGAGTACCCGGTTTAGCCCTAATATCAAGAATGTCAGTTTGCATCTTCTCCCTTTCTGTTTTTCTTCATGAGACTTTATTATATTACGTTAATAAGCATTTTAAATCAATAGATTTGCCTATTTGAATGAGAGCTGATACAACAAATAGACTCCCCTCCCTCCCCAGGTACAGTGGAGCCGTACAGCGAATTGGACTGTGAGGTCGTGTGGCATCCAGCCTTCTCCTCCCCTTCAGAAGGAGACTTTGACCTCTGTGTCCATGAGGGCAACACACAACGCCTGCACTGTGTTGCTAAGGTCTGACTGTGCAATAGGGAAGATTATTTTGTATGATCTACTCACGTTTACTACTTGCTGGCTTTGAATAACTTAGTGACATTACACCCAAAATCTATCATTAAAGCATCGAAAACTCACAAACTCTCAGTTAGTAGTTCCTCCAGGAGGTGAAAACCCACTCCTGCACCATAATCCACTGTTATGCATCTATATCAGGGGCTTGCAAAATCTTTGGATGTGGGACAGGCAGGCAAGTCCAGACTAGTGTTTTGGACCAATTGGGGAAGGGAACATTAGACGATCACATATTCCTAAATTCTTAAATCATCAGGTGGTTATTGTTTGTGCAGTCAGGAGGGTAGCGTGGGGAGATTGATGATGTCCGAGCTCATCACATCTTTGCCATTCGGTAGCCAAAACCACATAGACCGGTGTTAGGTTGCAGCCAGATCGTTGAATGCCATTGATTTATATGCTCGGTGTATTCCCAGCCTTAATATTTTCACCAAAACGTAAACAACGTGTCAATCCTGACACACAACTCTGCCCGGGTTTGTTTTGCCCATTTGAGAACTACTCTGTCTTAGCTCGCTTACAAGAGTCCAAACACTTGGGTATCGAATGTACACTTGAACATCTGCTGTAATACGTTTTTAGCTTGTTCCTTCAGGCTGAAGAATGGCTGTGGCCAGTGGCTTTCTGTTGGATTCATAGAGGCTACAATTGATTGGTAGTGAGAAGTTTTCTGTGTATACCAGCTGAGGTAGCAGAACATCCACAGAAAGTTTTCAGTTCACCTCTGCAAGATAGTTGAAAATCCACTTCCACTTTTAATACAACTACCAGGGATTCTTGCGTTTGGGTTCCATTTCCTTATTTTATGCTGTAAGGTGTTTTGCTTACATTCATCACTAAGTGGCAAAACATAAATGATGTAATGTCACCTTGAGATTGCTCAAGACAACTATAATAAAGGTTAATAGCAAAAGAAAGTCAACAATCTGAAACAGTGATGAAATGGAATAGATTATCAAATAGAAAAGGCCTCTTTATTGACTTATTTTCTTTTTTTTCCCCGATGTTCAAAAATCATACACGGCCAAATCCATCAAAGAGGCAGATATCGATTTCTTATCTGACAGCAGCCTCAGTAGACCAGAACACAATTCTTCAACAAGAAGGGTTGTGTTTTAAGTAAAGCTTGTGACTTTCAGACTTTCAATGGAAGAACTCTGCTGCTAACACTTGCTGTTCTGTTATCGTCATCATTACTGTTGCTCTCTTCACTGAGTCGTACACATGCTCGAGATACATGTGCTCTGGGGGCTGTCAAAAGTCATTTTGTAAAAGGTTTAGGGAGAGTGGGTAAACTACTAATGTAGAATAAAACACTATGAGTGGATTTCACAGAACGATGATGAATAACATTGAGATCATTTTTCTTTCTGTCCTTCTCTCAGGTTGGATCCTCCAGTGTCCAGCTGGCAGACAAACAGGTCCTATTTGGATCAGTGCCTCTCAACATGTTTTCAATCAGAACTGCAGTCTTACACAACACTGGACAGAACCATGCCTACTACCAGGTTCCCACACACACACACACACTTGTTTTTGCACTGATACTTGTACAAACTAAACAAGAAACATAGCCAATCTCTCTGCTCTGTGTCTCTGTTTGTTTGAGGCAGGTGCTGGATCTTTGCCCTCTGCCAGGCATGGTGGTGAGTCCACCTGAGGGCGTGGTGCCAAGTGGGGGGCAGGCTGCTCTTAAGATCCACTTCAACCCTGACTCTGTCATCAAGTTTGACACCAGAGTCGAGGTGAGAAAGATAGGAAGAAAGGAGAGGGCTTATCTGAATGTTTATGTACATACATATGCATATACAATAATTTGTCCCTGTGTTTGTGTAATAAATAAAGAGAGGAACTGATGTACATAACCATCTGTGTCTATTACAGATAGCTCTGAGGAGCATGAAGTCCATTGAACTCCGAGTGGGCGGATCAGTGGAGCCTCCAAATGTAGACACCAGTGTGGTGAGTTTCTCTGTGTCTTTTGATGTTACGTTTGTGCACACACAGTTTTTTCTGTATCGATGAAGGAGTGACAGACCACAGCAATAAATATGGGTAGAGAAAAAGAGATCGCATAATAAGAGGATTACGAAACAGTTTCTTAGCATAAAAGCATTTATTAGATTACATCTTACAGCAGACAATAACCCATCAGCTTGTAAGTTAACTTCTAAAAAACTCACGCATGAACTTAGGAAAACACACTTAGTCTAGCCAAATCTTCAATCTTACTTCTTTGGCTTTCTAATGAGGAGCACAATGGGAATAAGCTTTTAGCTTTATTTTGTTTTTATCCTCCTCAATTTAATTATATGTCAGGACTGGGTGATTGCAGTATTTACCTTTGTCACTCTCAAATAAATCAATCTATATTTTGCTCCATGTCGGAAGCGCAGTCGATATAATAAACAGTTAGTTGTTCATCATATTGATTGCACTTGGTACAAAGGATCCATTTGTAAATAATAAGAAATTTGATTTGAAGCACCTTTTATGTAACTCAAGTACACTTTACATAAAGAAAACAAACATATAGAAGGATATGTCTACATTTAAAAACAGAAATGAGCTCAGCATTGCAAATTGAGAGGGGGTGTAGATGTGGAGGAGACCAGAGAGGTGTTAAGCAGAGTTCTTGGCTTATTGAAATCTGTCCAGGGTTTTATTTGGTAAAGAGCTCTGTCTTGTTGGTGTTAAGTTAGATCATGTTTGAAGTCATCCAGTTTTTTTATGGCAAGAAGGCAGTTATTCTTATTTACCAGAAGACATTAACTCAATATTCAGAATCAAAGGGATGTTCAGAGTCAATAACAGCAACAATACACAGAGCATCTAATGTTTTTTTTAATGACATTCAGTTCTCGCGGTTGTTGGAACATCCCGAGCCAATTTGTTTTCATTTGCCACAGGTCACTATATCAGACTGAGATGCAGTTTTGACTGGCTCCAAACTCCTTAATTTATAGTAAGAAATTCACTAACTGGCTTTCTTACATGTTTGTTCCAAGGGAGACACTGAACAAAATATGAATATCAACAATCCAAGAAGGAGTAAGGCCACTCTTAAACTTTAGAAAAGCGTTGGTTTTCACAGCAAAACTATTATATAAATCCTTAACCGTGTGTAGGTGGTCAGTTGAGCTCTTTCTCTAAGACGCAAAATGTGTTTTTCGTTGATATGTGAAGTGGAAATCCTACACACCTACTGTTGCAGCAAAACCTATTTACCAAAAATGTATTCTATAGTTCAGGGATCCTTGGTTTGTGCATTTTGTACCACTCTTTGTGCACTGGCGTTCCAGGTTATCATACCTAAACATACCTTGTTGGTGTTTGATTAGTGACCTCGACCTTGATTTGCCAGGTTTTTGTGATCATCATCATTTTAGGGATCATTAAGCTGCTACTTCACTGCCGCTATTATAAAATGATTATTTTTTTTAAACTTTTTTTAGTATTTCACACTATTCATGCATGCCAAAACAGTACAAGCATATATTTATACAGTTGTCTGCCGTATAAATGCAAGACGAAGAGG
Organism: Morone saxatilis; assembly: GCF_004916995.1. Classification (NCBI taxonomy): domain Eukaryota; kingdom Metazoa; phylum Chordata; class Actinopteri; family Moronidae; genus Morone; species Morone saxatilis. Next base: position 7,690,536 of record NW_023340206.1, read on the forward strand.
AAGAAAATGGAGGAAAAGAAAGAAAAATTACATAATTCATCCACCCACACGGTTGTTGACCCCTCTTGTCACTTTGTAGTTTATAGAAACTTGACTTAATCAGCTGTCTTAATAGCAGCGATTGCCTCGTCATCTACATTTCTGCAGCTAAAAGATTGTGAAAATAAAAGGCCCACTGTCAAATACATAATATATGCAGAGGTTTTATCTTCATTTTCTTAGCTGCAGTCAAATGAGAAAATGACCTTCTTTTGATATCTTGACAGATTAAGAAGCAGCTCATCATTCATCACCACTGTGCTCGGTAGACATGGCATGCAAGCCAATAGCACATTGGCAGCAAATATAATCAGGACACTCCAAAAACATGTAGATATATGTGCCAATAGATTGTTAATAACAAACGGAGCTTGTTGGACAGCATCTTTGAGTTGAGAAATAGTTCCTATGGATAATTATATGTTTAGACAAAACGTATATATAAAGAAATCACAATATACAAAGAAAAATACACTGTACTCCATAAAGGACTCATAGCCATCATATTCTGTATTATATATATCTGTTTGAGTCCCATCTGTCTTTCTACTATTATAGAGAAACAGTAATACCATATGTAACATACAAAGTGGCCATTTCGTATGTTGTGTTCTTAAACACAAGGTGTTCATTTTCGAGGAAGAAAAAGTCAGGCTTTGTGTAAAAGTTTGTGTCTTCGGAAACAGTGGAGTCAAGGATATTCTTCTTTTGTATGTTTTCCAGTTGTTGAAAGTAGAAAATGATTCTTTCTCTTTCATTGTTATTTGCTGTAGCTGTTGAGGCGCTGGAACAGAGTTGCCTTGGCAGGACGCAATTGTTACAGTGCTCCCTGAAACTTTAAGAGTGGAGTTTTTAGATAAGTTCATCATACTGAAGAGATAATAGGGATTCAGAGACTTTTCAGACACTTTTCTAAGCAGCTTGACCTCTCTTCTCAAAGCACAATGAAAGGTACCAATTTCACCTTTTCGGTATGACATTTGTATTGTTTAATTCGCTGAGATGGTAACCTATTAAATGTCTGGGAAAGACAACCGGAATGGCATTTAATGATTTCATTCATCCTTATTCGCTGAACGTAATGGTTTCCGGCCTTATTATACATGCAGTTTTTTTATCCACCTTTGAGATGACTGTTTCTCTCTTATCTACTTGTTTTAATTTCTCCCTCCCTCTTTTCAGTCCCATTTCCAGTTTTACGGCGTCCATGCTGGTTCTCAGCGAGCGATACCGTTTGCTCTGACAAACCGCTCGTCAGCCAGAGCCCGCGTCGCCTTCAATCTGTCAGAATACACAGACTTCTGTTTGCAGCTCCCTCAGCCCTCAGCAAGTACGTATTTACACACACAATGCAGCATATCACACAGTTGACATACAGTATGATGGTGGGTGTGTAATATGTCCTAAGAAGAAAAGAAGACACAGGACATTATGTTACTGTATGTGTGGGCTGTAGAAAAAATACATAAAATAAATGTGTTCCTGCCATTTTGATACACAACATGTTGTCTAGTGTGTGTGCTTTTATTTTGGTGATTGTTTCTGTGCATTTTCACAAGCAGAGAAGGAGCCAGGTGTGAGTGTTGTGGAGGTCCAGGGCAATCAGACAGTGGCCTGTTCCCTTGTATTCTCCCCCACTCAGGTGAGATTTTGACCAAACATCTCCCAGTAGATACAGTAATATGAAAATTGAGCGGACCAAGTTTAAATGCACATTTAGTATCTGTGATTTGACTTCTCTCTTCCCACTTACTGAAGTAGTGTGCATGGGGCTCTAGCAACAGTGATTTTCAATATCTAAGAGTTTGAAGGGTTTGGGTAGGATGCGGGGCCCTTTCAAAAACAAAAACCCAAGGGCGAATGTGTAAGAAACGGATAAAACAGTGTGTTTATCTGCTGTCGTTAGCTACAGTAGTCAGCATGT
>NW_023340206.1:7692523-7705298 GCF_004916995.1 Morone saxatilis
AAGACTGATCTTGTTTACCTCTGTCTGAAATCAAGGACCCATTTTTTCAAACGTTACATTACTTCTTTAGTTTTAATGGCAGAACAGAACCCGATGTCTATACTTCAGTGTGTAACATCATGACTTCAGGAAGAATAAAGTGTAATGGACTGCACAATACCTTTCCATTTAGATTCAGCCGTTATTATCCATCTATTATGATATATTGATATATCTAGTTATGATTTTGTGCTGTGTAGTACTCTTTCTGCTAGTACACATAGTATTTTGTTCATTGTGCCACATAGAGCGGACAGTCAAAGAAATGTCTTCCTGCAGGCGGCCAGTTATGACTTTTGCCTGCCACTGATGGTCAACGGGGTGAGATGGCCCACTGCTCCTCTGTCTCCTTTACCCGCTCCGTCCTCCTCTTCCACCTCCTCCTCGCTGTCAATTAGCAGCAGGAAGCATGTCATCAAACCTCTTCCCCCGTCTGTCACCATGGCGACACCACAGTCGCAGCGCATACAGGCCACAGGTGGGGTCATTAATGTGGAGTTAGAGTTCAGTATGTGTGTGCGTACCTGTGATATCTGTATTTTAAATGCTGTTAACTGGAATTGTTCTGCTGGAATGAAACTGAAGCTGGAATACTGTGACACATTTCACACATTAGGTTCACATGGCTAAATGTAATAATTTTTTCTCTCTCTTGCTGTTTTTAAAATGTTTTAGTGTTGTGTGCCCCACTGGAAATGTCCCCGTCTCGCCTTCAGTTCCATGTTGAACCTTTGGCACCACAGTCTGATGTTTACACTAAGGTATCAACAAGGGTATATCATATTTTTCTCTTTATTCTTCAATTTTCTTACTCTCTTCCTTTTTTCTTCCATGTTGTTTTCATTTTTACTTCCACTTGTCGTTTTTGTGGATTGTAGCATCATACTGAATATCTGTCACCACCTTCTGACCCGTAAAACAATTTTTTTTCTCATCTTCTGTGTTTTCTGATGTCTATTCCTTTAGTCTCATTCTCTCTTTTGCTCCTCTCTCCCCGTGCAGACAGTGGAGCTGAAAGCAGTGTGCGAAGAGAGTGTTGTTTGGCGTAGTGGTGTCAGGAAGCATGTAAACTGGTGGTTTGACTGCAATGCAATAGTGCTACCAACAGAGGACAGAAGACAGGGAGAGCTATGTACGGTGTCTCCATCATCAGGCAGTCTGGGGCCTGGTCAGTCCATCTGCTTGGCGGTCAGCATCAGCCCTGAGGCTGTCGGAACAGGTGAGAAATTATTGGAAACACACACACACACACACACACACACACACGTTATGATGGATTACTTTATCTCTCACTGCCTTCCCCTCTCTCACATTAGTCATGTCATTGTAAATATATTTGTCCTCTTACACACGTTCAGATCAAACCAGATAATGCACAACACAATGTCATAGCTGTAAAGCATAGAGTGTAACATCCTTCAAAACATGATTTCAGAAGTAAATCTAAATTAAAAGAATACTCAAAGAATGTCCTCATGCAGCTTAGGTCATTAAATCATGGGGCCTTAATAATCCTAAGTGATGGACCATAATCATTGAATTATGTTTCACCCTTGGACCCAGCCACTTAAGGCAATGCTTAATCATGTCAAGCTGAGACACCGGTTGTTCTTTTCCATTTCTGTCCAGTAGTTAATAATGCTTTACTTTTTCCATCCTTAATGGTCATAGTCTAAGTCACCCCAAACCCAAAGTACAGCCACTAAGACTGTCTGCAAAATAGTTACTGCTTCTTTTTTTAAAACAAGAGTCAGGAGAGTGAGAGATGGCAGAAACAGGCTGTACCTTTGTCCCATCCTCCAGCTCCACCTTATCCAGACGAGGGGACTACTGCCCAGCACTCACTGTGTATATGTTGGATAAAGCTCAAGCACTGCGAAGACCTGTGTGCTCAACCTGATTTGTACATTTTCTTCTTCTAGGTTCTGGAAGGGTGACCAAACTTTCCCTTCCTCTTTACCTGGGAGACAAGGGAGGCAAGGGGATGGGAGCAGAGGAAGGACATCAACCCTACCGACAGCTGTCCATCACCGTTACTCTCCAGTTTCCCAGTATTACAATCCACCCACCTCAAATCCTTCTTACACCAGTTCCCCTGGAAAGCAATGCAACTGCCACTCTCACCCTGCTTGCCTTCGGATATCGTGGGTTGGTTTATACACACACACACACACACACACACACACACACAGTGATTTCTATTCAGCCCCAGGCCACAAACTGTTCCAGTGACTGTTTTATGAATGCCTCACTTTTTATTATATGGATCATGATACATGGATAACTGCTTTGCGTCGTCGTCAGCTTTTTGGGTGAGCTGAGCAATAACGATGATGAATTTTTATTGTATTTACATTTTTCTAGCTTGTAGCAATTTACCAGCTGTGTTGAGCCATTGGAGCTAAATGATTGCGGAGGAAACACCGCCACCCACATAAACTGACTACATTATTCAATCCAGTGGTCTTTTTATCAATCAAGCCAGGACCCCCACACATTAACGGACATGTCTGCACTCTGATGCTCTTTTTAGATGTATTTTAGATATTAGTGCTTGTATGTCTGAAAACTTTATACAGCTCAACCGGGATAGAACTGAAATTTTACTTATAGTTTCGAAGGCTCAGAGAGAGAGAGAGAAACCAGGAACACAAAATAAAAATTCTCCATGATCTACCCCGAGCCAACAAGCAGGAAACCTCTGTGCCATCTTTGGCTCAGGTGGGATATGTCGGCTTTTTTATCACCTGAAAATCTAGCAGAAAATCTGCAATGCTGTCTTGTCTACTAAAAAAACAAAACATAAATTGGTTACAATTCATTCAGAACTCTGCTCCCCAAGTGATGTCTAGCACCAGAAATAAGTTATTGAAGTACAGAGAAATATTTAGTGATATAACCTGGTCAATAATGATAATAATGTTTCCACATTTGTATATATTTAGCTATTATAACGGTGTATTCTTGGTCTTGGAGACAGCAGTTGACCAAACAATCCCTCCTCAAGGTCCACGTAGCTTTCGATGATGTCAGTGCCATTGTAAATGTTAAAATCTTATTTTTTTTTTCAAGTAGTTTCAACAAACAACGTCACTTCAAGTAGCCTTAGTAGCTTTTTTGGAGATTTTTAATTAAATCACATACTGATATTGTCAAACAATTATATTACATTCAGATCTAGTTTGTTTCATCTATCTGAGATGTTCTTTTACACATCTTCTGTCTGTTCACATTTGCAGCGGAACCGAGGTAACAGCTGAAGTGGATGAGGTGGACCTGGAGGATGGGACAAAGATACAACCTGTTTCTGTCATTTTTCCAGAGGGTAACAACATCCCTACTCAAAACCAGGATCAGGTACAGCCCACGAGGAAAAAGTGAAGGAGGACCATCTTGTGATTTGCCTCAGTGCAGCGTTTCATATCATGTGTTCTAAATGCTGTCTACAAGATTTTCACTGCGTTTGTTTTGATGATAATTTATTGTATCAGAGATGTTTCCTCCCCATCAAGAAGATATTATTTGGTGGGGTAAAAGTCACACCTCTACAACTAAAATACATGAATGAAATTCATCCTCATAACATTTATTAATTATTCTTATTGGTGTTTTGTTTGTTGGACTTGTGTTGAGTGTGGTTGTGTCGGCTCTCTCCAGCCTAAAAGATCTGTTGTGCATCTACCATGGCTGTGTTTATCTGTACATTTCACACACTCCCTCTCTATTTCATTCTGCTGCTTACGTTATATTCACACACTGTCCAGATATCATCATGTCTATATAAATTCCAGTCGCAACATGAGGCTGACGTCTCCCCACAGTCAGTTTCTGAAGATCTTGTAGCAGTGTGAGCAAAACCCAATTTTGTGCCAGATCTATCTACCTGGTGATCAGATGACACAAACTGGATAAATATATATAAGTGTAGCTTATTTTCCTGGCTGGCAATTTAACAGAAATACTGTCATAATCTATCCCACTTTCCCACTTTATCTGCAACCATAGAGGCATCCAGTCAGCATCCAGAACCAGCAGGCTGTGACCTCTCTAATCTGCAGTGTGTCCTTCTGCTCCACCATCCCTCTGTCCTTCTGCACAACCATCACCTTCACTGACCACCTCCACAACAGGTAACAGCTTATTCAAAAACACTACCCTCCAGTCGAGACATTTACAGTTGGCATTTGCACAGCCACGAGACATTTGAGCTGAGATAAAAAGTTGTGTAGTTGCACCATCACAAGTACAACATTTACGTAAAGGATATGTCTGTTGTCATCAAATCCCATGTGCAGAGCCAAACCAACACTGAATGTATCCTAGTAAAATGTATTGTGTGTGTATCTGATACATCTTATAGATTATTCCGCCACTGAAAATACACAACACTACACTGCTACGCTCGTATGCACAGTTTCCTGCTGTTTGAATAATGTTTAATACAAACTACAGTGACCAGCTGCTTTAGGAAATTAGTGAGCCTGTTATAGAAGAAACTTTATTTTTTTAGGTGTTTTTAAAGGTTTACATCTTCAGTAGGATCCAAGTAATGAGAAATAGATTAACATTGTTGGTCTTTTCATGGAATTTAAAAAAAATAACAAAAATAGAGAATATCAACAGAACCTAACCCCATAGATTTAAAGCTGATTCAATCTACCAACTTTACTCACTTGTGTTTTTCTCTTTGACTCTGCTGTACTCTCCCCCTAGGTTTAAGGTTAAGCTATATGCTATCGCTGACAACTGTCTGTTGACAGTCTGGCCCTTTATGGCCCTGCACCGCTCCGAGCAACAGATAGTTCTCAAGACTGGTACTGTATAACAACGCACACACAATTCTGTGTACCTGTATGCAGCATAACTAGACTGAAGGACTGTATAACCAGTTCAACCAATCCAAACTGTGTAAACATTATTTTGTAGCAGAAAACGTTTCACTATTTTTAATAAAAAATATGGCCTAGTGACAGCGGCAAGTAATTAAAAGTGATGCGTAGTGAAGCGTAGTTAATCATTTTTTATGGGACGTGAGTGGTTTGCGTCTCATGGTAGTGTAGCTGACAGAATATGATGTGTGGTTGTTAAAAAATCATGCTTTAGCTATGATAATTTATTCAATGCATTTCTCCTTGCATCTGATTGGTTTATCACTCATTTAGGGGCCACAGCTGTTGAGGCTATCCTCCAGCGGTATCACACACCAAGTCCTGCCTCTGGTCCGACTTCATCAACCTCCTCGTTGTTTGATCACAACAGCTCAACAAACAAGAACTCAGTCTCAGGTCAGAAAATGAACTGTACCATGTATGTGTCTTTGTGTGTGTGTTTGTAATTGTTTGAGCGTATCTCCTTATTTTTGTATATTTTCTCCTTTCCAGATAGTGACAGTCTGAGCGGTCAGGCCAGCGCGGACACAGACAACTCTCCTAACAGAGACACCCTATCCAATCTTGGTATCCCAGAATTCCCTGCTGCCAACTCAGAGGAAGGTTTATTTTACCAGAATGTGTTGTTGGCTGTGGAGAGGTGGTTTAGCCTCTTTGGGTGGCCAAGTGGACCACATCCTATCTCTGTACCACACACGCTCAGAAGGTATACCCAAGAGATTTCCCAGTAGTTTGGCTCAGGAGCCACATTTGGAGATTTGGAGGTTTATGCCAAAGGACTTTACTTTTAGGGACTTTCTTTATTATAATGTGTGTCTCCTCTCTCCCTTCAGAGTTGTGTCAAAGATTCAAATGAATCCTTCCAGTGGACGGGCTTATCGAGTCAGTCAAAATAAAGACTCCAGGTATGTATATGAGTGAAAGTGTGCACATTGAAAGCAGATTTTACCCTTTTCAGTACTGCTTTTATATGGAGATCTCTAGAATAAGCAGAGGCTGTCGTACATAAATGTTTGTTTTTTAAAACAGCGGTGGGCAGTCTACTCAGGTTTTTTTATTTTATTTTATGTATTCTGATCTATTTAGAGAGTTATGATGGGTGAAGGAAAATAATAGATGATACTTTGAACTGAAGCTCTGGTGGGATTTAATTTCGTATCAGTGGGGAAATTGATCTGTCTCAAGATGCAGGAGAGAAAACGGTATTGTATTCTTGTGTCTAGGTCTGTAGTGGACATGCTTCATCACCTGACTGGAAAACAAATTCCTGGTATTCCTTGCTGTCAGACGTTTTCCAGTGATATAGACCAGCGCACCAATCAACTGCTACAACAGCATGAAGCTATGCTTGCTTTTCTCAGGTAGGCCTTACACACATAGATACAATGCTACAATGCTGCTGACATTGTTTGCCTCCTGACCAAGGTCCCTTTCAGACATGCATTTTGTTACATATATGTGACAGCAATCTTACATCTTGGTCTTCAGTTTGAATAAGTGAAAGTCAGTTTTCAACAGCAATCTTGCTAGGTTGGACTTTATTAATATTTCTTCCAACATGGCACAAATATGAATTGAATGGCATCACCAGTACAAGGTACAGTAAGTCCTGCAACACTCTAGATAAGCCTGTTTGAAGTTACTGAAGAGATTTTTCTCATTTCAAACTAGTATTAAAAAGCACTCCCTCCCTATATTTTCAGTTTTCATTCTTGCTAACTGTATGGAAACAATAATAAATATTCAGCAGAGCACTTTACATACAGTATCTAGGAATGAAATGAAAGTCCCAGCTTAATGTCATGTCTTCTGTAATTGTCTTCTGTTTGAAACAGAATTCTCTCTCTGACAAATGATGACATTAATCAAAAAAATATATTAGTGAATTCACTGTGAAAAGGGAGGGCATGCTTAACACCCACAATGGTCATTAATTGTCAATTACTTATACTTATTATAAGTATTCACTTAAGTTTGTACGACTCAGCTTTGATAAGTGAAACGTGTCATGTTGATAACTAATAATAAAGATTTGCTGAAATGGGCCGCTGAGGTCTATTATTGTGGGTCTCTCCTTTAATGTCCTGCCATGTCTGAATAAAATCGTAAGGAACATTTATATAACAGACGCCCACTTTGTGTCTGAATGGCAAAATGCCATTACTTTAAGAGATAGATGACTATAATGGTGTTATATTTTATATTTATTCTATTTTTTGGGCCACTAGATGTTTTTCTGTTCATTGTAATTCTGTGTTCAGGGTACAGGGAGCCTGCCTTTGTCACATCAGACCAGAGTACTTGTTAGACATGAAGGAGTTCAGACACTGGTGCTCCCTCCAGGTACAGATACACATGCACACACAGCAATTTGATCCTAGATCTACATCATTTAAATTAAATTGCATGTGCTCTAAATCCATGCTTTAGTGACGCCTCTTCGTTGAAAATCTTATGAAAATCTTATCCTGTTCTCGCGCATATATAAAGTGTAGACATCAATATATGTGTTTGTCTCAGTCAAATGAAGAAGAACATGGTCTGGGCTATAGCAGTGTTGACTATGAGTCTCTGAGCAAGCAATCCTGGACTGACGTGCTGCTCCAAATATACAAGGTGAAAAACGATTTCTGAGTAGTGCAAAGAGTCAATCTCATCTTTATAAATACCAGTACTGAATATTCCTCTGCTCGTGCCCAGGTGCTGGTGTTGGGTCGCGTGTCAGAGAGCGGTCTGAACCAAACTTTGGACCACGAGGATGTAGATGGAGTCCTTCCTGTCAGCTCACAGCCACTGGCCAGTAACATCTATTCATCCTGGGAGCTCCAGTTGCTCTCATGGCTCAACAAGCACTACCAGAGCATGAGGAACGTTGTGTGGGGAACAGGTAGGAAGCACAACATGTACACACACACACACACAGAACTTTTTTTTAACGATTAAAGGTAATTGCACTGAAAAGCGGGGTGGCATATTCTTGATGCAGTGCTTAAAAGATAGTGTGCTATGAATGACTCATATTTAGAGTAACTCAGGTAACAGCTTCTCCTTTTTAATTGGCTCTGACCATTGGTAAGTTAATTTGACAAACAGCGCAGACAGAACTTCTGTGATAGTTACTCTATTATTAAGTGGTGTCTGTAACTTTTCAAAACCTCTTCAACTTTCTTTCTCATTTAAAGTTTTAATATTTTGTGCATTTCATACTTCCAATTCTAGTAGACCTTGTAAAAGCATTTATAATTGAATATCCTGCTGTCAGGCTTGATTTGGTTGGTTTTTCAGTTCACCTTTTTAACCGTCTTAATATGTATTAGTGATTGATTAGTAATTTCTGTATGGTAATGATTCACAGGTGGTGTCCCATCAGCACGCTGGATTGTGAATTTTGACCTGGACTTGACAGATGGACTGGTGCTAGCTGCTCTGCTTGCTGCCTACTGCCCTTACCTGGTCAGTGTGTGTGTGCCTGTGTCTCTGAGTACGTCTGTTCATTTTGTGTGGACCCACTTCAGTGTGTGAGAGTCAATGAGGGATGGTGGTTAATGTCTGTAAGTGGCACTGTGATTGATGTGATGAGGACGCAGTTAGTCCTGAACAAGATTAGGAGAGCCTGCTATCATGCTAAGCACCATTTCGTTTCTGTATGTAATTGTGTGTGTGTGTGTGACAGAGAGAGAGAGAGAAAGAAAGAGAGAGGGGGGAGTGTGTGCAACTTTAAAAGTCTGATTTAGAGAGCACGTATTGCTACTGAGCAATGAGTAACACACAGCGAGTGGCAGAGAAAGTAGAGACAGGTGATCCAAATGAAACATGTGGAGTTACAGATAAACCTTGTCATAGTTTTTAAATCACAATCACCTGCTGTGTTCATAATTAGATCTCCAGCCACTTCCAGAGGATGTACACCACAACAAACAGCCTGGAGCAGATCCTTCACAACAACATCATAGTGTCCCAGGCTTTAACTGCACTTTGTCTCAGCCTAGATGTACAGGTAAATACCATATGGGAACAAAGGGATAGTTGGAACAGCGAGATTACCAGTTAAACCAGGCGGGTTTAAATCAGTCTGACCTCAGTTACCATGGAAACCTGTTCCCCCAGGGTAGCCTGATCCAGGTCAGGTTATTTTTCAGGTTTCACCTCAGGCATAACCAGTCTTAGAATCAAGCAGCCAGACTTCAGACGCAGTGTTTTCTACAAAGTTGTTGAATTAAAAGATGTTTACTATGTGTACTTTTACTTATGTTTGAGTACTTTGACCTTTTAATTGAAAGAGTGCTCCATCATTTTAGCATTGCACTCAAAAAACGTTGTCAGACTCACAAACGAAAAGGATCAAACTCGATTTAGCACAACCAGAGATATCATCTTTTTTATTTCCACACACATTCTTCCTTGTCAAAACCTGGTGCTTTGGGTGTGTTATGGTAGCAGCTGCTAATGTAGCCTGGAGCCTCTTGCCTCAAGCAGAGATGATGATCGGGCTAGAGAGTACCAGAAAGCTCACTTGTTTGTAACTCCACCCCTCAAGATTCCTTTAATTTCAAACTCGTAATCTTCAGACTCAACCGTCACTGACTCAAGTAACATCACTTGAGAGCATTTATCAGATTGACACAGGTTCCTCTGGAGGCACAGAAGGCTTTATAAAACTTTTGTCACATATGCAGTAGTACAGACTTTGTAAAATCAGAGGAGTTTTGAGGCTATAATCTTTGGTTTCATATCATAAAGATCATTTAAATAAAATTAACAAAGTGAAACAGACACTTACTAATATTACCCAGTACTTCACCTATTATACCTATATTTCATTATAATCTTAACAAGGAAACGGCCGATTGACAACCAATCTATAAGGCATTTCCGATGACTTAAATAGTCTCATGGTCCATGCTTACCATCTTGCCAATGAGCTTTCAGAACAGCTTCAGTTTTGTGTTTTAAAGTCATGAATGGTGCATTTTTAAACTAACTTGATTTAGTAATAGCTCAGATCAGCTTCATGAATCAGCTAATCTCTGATTCAGTTCTGTTGACCTTCGTTTTAAGATAGTTCTAGTAAATAATATTACCACCCGAGCATAAGCAATTACTTTGACAGGAAAATGTTATCCAATTAACTGCACACTGATTACCTTAATTAATGACCTCTTTAGAATTAACTGGGATGTTAAATATACTCATCATTGATTATGCAGAGTTCTAGGCAACACCTTCCTGTTGTTGGATTTATCTGAATTATTCATCTGTGTGTGTGTGCGTGTGTGTGTGTGTGTGTGTGTGTGGTGTGTGTTTGCCAACAGACTTTGTCAGACCCTAATCCAGCTGCAGAATGTTAATCTGTGTGTTCATCCTGTATGGAGAGGCTCCTCAGTACCTGCCACTGCCACACCAATCACTCTCTCAGGATTGCCTTGCACAGCACTTTTCAGAAAACAGGTAACACACACACACACACACACACACACACACAACATCGACTTTGGTCTTAAAGACACTTAAATAAAAATTGAACTGCATGCCTGGTAAATCAAATTCACGAGCATTGCGAGACTGGAAATGGCTTGGATAATAACCTCCTGGACAGATAATAACACACACGCAGACACATGCAAACCCCGCAACTGGGATCACACACAGTCACACCTTAACAAGATTATAGACACACACATACATTAATAGGATTATAAACACACCCACACACACACACACTAACAGGATTACAAACGCAGACAAATATACATTTGGGTAATGATCCACATTGTCAGGTTAAGCCACATTACATGCCTAACAAAAACAGATGTCAGTTTAACTGCACTAATAAAGATGGATTTCATTGTTGTATTGTTTTCTGGCAGTGGCGTTTGTCTGTGTGTTGTCTTGTCTGTGTTTATATGTATGAATATTGTGGCTATTTCTATGTGTTTCTGTGTGTCTTTTGGTGTGTTGGTGCTGCAGGTGCGTCTGAAAAGCCCATCTTCCAAGCCTGTCAAATACCAGGCCTTCCTTTTTGGAGGGGATGCCCATCTCTTCTCCCTTCCTGATGGATCTACTGTCACCATTCCTCCAAAGTATGTTTTTTACCCAGAAAATGAAAATCACTTTGCACTTTTATTAAAAGTAGAATGCCAAGAAACAGGTACAAAACATGCAAGAAACCAGGTTTTGTTTGTACAGTATCTTACAGCACATAGGGTTCTTTATACACACGTTAATGTAGTGAACCCTTTACTGCTATATGTCACTCCTATAGATTCAAGAATGATTAACTTGTATGTACACTGTGCTACCTCTTTTTACGGTAATGATCGAACCAAACCTGCCCACACACAAGGTCAAAGAAACATCTCGCTTGAATGGTTTTATCCTTGAATAAGCGGCATTGTATGCATTATGCACAGAACTGGATAGAGATTCGGACTGAAATGACCTTGCCTAGGGTGACTAATTGAAAATTGCATTATTTCCAGCTCAATTTTTATGCAACGCACTAAAACAGTATCCTCCAGGTTAAAGCATAAATAATCTTGAACAAAGTTTTGCGTAATGAAATTCTGGTTATGAAATGCCTTTGTAGTGTGCATCAACAATAAGTGCTTAACTTCAGTGGTTGGTATCGTTAGCAAAGAAGTGCTGTCTATGCATCTGCACTTCTACAATTGCTTGTTTTGGGCAGACCTTTGCCCTGCAAAGAAAAGGAAAAGCCTTCTGCAACTTTTCACAATCCAAGTTGAGTAAATTTAGTTTTGCCTTGAGACTGTAGCTCATTAAAATGTACCAGTTTTGCTCTCAAATGAGGCCTCTCTATAAAAATAGCCCATGTCCCATTTTGAATCCCTACTGTAGACTCTTAGAAATCCTGTCTTTTACGACAATGCCATTATGCAGAAAAATAGTATTAAAATTCTGCTGATTCATTACTATCATAACCTGAAAATGGTAGGTTATACAATTTAAATAAATGAGTTGTAAAAGCTCTGTGGAGAGCATTCTGGTTCACGTTGAACAGAGACTGAATTATCAGATAATTGTCTGTTGGCTGTGGTGATTTTCACAGGATGAGCACTGAACTGACCATCCACTTCAGCTGCTCCTTCATGCAGCCCATGGAGGCAGTTCTTCTGCTCATCTCCAGCTCTCCTTTTGGCCTGCGAGGCACCACTCTCGCCTTCAATCTGAAGACCCATGTCAGTCACATCACACCCACAGTGAGTATAATTCATTTAAGGGGCTGACTGTCATGCAGTTACACATACTGCACTACTGACATAATAGTTTACTACAAACCTCACTTACTAATTTGTTAATGGCTTGCTAACCATCCATCTGTCTGACTGAATCACCATTCACTAGCACTTTGTGTCTAACACACAGGCTGATAACTAGACGACAGATTGTCTTCTTCCTACTGTTTCTCCTTAGAACATTGTCAAGTGCAAGTCTCCATGTTACCAACTGAAAGTGGTCCAAGTGCCCATAACTAACCTTTTCTCCAAAGAAGCTAAGTTCAGGTAGGTGTCTGTCTCCACGTACACATGCATGCACACAATTTGTGACTGTTAGGACTCCCCTCTTGAAATTAAAGTGAAAGTTTTAAAGGGTCTGTGCATCCAAATTACAAAAAAACACATTTACCACCTAACAGAGTCTATCCAGAGAGCTGTAGTTTTATTTTCCCAGTTTTAAATACTGTAACTGTCTGAGAGATTCACTGCAGTGGAGGTCAACTACATTTTGTTTGTGATGTAAGATAAGATGAGATAAGATATTCCTTTATTTGTCCCACAATGGGGAAATTCCGATGTTGCAGCAGCAAAGTGGATAGAGAAAAAGAAACA
>NW_023340206.1:7705398-7706069 GCF_004916995.1 Morone saxatilis
TGTGTGTGTGGGGGGGGGGTTTAGGGTGGTGCTGGTGGAGTCTGCATTCAACCCACTGGAGCCGGAAAAGAAAAAAGACAGCCTCCTTCAACAGGCCTCCTTCAAGGCCAAGTACACATGCAAAGACAGCTAATACACACACACAATCAAAGACATAGAGTACAGCTAAATGAATAGTTTGATATTGAATGGTTACTTCCTGCAGTCCGGAGTCTATCTACTGATGAAAGCAATACTACAGGAAGTCAGGGAGAAATAGTTCTGCACAAAATGCTGTGTAAAACCACAACTTTACATGTTGTTTTTCATGTGGATTAAACAAAGCTTTAGAAGTGATGGAAAACAGATTTTGGTACTTTTGCACAGAGCCAGGCTAGCTCTTTACCTATTCATCAGTCTTATGCAGGAGACATCAGCATAAAATGATCTTCATACAGTTCAGAGCTTATTTGTTAAAGAGACAGAGTATTCCTCCTGCTAGTCACTGCTTCAGACGGTGAGGTAAATTATGAGGTTGTTCCTCAGGAGAGTACTGGTTTGTCATTAAGAATAGCTGTTTGATATTCATCTCTTATCACCTGAGACATCTTCAAAGCCAACTGAGGTCATCTGCAGTGCACCTGAATCAGATTGTGTAGTCTGATATGATGATTATGATTATGATTATGATT
>NW_023340206.1:7706101-7710265 GCF_004916995.1 Morone saxatilis
ATGATTATGATTTCCTTTCCTCTGCCTTCCTCTTTCAGTATAGAGAAGATGACTTCAGACAAGAGTTGTGAGGATGAGATGGAAGGGAAGTGCTCAGATCTCGGTAAGTAACAACACACAAATGCACACATGCTCTGTACTCTGCTGCCTTAATTGCTGTTAATGTTTGTGTGTGAGTATACTACCTTTAAGCATGTCTGTTTGGTTGTGCTCTATGTTTGTGTGTGTGCCCAGATGGCAAAGGCAGCGAGTTCCTGAGTGGAGTGAGGAGTGTTTGTCTGAAGTCAGGCCAAGCAGACACTCTGAACATCCACTACCTGCCCTTCTGCCCGGGGACCAAGTACTGCTCTGTGCTGCTAGTTTGCCCGCAGGTCAGTGTGTGTGTGTGTGTCAGTCAGTGGGTTCTCTGTCCATTCCCTACATTTTTTTATTAAAATGTATTTTTGAAATTGCACACAGTTTTAACAAATGTTAGGCTAGTTATCTACCTTTTGTAATGACAGCCAATCAAATATAAAGCTTTTCTTTGTGCAGTGCAGTGGAGTCAAAGAACAAGCAAAGACCAAATAGCATAATTGACACAGGTATTCATGTTTAATTATATAGTGATCCTCACCGTGTCTGTCTCTAGGTGGGAGATATGGTCTATATGGTAAAGGCCACAGCAGAATTGCCTTTACCTTCCCCTCTCTCTGCCAGGCCCAGTTCAAACATACTCTCCATCCCCAGCAACTCCGGTAAGAAAACTCAAAATATTCTAAAGCTCACTCACCACTCAACGTCATTAACCATTAAACCTTTGAGTGAAAATATCTTTTCCTAGATTGGTCCTATTCCAGTGCCCAACATTTTGTGTCGGATATATGTTTTTTTGTTTAGTGTTATATTTAGTGATAACTTTATATTAATAGATTATTAGATAGATAGATTATATTCAAACTGAAGAGACACCAGGAGTAATAATTGCTCTTGAGCTGTGTCACCTAAATATAAAGAAGAGTATTTATAGTGAATAGTGATTCAATTTTAACTGATATTTTCCATTTTTCTCCACCAACAGACCCAGCTGTGTGTGTATCAGTACTCAGCCTACGCTGCCAAGTGGGGCAGGTGGTTGAGGAGGTGGTGCGTCTACCGCTGATCAATATGGCCTGGGAGCAGGCTTTGGCCATCTGGGGTCAGCACAGCATGAGTGCCGACGAACACAGGAGGCGGATGCTGACACACACTTTGCATAGCAGTACTGTGAGGGCAGCCACAGCTGCTCGCACCCTCCTCGAAAAGCAGGTACACACATACACACTATGGAAAGCAGATCTTAGATAATACAGAGCGAATTCCACACCTTTATTGGTAGGTGTTTTCCATGTTGCCGATATTACACTTGCTATCCCTATTCTTGTCTTGTTTCCTGTTAGGCCGCACTGTTAAGAGTTGATCAGCGCAGTAAAGGAGTGGAATACAGTGTGGAGGTTTCTATGCCACAGTACTTCACTTTACCCAGTACTGTTGCAATACCTATAAAAGAAGACATCATCATACCATGGGAGAATCCTGCAGGTACACACACATACTGAATGACGTGTGAGTTGATGTAATGAATAAATAAAAAAGAGAAGGTTTTACTAATATTAGACACTGATGTTTTTTGGTTGCATTACTGCAAGTCGCCAATGAGTCAAAGGCTATGATTAATACTAGTGGCACCCAGTACTTCTGTAATTTGTGAAGATGTAGCAGCTGCATGGTCTGTGTTCGCCCAACCTTCAACAACAAACTCCACCCCCAATAGTAGTTGAACAATTGGCAAGTACAACAATTGGGACTTGTTTGACAGCACCATTTTACAGGACCTAAATTTAGTCCCCGGTTGCTCCGGTGGAAACACAGGTAGAGTTCCTGAGTTCCTCAAAAGGTCCTCGATCCTAGTTTCACTCATGTTCATGTAAATGACTTACGTAACTGTCAGCGCTTCTGTTTTGGTCGTCCCTCTTTTCAATAGATTGTGGCTGTGTGGACATCCCATTACGGTTCCAGGCGGACTCTGTGGGGAAATTTACATGTCAGGTTGTCCTGAGGTCCTGGTGTGATACCAGGGTCTATGCACTAGAGGTGCTGGTTACTTCACAGGTAGATATCAGCTGATGTCAGAGCTTCAAACTGTAAAATGGTATATTAAGACAATTCTTGATTGTTTGATGGTTCATGTGGTTTTATGATTAGTGTTACCAAATCTCATTTCTGACCACAGGGAAAACCCATCCACTTGGACTTCAGTTCGCCTGCTCACCATTCAGTCACGCAAGACATACCACTGGTGAGGGAGTCAAAATGTATTAATCACTCTGTGCGTGTGCTGTTTATTAATGGCTAACCTAAAAGCATTTGATTAATTATGGATGATGAATAATATTGCCTTCATAATGAGACACTGATTTCTTGGAAGAGAGTGGTAATCCTGAATATGCAAGAAGCAAAAAGTATGGTTGAAATTTGCCTAATAACATCACTTTAGGTTTTAGGTTAGAAAAATAGATTATATAATGATGGTTGTTTTGTAAAATTGTTTTTTAACATGTTGCCAAAATGTGTTTCTCACAGCAAAATGAGACCAGCCGAGACTGGAAAATGCAAGCTGAGGTGTGTGGTGAAGGATTCTCCAGCCCAAAGGTTGTGAATGTGCCAGCAGGGACACGAGCCCGCTACCCCCTCACCTTTAAACCTGCTGCACAATGCACTGTCACGGTAATGTCTTTTTTGTTGCGGTTTCATTGTTTCTTTGTTTCTTTGTTGTCTCACTTGTTTTCCTTTGTCACATTCTTGCTATATATACCATGAAATCTTTACAGTCTAGTGTGTATTCAGGATAAGTCAACATCAATAGCACTTAGGAGAAAGCCTACTTTGAAATCCCCTGCTACCAATGCTCATCCACCAAGCCCTCATATTTGGCCTTTCTTCTCATTAGCCTCCTCTGCTCCATTCTCTCAGGGAACAGTCAGCTCAAGTACGACTACTTATCTCGATGCCTCAAACAGCAGCACACTGTGTGGCTGTTAAGATGATATCTGTGAATTTAAACTTCCTCTGTGACCAACATCATCTTCCAGTGCTTTTCTTAGAAGGGGTTTATTTTTACTGCAATGAAGCTTTCTCTTTTTGAGAAACAGCCTTTTGATAACAATGTACTGCAGTTAAGAGCGGTAGCTGATCCTTTACAGGGATCAGTGAATATCTCACTACTTCTTTCATATTTAGAGAATGTTCAGTTCAGTTCAGTGATTTTTCCTTTTCAGAGTGATTAATTAGTTTAATCATCTGAGGGCTCGAAGCTGAAACCGATTCTTCATTTTATGAGTGAGAAATTAAAAATATAGAAAAATATATTTTCAAAAAGGGTTAGGGTTAGGAGAATGAAAAATGACTTATCAATAAATAAATACATGCACATAAATAAATGTTAAAATAAAGACAGAAATAAACAAGTGAATATGGCAATGGATGCATAAGGAATATATATATATATACAGGGTAGTCTGAGCTCTGTTTTGCATGGACAGAGCACTGGATGATCCAGTGGCTGAATTAGCTGCCCATCTGCCACAGCTCGTTGTGGAGAGGGTGAGAGGGGTTATCCGGGATGGCTTTGATCTTGTCCTTCACCCTCCTCTCTGCCTCCAGGCTGTCTAGTTCCAGCCCGACTACAGAGCTTGTTAAATCTGCTGGCCTCACCAGCAGCCTTGATGCCACCACCCCACCACACCGCGGCAAAGAACAGAGCCTGTTGCATACACTGAACGCTCGAGTCTACTCAGGAGGAACAGTCTCTCTCTCTCTCTCTCTTGTGATGGTTGTCTTTTGTTGATGCATTCAACAACGGAGGAGTCGTCTGAAGCGTAGTTTCTTGGCGTGTGCCAGTGTTGCTCTTCACAACCCTAGAGGCAGCCCCTTCCACTCTAGCTGTGGCTAGTGACGTCCCCAGCAGCTTTAAGCGTTGGAGGCAGAGCTGGATGGTTCAAAGTCACATTCTTTGATTATCTAGGGCTTCCAGCGTGCTTAGTATTTGTCCTCCACATAGAGGGTTCATGTATGTCCCCTTATTAGGTCTTGTAAGTAATGTAGGAAGGGAGGAAAAAGGGTTATTGCATTGGCCGGGAATCGAAC
>NW_023340206.1:7710284-7741042 GCF_004916995.1 Morone saxatilis
CCCGCGTGGCAGGCGAGAATTCTACCACTGAACCACCAATGCATTTATATGTGTTGTTTAGGGGGTGGAGCTTAAATTTCTGACATTCCACAGCAGGCAGTCGCTGTGCAGTTCACTCTTGTTTTGGTTTTTTGCCCCTCCGTCACACTGCAGCCTCAATAGCACAATCTTCTTGGCAAATACAATATGTAGATATCCTAACAATTTGTACCTGAACCAGAAAGGGGAAGTTGTGTGCGTTCTGTCTACACAATCAAGGGCATTACAGGGAATTCAAATTTGGTATCTCCAAAGCTGTCTAGTGCATTTTACACTTAAATAATAAACAAGCCGTGTTCATTTGTGTGAGGACGCTTGACTGCAGCTGAGACTGCCTACATCCCTACCCCCACAGGGCAAGCTGTCCTTACATAATGACTGCGACGGCACTGAGCACGTGTTTAACCTCAGAGGAGTGGGAGAGCACCCCCTGCCTGTGGACCATGTGGTACTACACTGCCCTGTAGGTCAAACCACACACACACAGCTGGATGTCCCCAACTACAGCCAGAACAAACTCACTCTCAAGGTATACACACTCATGCCGCCGCACATACTGCTACTTGCTAACAAGGTTGATGCTCACTCACGCATCCACCGTCCTACACAACACATTTGCAAAGAAAAGCACTACTAAAACTGTTTACAAGTACAGTAGTAGCCAACAGCACTAAACATAAAGTACAGCTGAGGATAATGGGAATGTCATCAGTTATTTGGGCGTAAACCAAAGTCTCGGATACATTTTTATTTGACTTGTTGGATGTTAGATTTAAAAAGTAGATGTTAAAATATTTTACAGGATGAGTGAAGATAGCTTTTATACATAATGTATTTTGAAAAGCTACATTTGTAAAACAAAAAGTGGATTATGAACTTCCTTGTATGTATGTACGTATCTGTGTTCATTCTGAGCCATTTGAAGCTGTGTGTGTGTGTGTGTGTGTGTGTGGTGTGCGTGGTGTGCGTGTTGTGTGTGTGTGTGTGTATTGTAGGGCATTCATTTCCTTTTTCCTTGTTCTCTGTCTTGTGTACATGCACACAGGTAGTGACAGACCTATCTGTTGTAAGTGGCACCCCCTCCCTGGAGATTAAACCTGGTGACAATGCGCCATACACCCTGGCTGCGTCACCATGGAAACGAGGAAAACATACAGGTGATTTTTCTCTTGTCCCCGTCACCTTGTTTTGTTCTAATGTTGGATTCATTTGTTTACTATATTTTATTAAATTTGATTATACACATTCACACAGACTCATACGCTGTGTAGCGCTTATGTGGCAGGTCTTTAGGCCATCTGTTTTTATATTTGTTTAGTATGTTTTATAAGCAGTTGAGTAGTGTAAGATGCTGATTATTTCATAGATAAAAACAATTAAAAAAACAATTAAAAAAAACTAAACTGAACACTTCCACACCTTTTCTTGCAGGCTGTCTGTCATTTCTAGAAATTGACATGTCAGAGACAGACAAGCGCAAAGGTAAGCTTAGTGTTACCATATTCTGCACATGAAACAGTCAGAGCTCAAAGTAGAGCTACAAAAACACTTCACTTAGGATTGGTTGGTTTTTTGTGTGTACACACGTGTTTGCACTCATACCTTATTTATATGTGTGTGCCTTTCATCCAGAAAATGTTCTCGGACGCTACGAGGTGCATTTCTCTCTAGAGATCATTTGTGAGCCAGCAGCACCCATCAAGGTCATAGATGTACAATGTGTTGCTCAGGTAAGCTCTGAAAACAGACGAGCACAACCGCAGTTCATCTGATTTGCAACACAACAACACAAATAGGACCAGATGGCAGACTGTTTTGACACGTTTTGCTAATGTCTAGAAAGAAGTGCAGCACAAAAACATGATGCATTTCTGATACTGAACTTGAAACATTGGTTGAAGGGAAGACACTGCAAGTGTGTATTCCTCTTTCAAGAGGTAGTTTATATGTCAGGGAAAAAGATGACTGAATAGCATCAATGCAATCATTGATTGAATGAGTTGTTAAAAATTGGACTTTCTGTTTCCCTCAGTGGCCCCGAAATGTAAAATGTTGCGTTAAGGCTCTTTCTTTGATCTTGTATTGTTGTATTTAGTGAATAACTCTGGTAAAGTAACTTTGAAGCCCCTGGTCAAGCCACATGTTAGTCAGCAAGACAATAAGTTCTTAGCTTAAAGAGCAATGTTCTGTAGCTGGGTATTTGATCTATATTGAAAGAAAGTGAAGAGAGTAAATTCAGTTCAGGATTATTATTTCGTTTCGAACATGCAGGCCCTTAAGAAGTGTTTCTGCAGCTTGCCACTGTTACAGGAGCTTAATCTCCTCCCAACGCTTAGATCAAAAGAACATCACAAGGAAAAGCAGAAACAGGTTTCATCTTTGAGATGTTGTTCCCAGAGCTCAGTTGCCATAGAGGTCCCTGTCAGTAACCCACGAGGAGAGCTGCTGATGCTGGATGTGTGCCTGGAAGGAGACGACCTGAGCGGGGCCAGCTGGGTTTCAATTCCCCCACGGGAGACTCTCACCTACAAAGCTACGTTCTCCCCTGGCAGAGTGGGGAAGAGCACAGGCAGGTAAGACTCACTGCACTGTTGCTGACATGACCTCCTTTAAAAGAGGAGGGTGAAAAAATGAGTTTCTCATTTAAAGTGAAGATCCCTGTTCATTAAATGCTTGTTGGACTGATCTAAAAATACATTGTTGCTCTAAATCTGACACTCTTTGAGTTGTTTCAAAACAAAAAAACCTCAACATAAGCCTGCTAATTGAATATGCAACCGACTTACTTACAGTTGATCAGTGGTGCATACAGCATTTGCATAGGTTTGGTGTGTGTTTTCCACCAGTGTGTTGTTCCAGTCAGAGCTGGTGGGGGAGTTCTGGTATCAACTGGAGCTTTATGCTCTTCCTCCTCCAGTCATCATGCTACCACAGGCCTGCTGTCAGCTGGGCAAGTAGGTGCACACACACCAGCACACACACTGTCTCACTGCAGGGTTATTGGCTCCAGCCGTCCCAGACATACATTTATCAAAACAAGAAAAAATAAAAAAGATTTCATAGTTTGCGGTGTGCCATTACATGCTCTAGCCAGCGTTTGTGAAATGGTGATACAATCTTTTTTCCATTATAGGCCACTACTATTGCATGGTTAGTGTTAATCTTAATGTCTTTGGGGGCCACCCAGAAAATGGAGCAGTAAATGATGGTAACATTTAATTTGTGGAAACACACGAGATTACTAAATGGAGGAAACTCTTAGGATTAACCAGTGAAATAACCTTATTGCAGTGTTCAGCAGCTGAGCAGTTGTTAAGGAGCGCGAGTGAATTACTTTGAGCAATTTCTTATTATTAGAAGATTAGATTTGATCTCCTATTTATGATCTAATGTCTAAATTAGGCTACCCTCAGTGAACTAGAGCATCAACCCTAACATCACAGGAGAAAAGTACATTTCACCGAGCGATTCATTCAGATTTAACATTCATTCAGTTTAACTCAGGTTTTCTGGTATCCCTTTTAACTGGTGTAGATCACCAAGCATAAGTAACCTGGGCATGCTGCTGGATGTTCAGTTTTGAATATTGTTGCTTTAACAGGTCTCCAAGTGACCAGTCAGCTCCCTGGAAAACCATCCTTCCTACAAGATCAAAAGTATTGAATTTAAAGAACTCACTAGAGTCACTGTCTACTGTGATTATTATGTGAGACATAGAAGAAAAGTGTTTCCAGAGTTTAAGCAGACCTTCTAATGAACAGAGACATAGTTTGCCACAGTAACAGACTAATGAATGGTGATTATAGCTGAATATTAATTGTGCACACTGCTCATTAGCTAGTTAATTATAAATGCAACATATGGACATTCATTTCCTTACTTAAGGCCTTTTTTGTACTTTATCCCTCTGTTATGGCAGCAGATGAGCCTTACTTAAACAGTTTTTAAGTGTATCACTTCTTTAATAATGTTTATTCATCATGAGACAAAAAATAAGCATCATGTGTATATGTATGTGTGTCTGTGTGTGTGTGTGTGTCTTAGATGGACCAGACAGACCATTCCCCTGGTTAACCCAACAGCTGAGACTCTGGAGCTAATTGTAGCCAACAGTAACCACAGAAACTACAAACTGGAAATGGATTCAGGAAGTACTGTTAGTACACACACTCACACCCGCACATCCTTTGTTTTATTTGTCACAACATACATCTGATGTGACCCTGCTCCTGCCCTGGGGAAATTGATTTACCAGTATTTTATATGTTCTTTGTAGTTCAATGGATATTTGATTGTTTTTGCTTTGGATTTCATCTCTTAAAAGAAGCATGCAGTACACAAAGACACTTGATAACACAGTGGTTGTTTTTTTTACACATATCCTGAAACAAACAACAGTCACTGATGTCAGCTGGAGGGAAAATACTTGCTGTATATCTGGATGATAGCTGTGGGTTACCTAGCAGTGTGATTTAGAGGGTTTGTCTCTTTGAGCATGAGTGTTTATCCTGCTTTACTGTCCCCATGAAGCTATTTCCTGTGTCTGTTTGTGTGTGTGTGTGTGTGTGTGTGTGTGCCTGTGTGTGTGTGTTCCAGCTTACTGTGGAGCCCCACTCCTCCACTGAGCTTGGTGTCCATTTTAATCCTTCATCCATCGGAGAAGGGAACCACGCGGCAAAGATCACTTTCACATGCCCTGAGGTGTGTATATATATATATATATATGTACACACACACACACACACTGAAAATGGATTACATAAATCATCATTCCCTGCCTACACACATACACACACACATAAAGACACATATAGATGGAGGAATAACTCATTTCTTTTTCCTCTTAAATTGGTTTAAGCAGGTGCTCTCATTTTATTTACTGCCTCATCACTCCCAATCATCCACATGAAGCTTGGAGCAATCAGATCACCTCATAAAGCTTTTCATTGGCCCAGATTGTACATTTTATTTAAGGCACAGGAGGGGCCAGGTGATATTAACAATAGATACAATGATGAAAACATTTCTTTTATTAGAAAACTAGAAGCAAAAGAAAAAATGAGGGAAATCTTTAAGCTCAAAAGAAACAATGACTTATTGTGATATACATTGATATGAACTTAATTAAAGACATATATTGTAATGCATTTTTGCCACCGCCCAGCCTAACGTTCCACTTATTGTGCACAGTACTTTTGTAAAATGTTTCCTGAAAAGGCATAAATCTAAAAATGTGACCACATCTTTCCTTTGTCTACCCTCCTCTGTATTCCCTTCATGCTCTTTCATTTTTTACTTCATTTCTCTCCCTCTGGCCACTTGTGTATATGGTGTGTATGTGTTAATCTGTCTCTGTCTTTCTTTAGTTGCAGGAATGGTGTGTGTTGTTGAGTGGACGTGGCCTTAATCCAGAGAGCGAGGAGCCCCTGAGCATCTCATCCCTGATTGGCTCCAACGCCTCCATCACCATTCCTTTCACAAACCCCACTGAGTTCCCAGTCATGCTCGATATCTCACTCACAGGTCACAGGCACTTCTTGTCTTTCTCTAACAGACACTTTGTCACTCGTTTGTTCTCGTCACAGACATGTGACACACTCAGACATGTTCCTAATACTGTGTGTGCTTGGTACTTCGTCATGTCTCAGATGAGGACCCGAGTGGGGCCCCCAACTGCCATCAAGTCTCTACAGAGAGGGAAGTCTTCTCTATCCCTCTGAGCCAAACTGGAGGTGTGTTAACTGATAACTTTTCACCACATCATGATAAAATGTTCAATAAACGCATTTTACCAGGCAACACATACAATTCCTAAAACTAAGCACAAAGAACACTAAGCTTATAATTATTTCTTTGAAGTAGAATTAAAGCAAAACTGAACTTCAAAGCTGCTCTAATCAATATTTTCTATATTCTATATTATTCTATATAAGTGTAGTGATGAACACACTCAGAATTATTATTCAGCTCTGCAATTTCCCTCAGCTCAGCTCAATTTTTTAGCTCTTTCAACTCATTGTTTTGGTTTTCTTGCCTGCAATTAAACTGTTTTGATCCACTCTCACAGCTTACATCAACCTTGTTTCCAACCGAAGCAGGCAGCTGTTTTCAGCTGTTTTAGCTCTGCTAAAGCCACTGTCCTTTACCTGCCCAGCACCAAACAGCAGGGCGACACAGTTGGCGGCTAGCCGGTGACCATAGTGGAGCATTTAGAAGCTAAAGAGACAGATATTTTTCTCAGGAGTTTGTAGAGTGAAAAGCAATGCTAAAGAGTAAAGAAGAATGGATATTGGACTTACATTCATCTCTGAATGCGCGATGCGTAAATAGGCAATGATTTGTTAACATGTTAACAATAGCAGTAAAAACTTTTTTAAAGTTAAGTTCCCTGCTGCTCTCAGCTGGCCAAAATAATCAATTATCGCAACAATAATATTTTCTCAGACCTTTCAATGTTGTGGCTTTGCTGTGTTTACATGAGGACAAAATCCTTTCAGTTGGTAACAAAACAGATTAAAAAAATATCCAGCAGATGCTCAGTGTGTGTCCTAAGATAAACAGCCATGATAAATGTCCTTGTATCTAAAGCTGCCTCACTAACTGACAGTAGAGAACTTTTACTCTTCATCAGCTTTTAAATAAATCACCCTGAGACTACATCACAGGAAACATTTTCTTACAAGTCAAAGTTTCTTCTAGTTTACTTGAAATCAACTTCTATGGTTTTGCAGATATCCACACGAGAACTGTCCGAATGCATTTTAACGAGTTGTGGTTTCCAGAGTGAACGTATTTCTCATTTTGTTACCGAGCAGAAAACATGTTGACGTCTGTCCTCCATCTTGGCTGCAGGTATCCAGATCAGTGAAGGGGCCAGTTTTGATGTGCCTGTGGTGTTTGCCCCTAACTCTATGAGGCTACAGCAGGCCTGGCTCTGCCTCACTATGAATCCCATCAGCAGCCCGGGAAAGAACAGTACCTTCTGTACAGACAACGCGAGGTGTGTGTGTGTGTGTGTGTGTGTGTGTTTTATTGTCTGTATAAGAGGCTGTTTCTGAGTGTCTAGACAGTCAGTGAAGCCCATTAGCTTCTGTTATTCCTACATCCAGGCAGGTTTTTCACTGTAGACAAAATCGTTGAATCAGCTTTCCCCTTGAACACAACAGGGACGAAGTGCTCAGTACAGTTTTTGAGCTCATTAAAGATGTTCTATTCTATACATAGCATTTGTACAAGCAGTATAATGTTACAAAGACTGTACCGTGCATCCATTTTCCATTCTCAGTCAGGATCACAAGTAGCTATCCCATTGGGCATCGGGTGAGAGGCAGGGAGCGCCCCGGACAGGTCGCCGTTCACAGGGCTCACACACTAACAAAAACATTCACACCCTCTTTCACACCTTGAAACACCTGGAGAAAACCCATGCTGGCAAAAGCTCTGTAATCCATTACTTTTACTGTATGGTACAACGGCTTTGGCTCAGTTTTCAGTGGGTTTCAGTTTGAAAAACTCTTAATGTAAACAACTCAAATTTAATTCTTGCGCAAAACACAAAATGCTGTCCTTACATACAAAATGCAGAATGTATATAGTCAATTACTGGTTCATTGCTAATCCTAAATACTGTGTAAATACTGTTTAAAAAATGCACTCATCAATATTTCAGCTCAGAGCAGGAATTGTCAACCATCTGTTGGACTTACCCTCTCCGTGGGATTCCCATGGAAATGCCTGTTGAGAACTCACCACTTGGCCTGATTTGTTGTGAAGCGGGCTGCCAGCTGGAAAGGAAAGTAGATATACTGCTCACTGGATGTGTGCCGGGGAATCAAGAGCGGACAGGACAGGGAGGTGTGTGCCAGTTTGTCATTTTCACTCAAGTGAAAGTTCAAGTGGTCCTGCAATATCAGAAAACACTTTTGAGGATTATTTTTTAAACCTTGTTACAATGATTTTATATTCACACAGGAAGTGTCATCTAGTAGCTCCAATGATAATGAGATGAGATGTGTCAGGATCTGTCAGATTCAGTTAAGTAGGTGACTGATTGATGATCATGTCATATGTTGGCTTTGCTGTAATTAATCAGCAGCAGCATGTCACACGTGGAAAAAAAAAACATTCGGAGATTTTTTAAGTGGTAAAAGTTGAGAAAAAAGGCCAGTGAGTCACAATCAGGATCTGTAAGAAAAATAACACCAGACTGAAATTGATTTGATAATCACATTGTGCTGAGTAAAGAGGATCATCGTCAGTACTGCACTTGTTGTTGTTCAGCTTAATTACACGTTTCTCTGTGTTTCCCATATATTGATTTATTTGTAGCAGCCCACAATATCAACATTAACCGCCACATATTGATTTTCTATTTCTTTACGATTCATTCAATTGGTTAAAGCTTAAGAAATTGTAGAGCTACGCGCAGCATGTTGATTTGCTCAGCTGCTCCTTACCTTGCTCTTGCTTTCTCTCTCACAAACAGACAATGGACTCGTCTGTGGCTTGTCCTTCCTCTCAGTGCACACATGACATTGTCTTCAACGCGAGAACCCGATTTACCCCTTCACTTTTTCAGTGGTTGGGAAACAACACACAGGGGCTTTACTTTGGTCTTGAGGAGCTGCCACCTTTATTCACTAACAGACTTTAACTACACTGTACATTTACTGCTAAACTGACAATCGCTGCTCACCTTTTCCTCTGCTCCGCTCGCATTCTCTGTCACTCATCCAGACACTCACTACCCACACACCTTACAGATTACCATTTGTTCTTAACACAACACTGTCAATGCTGTAGACTCAACTCTTCAAACAAGTTATAGCAGGCATGTCAGGAGCTAGTAGCTAGTAAGAATAGCTATATCGTGTTATGTGTTTGACACAGTGTGAAGCAGCGGAGCTATATTGAAAGTGTAGGTGTGCCTCCTTCTGTGCACATTAAAATGTACTGTATCTGTTGTGGTGTTCCTTGCACCTGCTGAATCACCCTCTTTTTACTTCTTGCTTCTGGACAGATTCCCAGATGACAATGGAAGACTTCTTGTGCAGGGTTCGTTCAGACAGCAGAGCACAAACAGAGTACTCCGAGGTGGAGGACTGCCTGTCTGCCTCCGTCGAGGCAGCGAGGAGGGACCCTGAGACTGGCATCGTAACACTCACCCTTAATGTAGTCTACACTCCTCTCAGGCCATGCAGGTCCCAGTACTGCACACACACACACACACACACACGCACACAAAGAAAACATAACACACATAGACAACCACTGATGTACGCAGGAAAGTGAAATACACACTGAGAAACAGGAATGTGTCCTTGTTGTTAAGATTCAGTAGCTTTTGAGTTAAATCCTGTCGTTCTCTTTACAAAACCACTCCACTGGTTGTGTTACCAGTTAAAGCAAATACAGATCCTTCACACTCAAGGAAAAGCATCATACACACAAACAGACATAGACACAGGCACCTTTTGAGAGACACACACCACATTAAAGGCCAAAAAAACAAACAAACGCACAGACGCTTGCACATATTGAGAGAGATGTAGACATCCACAAACACTCATTACTGAGAGAACTAAACACAAATATTCAGACTTGCAGAGGTGCACACAATCGCTTATAAAGTTTAAAAGCACACACACAAAAAGAAAAAGAAAAACACAAAATTGCACACACTCAGAGAAACAAATATGCACATCGCCTGTGTGCAGGAAAAAACAAAAGGATGCTAATAATAAGTCAGAATAACAAAACAATCACATACAGCTCACACACAGACACACAACAGGAAGGAAGGCATGCAGACACAATCTGTTTGTTGCTCTCTCTCTCTCTACGGTTAACACACTTGCATTGAGCATTGTAAGTAAACACTGCATTCATTTATCTCTTGTCTTTCTCCCTCTACAGTACAGTCTCTTCTCCCTCTACCTCTCTCTTTCTCCCATCTTCTCTCTCTCTCTCTCTCTCTCCCAGGTGGGTGTGGCCTCTGCATTCATTTATTACTAACTGTCTGCATGTGCTGAGTCTTAATGTTGGTAGCTAAAGGTTGCTGTGCTCTCTCTCAGAGGTAAAGGGGAAGGCCAACTCATTAGCTGCTTCTGCTTTAACAGTACTTGCTGTGTTAGGTCAGATCCCCGTAGAAAGTACATTAACTTTGGTTTGACCCAATAACACATTTGAAACACATTTTTTATGCCTCCACGCCAGCAATAGCCACAGCCGGAGGTACTGTGTATTCGGGGAGTCCGTCCGTCCCGCTGGCTGTCCGTATTTAGGTCCATCCATCCCATTCTTGTGAACGTAATATCTGTGAAACACCTCAAGGGGATTTCTTCAAATTTTGAACAAACGTCCTCTTGGACTTGAGGGTGAACTGACTAGGATTTGGTGGTCAAGGTCACTGTGACCTCAAAATGACCTTTCCTTGGTCATGACACAGATGTTTAATGGGATGGAACTGTGAAATGATGACATATTTTACCCAAAACGTCAAAGGTTTAGTTCATTTTATTTATTAACTTATTTTAGCCATAATTTAAGAATGAGTTGGTTGATTCCAGCTTTCACATACACATGTTGACTGGGATGACACAATGAGTAAGCAGTAACTAGCTCAGTCCATCTCATCCATTCTGCCTTTCGCTTAGTGCCTCATTCTTTACGTGCCTGCAAACAACAAATTGTTGCGCGCTTAGGTAATGGTGACCTTGTGACTGAATGAGTTTCACTTACAGCTCATAGAGAGCCATTGCATCTAAAAACATCAGGAGAAAACAAGGACCACATTTTGTATAGCTATACTGGATACAAGAATCCTTCTCTAGTAATCAACTATGTGTTATCATGTATAATCAATATAGTGATAACAAGAAAATACACTTTATACCTTTATATTCAGGCATGCAACCTCAGGGCAGTAATTGTAGTTTTAAACTTATATTTTATAATGGCAGTAAATTAGAAAAAAGCATTTGGATATTACTTTGACTTAAGCTTCTTATGTTTGAATTGTCACACACTGACACATGCACGCTTTATACTCGACACTTTGATGAGCCTATTTTCAGTTGAGTCATATCAGTCTATAAAAATGAATTTTCTCCTCGAGTATCAGTCACTGCTTTACATTCATGAACAACTAGGAATTAAATAAGTCTAATGTCTTGTTACTCTATGCTTGTGAACTAGTGGATTTAAAATAGGCAGAATTTCTCTATAGTTGATGACACAGATAATAAAAGTTATTAGAGGATTCACTGTGAGAAGAGGGAGCTGGCATCCCTCATGCTCAAATAATTAGTAGAGCGTGACCCATCCTGAATGTTTTAAGCCAATTTTAGGCAGTTCAAAAACTCTGATAATGATATATTGGCTGATAACAAACAGAAAGCACTTCTAACCAAGGCACAATAAATAAGAAATGAGAAAATAAAGTAAGTTAGGAGTTACCAAGGACCATTTCTACCATCGATCCTTATAAGAATAAGAATCACTTAGATTCGGGTTTATTAAGATATGTATTGAGTGGGAAATTTTACAGTTAAAAACAGACAAAAAGTTATCACTTTAACACATAGATGAAGCCAGCTATGTTAAATATTCCATTCTGAAAAGAGAAAAAAATAAATAAAACCTTTGAATCAGTGTTGTTAAGCAAATTATTCTGCCCCCTGCAGTATCAGCTTGGTGCTCTGTTGCTAGTTGCAGCCCCTACTGGCACTGTTCCACAGCAACTTAAAGGTGCCCTGTGGAGTTTTGTTGTAAACAAACACAAATTCTGTTCAGATTAAGCATTACTCACCAAAAAACATTGTGTGTTTCCGTGAGGTCCAACAAACGTATCGAATGCATTTCCTTCCTCATAAAACCGTTGCCAAGCAGATTTGTTCCGTATTTTAAATCCAGCGTTGTTTACATCCATGTTTACTAGCATGCAGTCTTCTTTTTACCTGTCTTTGTTGGTGCATTGCTGCATTTTTTGGCACATTACTAACATCTGTAGATCAGTGGAATAGTATGAAACCATAGGTACAAATCACATTATAATAAAATGTCTCCATAGCGTTATTTTTACATTCTTTCGTGCTTAAAACAAATGCGGTACTACAAAATATCCATTTTAATTTGTATGTAATGGAAATATATCTTATTATAATCTCATTGTTAAGTCACAATTTATCTATTCTCTACTGTCCTCCTTACTGTACATTGCATGTGACATCCTGGTGGGTGAAGAGTGCATTCATTTATCAGCACCCGTCTTCATTTGTGGACTCCATTAATGAGGCGTGCCCTGCTCGAATCAATACCTCTGAGATCTAATGACTTCTCCATGAGGAAATGACGGGGGGTGTGGTGCTGCTAATAGGCTCTTCCATTATCTACATGTTATTCCTCTGCTATGGCCAGTGAGATGAGGAGACCAAGTATTATAAGCTGAAAGCGGGAATATTAAAGACCAGTTTAGTGAATCTTTTTATTTATTTATTTTTGATAAATGTGAATTCTCAAATTATACTTTTCAAGATAAATTTGAGTGGAAGAATGATTTGAAGCAAGGAGATGGGTGGAAAACAGATTCTAAATCAAAGGTATTCATCTGTGTGCCACGGAGCGCCAGCTGTATACAGGTTTTTATTCCAGTTAAAGCCGAATGCAGCTCATTTCACTGATTAATTCCTCTCCTCTGGATGAAGGTAATCAGTCAAATCAGCTGGTGCTCTCACTAGTTGAAAATAACCCTACATGCACTTGGCCATATACAGAATCCCTGCTCTAATTGGTGCTTTTTTCCTTTTTTTCCTTTTTTCCCCTTCTTTTTTGTGAATTTTATTTGTTTTTTGCTTATATACCAAAAAAACCAGACAACTTTTTGCCGCTGCCTTACTGTATATGTTACAGAAATGAATCAGAAATACAGCCGTATGCTTCAGTGGGCTTTATTGTCTTAAAATAAACTAAATTCATTCCAGTAATGCAATACAAAACAAATGTGCATACATTCACTGTAGTGTACATACATGTATAAGACTACAGATATACAGCAGTACTAGTCAATCCTGTCATTGGCCACAGTCTCACACATCAGGAATGAAAGAGGCACTTGTTCTATATTGTTCTATGGTTGAAAGTAAATTTGACAATTTTTAAAGTGGTATTTAAACACGCAAAATGAAATGTAAATGCAGAGCAATTTAAAAAAAAAAACGTTTAAAATTTAAAAGATGTTTACATTATGTGTGACAAAGCAATGAATAGTTCACAGTCCACATTGACTTCTTTTGTGCTGACTCTGTGAACAATTTTGAAAAAGTGAATTTAGGATTGCGAAATGTGTGTGTGTGTGTATGTCCAGGTGTTCAGCGGTCCTATCTGTGCAGTCTGTGTCCGGCGGGATCTGGGAGTATCCCGTCACTCTCATCGCCACAGAGCCTCAAGTGGATGATGTTATCCTCACTGAAGCCACTGAGTTGGGAAAGACTTCAGCTGTGGGCTTCCGTCTGACCAGCACCACCAGGTGCGTGTGTGTTTACTTTTCTGTGATTTGTTGCTTCATTCGCTCTTATTCCATCCAGCTTTTCTAATAATTAAATAATAACTGCAATTCACTATATTCTAACAGTGTAGCCATATAGCCTTTTTTATTTTTTATTTTTAAACTAGGAAGTAATAGTCCCTTTTTTGCATATGTTTCTGCAACATCTACCGTGACGATTTTTTGAAGATTATTATTTCCGTAACAGATTACGTAATATAAGTCATATAAGATAAGTCATCAGAAAGTACTACCCCTCCCATGGACTTTTTGGGTCAAGGAACTGTGGCTGAGGGATAAATTTATCCTTTGGTTCCTCAAGTCGAAATATAGGAACTAGTGTTTTTGACAAAATAGTTCCAGGAACTATGAAAGCAAAGAATCTAAACTCAGGGACTAAACGAGACTCGAAGTCCCTCTTGCACATTTCTGTTTGCATTTGTTTTTACAAGATGGGGTCAGCTCTTGGCAAATAGTAAATTGGAGGTGTTTGGTTCCAGGAGGCCGGAGCCGTTCACTGCAGCGTTCCTGCCAGGCAGCAGCCGTGAGTTCACAGTGACTCCAGCCTCAGGCGTGTTACCTCCCGCTGGTTCTGCTGGAGCTCTCATCACCGTCTCCTTCACGCCCACCATGTACAGCAAGCACAGAGCAAGACTAACCATCCAGGTATTTAAATAAATTATTCTCTGATTATATGTTTGTTTGTAGTTTCTGTTTTATGGTGATAAATTATAGTGAATGACTGCAGGGTTATTTTTACCACTACTTCACTGGTCATAACGTTTTACCAACAAAGAGTTACAGTATTGTTGTTACTTTTGCCAGTTTCAAGTGGTGAAGTCAGTTACAGTTTTTGACAATATACTTACTAACTAAAATTGTTAACAATAGCAATTTTCACTATGAAATAAGCCAGAGAACATTTCATAAATTCACAACACAGTTTCCAGTCGCAGATGCAAGGAGCCACGGTACTGGTGAAACATATTCACCCATGTTGATCCATTCACATTCGTACAAACTTAACAGTTATCAGATTTGCATGTCTCACAGCTCACTCCCCTTGTTACAGGCAGCAGACATGCAGTGGACCTACGAGGTGAGAGGGAAAACCTTTCGTGACTCCCCACCCCTCTGTACAACCTCCACCAATGGCAGCTCCTCTGTTCTGCGTCCAGCCAAGGAAAGGCAGCAGAACTTTGTGGCTCGAAACCTTCGGCTTCCCGTGCTTGCTAACTCGTCCCCTCTCAAAGTCCGCAGATAAAAGACAGCCTCACTCTCTCATGCAGCTAAGGATCATCATTTTTGTCTAATTTCCTTTTTCACTTTTTTATACTTGAATTGTAGCTGTGGCAGCTTTTTCATCTGGAAACATTTACCACACAATGTCACCTTCAATTAAAAAGATACCTTTATATTTTGAAAATTAACTAATGAACTATTATTTGGACAGGCGCATAATAACCTGGTAATGGTGATGGGTTTCACCATTTGTCCTTTTTTTCCGCTTAAAAAGGCTCATTAGTCGTTGTAGTGTTTCTCATCAGCCGTTCTAATGAGCTATTTTTCTGCCAATACAAAGATTTTTTTTCTCTACCTTTTGGCAAGTGAAGGAAATTTAGCAGGATGATACTGAAGTGAGGATCTTTTTGTGAAAACTCTGCAGATGTTCAATGTTCATCACTGTTAATGTATCTCTTAATGTAATTAAACTTGGAGGTAAAGCCTTAATTTTAGTCTCAGTGTCCAAAATTCACTTTTTGACTCACCAGACAAGGCGACTAGTTGATAAAGAAATCCAAAGGCCAAGCGTATTATTTACAGGCCAAACGTGACAGGATAGCTGGACCATGAGGAGATCTGACAGTGTATCTGACGGTAGGTTGTTTTCGTTTCAAATGGCTGACTTCTTGTAAGTATTGTCACATAGCTAACGTTATTTAAATAGCTTAAGATGGGCAGTTTCACGGCACTGTCTGAATGCGCTTAAAACACATCTGGTAGTTTGTGTGTGTGTGTGATAAAACGTTGGTCTCTCAGCAGTTTTTTTGTATTTCTGGTACAAACATTAACTGCGAGTTTGGCGTAAAGCTTTTATAGATTCACTCACCAAATTGAAAATCTGACTGCATGTGGCGATCGGCAGGGTGTTAATTTCGGACAGGTTGTGACCAATTACATTGCATGCACTGTAATTGACATACACTGTAGCTGGCACAAACCTCCACATGAAAAAATCCCTCTGTAGCTCATTCACTTCCCTTCATCTCCTTTTCATTCATACATTTGGTAGAGATTAAATAAGTAAAATCCATAAGGGATGATGTCGTTTCCTGGGTTCACCTCATCAGTGGGCTACATAAAAAGAGCCAGTGTCCCTGAAGTTTTACACATTCAGCAGGTATATGTATGATGAGCAATAAATACTAGTAATGGTTATGATGTCCCTATCATGCCCAAGAGTCCACTTCAAATAAAATGTTACCAACTTCGTTTCATTCATCCCTTCCCTTATGATCCGCTGTTGATAGTATAGAGAGAGTCTGGCCATAAATTAGATCCATCTCAAACTGCTGGTTCACGTATATTCCCACTGAACATTATATTACACTAACCAGGACAACCTTGAAATATTCAGTATCTTCCATTTAATAAATCAAACCACAGGAGCCTTAGGAGGTTTTCCACTGTGTGGGCCTGCGTGCACAGCACCCATGGCTGTTAGCCTCTACTGTAAATCTTTTTGTCTGTAGCGACAAGAAAAGTACAAGTTGTCCCAGTGGTTATTAAAAATATAAGTTCAATTTTCTCAATATTTAAATATTATATAAAATATGTTCACCCTCCTTTGAAGTTTCCATGTTTAACAGAAAATGACCCTTTTAATGTCAAAGTGAAACCTGATCTCTACAAAGTTAATTTAATATCTTACCAATACGAAATTTAAAATACATTTAATGGGACACACTTAAGTAATCACTGGTGGTTTTACAAGTCACAAGTTCATACTCCTTTAAATAAACACCCACGCATCATTTCTGTTGGAAAGACCAGATGGGCTGTTGTTTTTAACCGGTGACCCAACAGTAGTCTGCAACACAACGGGACAAACAGATGCAATGTTTTTTACACAATGAAAGAAATAACTTGAAATAAATAAACAAGAATGCTCAAATAATGAAGAATTTGTTATCCACAGAATTTAACAAAGTTTATGAAAATTCTATTCACTCAACAAATCTCAGAACGGTGCAATTTTGAGAGTTGTGGATATTGCAGTAACTAGTTCAATGGTGAAAACATCTGCTGCATATGTTGGCAGGTGAGAGAGCCCAAACCTGTCATTTTTCATTACAGTGAACCAAATGGAAATCAGGCAGGGTGTTTCGTGTGTACCTGGCCTACAGTTTTCTATACGGCACATGGGAGACTTCGAACAGAAGTTCTATGGTTGCTAAGACCAGTATTGAGCATTTTGGCCATCATGCCGGGGAGATACTTCTGCAGCATGATGCTTCTCTGCAGCAGGAAGGGTAGAGGGAATGCAGTAAAATACAGGGAAATCCTGGAAGAAAACCTGATGCAGTCTGAAAGAAAAATGCCACTTGGGAGAAGATTTGTTTTCCAGCAAGACACTGAGCCTCTTGCAAGAACATTTCCATATTTCTAACTGTCTCACTTTTTTCTGTGAGGTTTGCTTGCACGAGTGTTCACTTACTGAATTGCACAAACCTGTTATAAATTGTTTGTTTAAAGTGTCACCTGTGAGGTCAGTGTTTGTGAGATTCGATCATTTGCATAACTGATGTCCCTAAAAGTGGCATATAAAGCTACCTGTTCCACTCTTTAAGCGGGTTTCATTCGCATAATTGTTACCAAACAAGGAGAAGAATTTCACACTGCTGAGCTTTAAGCCCTGCCGTCAAACCTCAGTGGACAAAAAGATAACAAGTGTAGCTTTGTTTGTGGTGCTAAAGGGCCCAGAACAATTAGAATATGTTAATAGTTCAGCTGTTAATGACATTTCATCAGTGCCAAGCTGCACTGTGACAGTCACAGATAAAGGCGAATGCATATAGTCTATGCATTAGGCTCTAAAAATCATCTGAAAATCTTAATACAAGAAAGTTATTCAATGCGGCAAACTCTCTTTAATCAGTCACCTAAGAAATAATCTGTTCGTACAAGCGCTTCTTTCATGGGACCCAATGAGCATGAGCGGAAAAGCCAAAAATACACAGGAATGGTCTCAAAAATCCTGGAGCAGCGGAGTCAAGGATCTAGATCCAAATGAGATATCGTGGCTGGATTTGGAAAACAATTTTTCAATAAAAGAAAGTGATAAATCGTGATGGAAATACAATTGTTGAAAGTGACAATACCCTTATAAAGTTTGGATGTGTGGATATAAAGTGTGTGTCAGCTACATACTCTAGCTTGTGCTCTTACCTTTCTTGTGTGTCCACATATGGAGCTGTCCTATGGCTCACCTTGTGCCTGTGGAATTATTCACGAGGCAGTTACGCTCCGTTATGCGTCCATTAAGCACCATCTGCAGCCTGCTGGGGCAAGAACGGAGAGGGAGAGAGGGATTGGATGGGAGAGGAAAGATAGAGGAAGGGAGCAAAAGATGGAAGATGGAGAGAGTGAAGGACATAGAGGGGGAAAGCAAAGGGTATGCTTGGAGTAATAGATGATGGAAGGAGCAAAAGGGGGGAGGGGGAGTGAGAAAAGACGAGAGCAGCAGATATTGTGAACAGTAAAATGTGGGTGTTTGGTCGAGGATGAAGGGAAGATGCTCTTTGCATGTGTTTTGCATATTGTCTGAGAGAAAGGGTGTGTGTGTGTGTGTGTGTGGCTCCTGTCTAACAATGTGCATCACTGAGCGTGTGAGTATGTTTGTTGGTTTCTGTCCATAGATTACCTGCGTAAATGAGCTCCCCTTCCTCTGCGGGTGCGTTGCCCCGGCAACAGATGAGCCAAGCCAACAGTAATTGGTGAGGGTCTGTTATGATGCCTGCAGTAGCAAGAGATCACACTGATGTCAGACTCCTAATAATAATGAAATCATGATGACAATCCGCCAAGTGCTGACACACCAAACTGAGTCGAACACAGCGGATCCTCTGACCTCTGAATAAAACGAGACAGAGTTTAACTTCACCTCCTTCTAGAAAACTCTACAGTTCTAGGTAACTAAGCTATCTTATCTCTGTAGGTATGACGAGCTCATTCAAATATAATTCTTTGTATTAGGTGATTATACACTAATAAAAACATAATTATGATTATTATATTACATTTACTGCCAATAGATCTTCCTGAATCCCACACACTGAACCTTTAACACGTCTTCTTAACAGCTTATTTTGAGTTTTGGTTTTGGCCAGTTAGGACTTATTTCCTCTTCTGAGATGCTCGCTAGATACTTAATGTTTTAAGTCACTAAATTACTGCTGCAAAAAAATATTATAAAGGTCGGTCATAGTTAGTTACAAGCTAATTATTAAGGTAGCATTTGCCAACTTCAGTTTGCATTCAGTCATTTCAGTGTGTCTGTGATGATATTGACCCTTTTGCAGGGTTATTTGTCTCTTTTTGCTTTAATAACTCACAAAGGCAACTGTTGTTCATCACTCCTCAGCTGACAGCTAACAAACGTTGCTAATTGGGATTCAACCTTCCATGCCCCTCCTTTGTAGCACTGTCTGCAACTGTGATTAAGACCCTTCAGGGCAAGAATCATCTTTAATGAGCAGTTACTGTTCCTCCACATGTGTTATCATTGTACTCAGTTCTTTTCTTTTAAGTGCAAGGTTTTTCCACTGGGTCCATCTAACCTTACAAAAGTTCAGGTAAAATCCAAAAACTATTGAATTCCACTAAGCCAGGCACAACTGGCAATGGGTTGGGATGCCTTGGGCAGGTTTGTTTAGTTTGTTACAGACTTACACATTCCAATCAGACTAAATATAAGAAAATAGAGAGCGAGACTGAGAATGAAAACATTTTAGATTTCAAACAACTTTGATGTCTTCTGACAGGCGAGCCATATGGCGCTGCATTAACTAATCCTTCTCGTTTCCCAGACATTCCTAAATGGATTATCTACTTGGCTGCTTAATACTATTTCATTTTCATTCTGTCACGGAGAGTCCTATCCCCATACATCACTCACACTGGGATTCAATTAGCATGGCAGTAATTAAGCAGGGGCTGTTTCTCCCTGAAATACACACAAAATTATTTGACAGCCTGCCAGTTGAAGGGAGAAGTTGTGTGTGTGTGTGATTTTGACAGAGAGAGGAAGTGGGTGATGAAAGAATGTGAGAGGAGGATTACTGATCCATCAAATGTTGTCAGTTTGTCTGATATCATCCTCACTTGTCACTACACAATGTAATTGTGTCAACCAGTCCAACAGTATGAACTTATTATAAATATGATCACTTTGCTTTGTTACCGCAGTCTATCAAACATGCAATCAGCACAATGTTTTGTCTTCAGTTTAAGTTAAATGTATCGATTCCTAAAAGGAAACTGGGTCACTGCAGGTACGCGTATGGTTTACAGCAATCCAATAAATGAAAGCACGGAGGGCTTGACACTATTGACAATGTGTCTTTTCTGACACTGGCCAAGATAAAGCATTTTATACATATAGACGTAGTAAAAACCTCAAATGCACAACCACATGAACAGAGCACAACTTAAAGAGGCACTCCAGCAATTTAGTATGACACTTCCCGTAAGATAACTCCGTCGTGTCTTTTCCCTCCCTCACTCCTGTTCTATTGACGGATATTGACATATGGTACCACTTTTCACTGCCATATTGCGGTGCTTTGACATTGTTGTTTTAGTGTCGTATGCCAACTCATAGTACAGATCGCTGTACGGGGGTTCATCGCATCAGTGACTGCTGCTTACAAGGACATCTTCCTGTATAATGTTACAGCATGTTCAGTGGAACGTGAGTGGCATGCCATTTTTATGTGGCACACAGCCTCATTCAGCATACCAATAGTCAGCAGTGGCATATGTTACACAAGGCTACTCCACCATATAACATTTAGATTTTTTTTGTAGTTAACATTCACCATTCCCACTTCAAAGGTCTTGACTCTACATGTCAGGCCACCTTTTCATGCTCCTGTTTTTACTTGCATTCTTAGTTTGATGTCAAAGTGGATGGATGATATTTATACCAGAGGAGTCAATTAGTGTGAACTTAATTGTCAGTCAAATATCTACACACACACACCCACACATAGCGATACACAGCGATACACCCGCAGTATTATAACAGAAGAGAATGGTCCAGTGTCTTGGGGCACAGTCCCTCACCTGCTAGTTTGAGTAGCCAATGATGCATCAGCCCCGTCTCCCACCGAAACAACTGCGTGGTTCTTTGAAGTGAAATCTAATTATTGCTGCGGCACTTCTCCGCGAACACTGCATGTGTGTGTCTACACTTATGCCTCTGAGCGAGAGTGTGTGTGTGCGTGTGTGTGTGTGTGTGTGTGTGAGAGAGCGTACACCTATCAAAACTCCCACTGGTGAACATGACAGAAGAGATGGGGAGAAAGAAGCTGCTCAGCCCTGCTTTCATCTTCTCCCCCTTTTTACTGCCTGAAAACTCAGCTCTGACACATAAAAAATCATCAAGTCTGTGTGTGTATGTGTATATGTGTGTGTGAGAGACATTGTTACATATTTCATACTGCTGATGATCGTAGGAGTTATCATTCTGCTCGCATCCGAGTGTTCGATAAAGCAGCACTTGTGTGTGAGGGACAGCAGGCATGCGTTTGTTTGGTTTTGCTGAATGCTGCGTGACACATTTGCAAGCAGCTTTAGTGACTTGACAGATTGTATGAGAGTGTATGACATGCTGGTGTGTGTGCTCTCATTTAAATGTGTTACTTACACTCTTTGAAGCACTTAACACTGACTGATGGTTGTGTGTGCATATCTCGGTGAATGATTAGCCAGCGTTGTTTGCATGTTTAGTGTGTGTGTGTTCATTTTTCTCATGAAACTATCCTCAGCAAGCATCCAGCACCTGTGTCTTGTCTCCGCCACCGATGGAGACAGATAGAGAGCTGGGAACGCTCGGCAGCAGGATATGAAATATGCTAATGAATCGACATAATAATAACCCATCATCACACACAAGGCGGAAAGAAAATGAAAAACTTTGCAAAAGATTTAGTCTTTTCCAACCTTGTTTCGAGACAAAATTTAAATGATCTTATCCTTCGCGAGGGGAACATTTGTTGCTGTTGAGAAATAGTGCTTACATCAGTATAGTCCAAACTGTATTAAGACATCAATCATAAAGGGAAACAAAGTAATTTCTTATGGTGGCCACACACCAAACATTATGGGTTCGCTTAAAAAGTCTTTCAATTACATTAAATATATTTCTAAGTTGTTTATCTTGCAGTACACACATTAATAGAGTATACTATAGTATAAGTATAGTATAGTATAATAGGGTTGCTCGGGTATTTGCTACTTGTATAGCTATATTCTCTATAAGAATCCATTTTAACATATCATCAAGTACATGTGCACCTGTTTAGCCAGGACATGAAACATTAAACCAGATCATGTACCATCAATATAGTGCGAACTTCCATTAAGCCAAAAAATACACTTTATACCCTTTATACCACTTTATAATATTAAAGTATTAGTTATGTTTGCATAAGGCAAAGGAAGGGTCTCTACTCTCTCGTAACTATAGCCCGCCACATACCCACTCAAGTGGATTTATGATTAACAAAAACAGATCAGACTTGCTCTACGTCATGACTTTGCTTCATGGTAACGAGTGTCAGAATTTGTTCATTCTCTGTTAGTTTAATTTACGTGTCATTTACAGTAAACTTGTAAATCACATTGTGATCATGAATATCCCTATTAAAGTAAGTAGTAACAAATGGCGACCCTTGCTGTGATTGACATTTCAGATGTCAAAAGTCAAGTTTTTTCAGAAAGTCAGGAAATGTGAATGAACGTGCTTGATAGAAATGAAAAACTTTTGGCACTAATTCTTCCGTCAGGTGCTGTTAAACAGTTGAAGAAGATGACGCGATGACACAAAGTTAAGTGAACTTCTGAAATGTAGTTGATTCTGATGTTTGACTAAACAAATAAATATATGTTAATCATCTGAGGTGATTTACATACCTCACCTACCAGGTTCCTTTGTTAGAGAATAACAAACAGTCACTGTTGTCTCAGATGCTTGAAGCATGATGGCCAAATACTGTGAGTAATGATCTTTAATTGTTTCGAAACTAATATGAGATCTAGTGACAAAAGAAAAACTTAAGGTATTATATTTGATTAGACTGGCTTCACCAAACTGTTACTGTTTACTTATTGCTGTCACCTTTGTTGAAGAGTTTGAGTCATTTAGTATTCAAGAATGTCGACACAACAATGTCGTCAGTTTGCTAAAATTTCAAGCATTGTTCGTTTATTTATACGAGATACTTCACATTACTTTTACCAGCCATCAGTTTTAATGTTGCCAACTTTGTTACCTGTTGCTTTCCAACACAACTTAAACTGACAAATGGACAAAACATAACCGATACAATAGTAAAAAGCTGCCAATTAAAAATAGGACAGTGGCAAGTTAGAAACAACAATCTCAAAGAAACAATACAATCAAGCACGCAGGAGAAAGTTTCCTCCTGCTATCTGTGATCATAAAGACGTCATTTGAATGCAAGCTGAATTCGCAATATAGTTGTCCAGTATTGAATCTGATTTTTTTCTTTAATTTCTTTATCTTTATTTATCATCTCAACATTGTCAGACAGAATAAACTAAACACAGGTTAACTATGCTGTGAGAATCGGCTATATGAGAATTAAAATGAGAGAAAGATGACGGGCAACAAACAGGTCAGCCAGATAGCATATTTTACCCACATCTAAATGGAGCTGCAAGTGTTTTATACTTGTTATAACATGTAAAAAATAACATGTTCTTATTTTTTAATTTTGAATCTAAAACAAACTCCCATATATGTAAAATTATCAACAGTTTTTCTCTTATTTTTACCAGCACACTGACCTATGAGACAGTCCTTCTTGAACAACAAATATGCAATAAGGAAACGGTCACGATTCAGGGATAATTTGACATAGCATCCCATTCGTTTTCCAGCGACTTCATGTTGCCTAGTTACAGTAACAAATTGCATCATTGCATAAATTTGTGTTTGCACATTCAGACCAAGCCAAGGATAATTTCACTTACATTGACAGTGAACAATAAAGGGCTAATTAGGAAACCGTATAGGATGTTGTGTTGGATAGGCCAGGATCAGTCCACCCTTTTATGAAGCGGAATATTTCCAGTGCAGCTTATTTGTTTGAGACGTGCAGTTAGAAGCCAATGACATGCACTTTTATTTTGGATTTAGGTTGTTTGTAATGTCTCAAGCAGGCCTGCATCATCATTTACAAAGGACACACTGGCCCCATCAAACACCAGCAATTATCGTGCAAACTACACAAACATGGGCATTGTGTTTCAGTCCGGGTTAGCACTTATGTAATTGCATTTTAATATCGTCCATCCATCCATTCATTTGTTGCTTATTCAAGTCAGACCTGCTTGGTATAAAAACAACACAGAATGTATTACAGAAATACATAAACGTACGTAAAAGTAATGAGTGGACATATGAAACTGATTCACATGTATTTTCTCTTAAATTAATTTTAGTGTAACTGAAAGGTTTAGATCTGAAAGATACATTCCTTTTAAAAAAATACCCTAAAACAAAGAATTGGTAAACAGGCTGCATCTGATAAAAACATATTTTAATGTTTCTATGACATAATGAATGATAAGAACAAGTAAATACACTTTCCATAGCAATACATTTGAGTGATATACAACGTGGCAAAATGAATGCGACTACAGATGATTTTTGTGCCAATCCTCTGATTTATTACACATTTAGTTAGTTTAGTTTAAATACTTCCTCAGTTCTCTGAAATATAACATGATTATTGAAGATAATGACGGGATTTCCTCTGATAATATTTGAAATCTTTTTTGTATAATTATACTTTTGTTTTTCCTTTAAAAGGTGTTTTCTTCCAGTTGTGGCTTCTCCAAAGCATATCAGGTACGATCTAGCTGATATATTTGCTGCTGTAAGAACAAAACATTTAAATTGTTGACAAAAATAACAAAAGTTCTGAGATACAACAAAGGTTTTAGCTAGCATATTAGCATAATTTGGCTAAAAGAGTAAAAAAGCTTATTACTCAAATTTTACATCTGGACCAAACTAGATTTATTTCGGTGAAGTATTAAATATAACCAATATTCAAAAATGTTAATATGCATCTATGCACATAAAGCACCAAATTCTTGACATATACATATTGAAGACACTTCCTTACAACACGTAAAGAATGGGAAAATGTTTCTGAGAGGAGTTTGTGAAGGACCAGGGTAAGCACAAAACTGGGAGAGCATGTGAAGGTGGGAAAAATAGGGATTTCATTCAAATATTAAAGGAATTTAAGATACGTAACAAGCTGGAGAAAATGTGGGACACCAGTATTTCTGGTCATGTTTGAATTTTTTCTGGAACGATGTGTTCAAGGCCCTTAAAGAAGTCCCCAAAGATCCTAAAAGAGTTTTTCTTATTGTGATTCTTGATGGCTTTGAGGGAAGGGCTTGGTAAGTGTGGGG
Source organism: Morone saxatilis (assembly GCF_004916995.1). Classification (NCBI taxonomy): domain Eukaryota; kingdom Metazoa; phylum Chordata; class Actinopteri; family Moronidae; genus Morone; species Morone saxatilis. The sequence goes on from NW_023340206.1 coordinate 7,735,603, forward strand.
AAGATGGAGCAAATCACATATTAACTAAGGCTTCAAAAGGTCCAAACTCTTCACTTTGTATTTAATTTATACATTCTCCCCCCTCCCCCCCCACCTACATTAAATGTATAATGTACATTAAAATTATACATGTTTAATGTACTTAAAATTGGATAAATGTCAAGGCAGATCTGGATTAAGAAAGTCAGACATTTCAAAAATGGGAAATTGCTTTGAAGATGCTGAAGTGAGAATACAAGTAAAAAAGAAAAATATGTATGACAAAAGTTGGAGATAGAAGGTTTTTGCAACTATTAATGGTTGTTTGTTATTTGTTGTTTGTTTGTTTGTTTGTCACCACCAAGCTGCCTCTTCTTTGGTAAATGTGGCACCAAGTGGAACAGCAACTCAGTCATCAACACATCCTCCTGGTGATGCTTATAAGGCAATTGATGGGAATAAAAACCCAGAGTTTTCTGACGGATCCTGCACCCATACAGTAGACGGATTAAGGCCCTGGTGGAGTTTGCTCTTGCCAGCTGAGTACAGGATCGAACGTATTTCCATCACCAACAGAAATCACAGACCTGAAAGGATCAATAATGCCGAGATCCTCATTGGGAATTCCCTAGAGAACAACGGCAACAACAACCCACGGTAGTGTCCTCACTTTCAGTCTAACCTCCGAAAGTCGGAATAATCTTCTGTTGTAATCTCGATTGTCTGACTGCTTCACTTTCTTTCCCCATCATACTTTATGTACTTCATGCACCAGACTTGTCCTAATAAACAAGAGTTGTCTGTTCATTTTTGTCTCTTTCTCAGCTGTGCTGTTATTTCCTCTATTCCAAGTGGAGCTACCAGCACCTTCCAGTGTGGAGGGATGATAGGTGGGTAGTCAAGTCGTTACTTCAGTGGCACAGACCCCAAAGGCTATTCTGACAGTGGTGTGAGTTGGAAGTGTACGGAGGCCTGCCTCCAGTGCGGGAATTGAGAGCCCGGGGGTCCCCGACGCACAGCGCTAGTAAGGTCCAGCCGAGCAAAGAGTCTCTTGTACTTATTTCTTAGATTGAGGAACCTGGAAACCCGAAGAGACAAATGAGAAGAACGGGGCGAGGACCAAGTGGATCGTCCAAATGAGCGTATGGTTACTCACAGGTTTCCAGAAGTGGCTGATCCTCGCGCCCTCGTTCAGTGCGAGTGGTGATGGGTAGGGAACATACAGTGTGAGAGGAAGCTGTGTTGGTTCGGGATGGCTCTGCTCGTATGCAGAGACCTTTACTGGGACCTGCCTCAGCATTACGCAGTAGAAGGAGGCAGATGGAGGTGAAAGCGCGTGCTGAAACCGCCTCCTTCAACCCACCAAACATGTTTGGTTGGGACTGCGCATGGTACTCTTAATAACAAGGTCCATTTTACAGGTGTCGCACTTGAACTTTTTTTGAGTATATTTTTGTTTGCCATAAAGTTGTCTGCTTTTAGCTCAGATTGTGACAAAAAGTGCCATATTAATCAGAAGGACCCCACCTGTAGCAAGAGAATAGCTCTATATTACTGAAGTTTGTGCTCTCCAAAAACCTTTTTGTTAAAGGCTGGCTGATGGTTCATTAGCTGGAAGACGTGAGCTGGGGTTGGAGCAAGCAAGAAAAGATTCAGGAGCTATCAGTGTGGATCCCTTTTAGTACGCTGATGGGCTGGCCGCGTGGTTAGTGGAGGTGTCTCTAGCTTCGCATGGAGCGTAGGTGGTGTGCGTACTGACACAAGAACACACCTGCAAGAAAAACCAGGTCGCCTGTGCGGCAGTTCGACACGCGTGCGTCCTTTCACTGGACGGTTTTATTTGTTTTTTGTGGGAATCACCTTCCGGTCGCAAGGTCTGGGGTTGAAGGTGAGGAGTCCAGTGCGGCATCGTGGTTGTCTTACGTGTGCTGAAGTTCGATCATCAATACATGAAGCGTCCTGTCCAGCTCTGTCCTGATTATGGTGTTAGGGGCCATTTTGTCAATAAAGGAATAATCGAAACCACCAACAGTGTGATCAGAGAATTTTTACCTGCAGGTTTTATGTTGCCTGTGTATGTGTGCCAACATAGTGAAGAATCCGAAACATATCAGTCACTATACTCTTCATTATTCTTTGTCAGCTTGTATCCTACTATACGACCATTAAAAAATGTTAGTTTTGCTTGTTTAAAATCAAAGTAATGGAATATTTTCCAGCTGGTGAATGTTAGTGTTTCTAGTCTTCCAAGCTAGCGTCCTGCTGGGTGACATGCCTATTACAAAAATGAACCCTGGGAAAGGTAAATATTGTTACTTGTGATATTATTACGAGTAAAGCGTAGCTGCCCAAAATTGAAATATTTCTGTCTACCCCCGTGTCTTCACAGGAGCGATGGGTCAGAGAGAGACGAGAAGATGTGGAGGTTTGGTCAGCAGCGCCAGAAGCCGAAGGATCGAGCAGTTGGAAGAGAAGAGGAAGGGTGTACAGCCTGGGATTGTTATTTGGGGATTAGTTGGATGACGTGGTATCATGGGATGCGATTTCAGCGTCAGTGTGACCATGGCTTTACTGCTTGTATTTTGTAGCATAATGCATATTTTAGGTTTTCTCTGAATGTCAGGAAAAGGTTGCTGTTTGTTTTCAGAATAGTGCAATCATATATCTTCTAATCAAAGTCAAAGAACAGGATATTTCATATCTTTCACATGATATTTTGCTGTGATGTAAGCAAGCTTAAATGTGAGATTAACTATAAAATGTCAGTTTTTGGGATGCCCTGGGCTCACCTGGTTGGAGGTGTCCATATATAAAGGATAAAATAAATTAAAAAAATGTCATGTTTTATTGATTGGATACTTAGTGGCACTTCTGATCAAAAGTGGCAAAAGGTTTCCTGTGGTTTTTAAAACTCTTGCAATGGAGTGTATACATAATAATAAATAGTCTTTTTTTATGACAAGGCATGACAAATGATATTTGAGTCTTCACCTGTTTATGCATATATGGTAGCATGTTTCAGGTGTGTCTGTGGACTAGTAGGTAGAACTGCTGCACAGATAGTGTTTGATGATAAGCCGACAGGGGAAGTGTGCGCACACGATGGTATGTGGTGGCAATACGAGCAAAGTCTCTGAAACCACGGAGACTCACAGGAAGAGGAATGGTCGAACTCATGCTGGTGTAATTCGTCGTGGGAAAACACAGGTGAGCAGAAGTGGCTGATAAGGAGGCGTGGCTGTACTGGCAATCGGAGCAGGGCGGTTATGGAATAAGTAGTGAGAAAAAAAAAAAAGATGGCTGAGATTGAACAGGTGAAGGAAGGCAGACTGTGACAGGCGGACCCACAATTTCTCTAGCTTGGTTACGTTACCCTGGTTCCTCACAAATTCTCTTCAAAAACATTTTCCATTCTTTACGTGGTGATAAGGAAGTGTCTCAAATGTGTATATGTCAGTGCTTTTAATGTGCACAGATGCATATTAACATTTTTGAATACTGGTTATTATTTAATACTCAGCGGAGGTTATCAGTAATGGTAATGAAATCCAGTTTGGTCGGGATGAAAAATCTGAAAAGTAATAACCTTTTATACTTTTGTTGTATCTCAGAACTTTTTGTTATTTTTGTCAAACAATTTAAATGTTTTGTTCTTACAGCAGCAAATATATCAGCTACATCTACTGGTATGTCTTTGGGAAGCACAACTGGAAGAAAACACCCTTTTAATAGGAAACACAAAGTCAATCAAGAAAAATCCTGATACATGTGGAAATGTTTTCACAGGTTATAAATTATACAAAAAAGTTTCAATGATATTATCAGATATCTAAAATATATGTTATATTTCGAGACTGAGAGAAGTATTTCAACTAAACTAAACTAAATGTGTAATAAATTAGAAGACTGGCACAAAAATCATCGTCGTCGCATTCATTTTGCCCAGGTTGTATATCACATCAAATGTATTGCTTATGCTCACCCTTTTTGTGAATTTGCACTGAGAAACAGAGGGCTGTTATTTCATTCTAACAGTCCACGTACTGAAAGCTGCTGACAAATTGTTCCGTGTGGTGTCCTCTAGAAAGTGCAGTTGAATTTGGAAGCTTTCGATGCACTTCTCAAGGACAGACAGAACCTACAGTAACAGATGAAAAACTGTTGCATGTCGTGAAGGTTGAGGAACAATACAAACTTCCCACACTGGTTTACTTCCCAGAACTTCACATTCAACGAAAAGTGAATGATCAGGCAGAACTGTCCTTTGGTTAAAAGCAATGGGAAGGTCCGACCCCAAATCCTTTGTTTGGAAAATTGAAAACGTGAAGTTCCCACAGTTTAATGTTGTATGGATTTCAGTGTCACAGCAGAAAACTGAAAGAATAGAAAAATTATGCACTTCCTTTGGAATTAACTAAAATGCTTAGCAGTGTTAGCAGTGGCAGTAAGCTTTAAATGGATGAGATTCAGTGGTTTGTATTCAAATGTGACAAAATAAAATTCCCTGCAAACGCAAATAGTTTCCAATGCAAAATCAACTAATGCCTGCTGTGTTTTAATTGGGAGTGAAAGTGTATTTAACATAGAAACATTTAAGAAAAAGAACGTATCAGATGGCAGCTGTTTACAACAATGTCCTTTGTTTTAGGGATTTTATTAAAAGGAATGTAATCTTTCAGATCTAAACCTTTCCAGTTACACTAAAATTAAAAGAGAAAAATACATGTGAATCAGTTTCCATATGTCCACCTCATGATACTTTACGAACCGATGTATTTCTGTAATACATCCTGATGTTGGTTTTTATACCAAAGCAGGTCTGACTTGAATAAGGCAACAAATGAATGGATGGAATGAAGACGATATTAAAAAAGCAATTACATAAGTGCTAACCCGGAACTGAAAACACAATGCCCATGTTTGTGTAAGTTGCAACGAATAATGTGCTGGTGTGTTGAATGGGGCCCAGTGTGTCCTTTGTAAAATGATGAATGCAGGCCCATGTCTAATTGTATTGTTTCTTTGAGATTGTTGTTTTCTAACTTGCCTGTCCTATTTTAATTGCAGCTTTACCTATTGTATCCGGGTTTATGTTTTTGTCCCCATTTTGTCAGTTTTAAGTTGTGTTGGAACACAGGTACAAAAGTTGGCAAGCATTAACACTGATGCCTGGTAAAATGTCAATGTGAATATGCTCGTATAAATACGAACAATACTTAAATTTTAGGCAAACCTGACCGACAAATTGTTGTGTCGAATTCTTGAATACTAAATGACTCAAACTCCTTCAACTAAAGGTGACAGCCAAATAAGTAACAGTAACAAAGTTTGGTGAAGCCAAATCTAATAAATAATAATACCTTAAGTTTTCTTTTGTCAGCTAGAATCTCATAATTAGTTTCGAAAACAATTTTAAAGAATCATACTCCACAGTATTTGCCAACTCATGCTTTCCAACATC
>NW_023340206.1:7741067-7743470 GCF_004916995.1 Morone saxatilis
CCAACATCTGAGACAACAGTGACTCTTTTCAATGTCAATGCTATTTTATGAAAGAGGAACGTGGTAGGTGAGGTATGTAAACCAGCTCAGATGATTTACATATATTTATTTGTTTAGTCAAACATCAGAATCTACTCATTTCAAAAGCTCACTGAAATTTCACTTCAACTTTCAATTCAACTTATGACATAAAACTGTGTGATGTAGATCTGCAGTGCTGGAAGAAGTATTTTTTTCTAGTTTTAAATGTGAAATAGTGGATAATTTTACATTTTTGTTATTGAAATTAAACCATTTGAGAAATTTAGAGGGGAAATCACTATTTAGTCACTCATTGCTCTTATGTGCATTTACAATGAGAGATGAAAACTCAAACAAAAAACATCTACTAAAGCTGATGGAGCGATAAGGCCCTGCAACTTTCCTCAAATCAATGTATAGGAAGCAAACATACCAATAAAATTCATATTCCAATCATGTTTTCTACTTTGTTTTCAGTAATTTGAGATTTGACTGGAGCGTAATGTGATCTTATTGCCTCATCTTCTTCAACTGTTTGCTGACTTTCTGGAAAATTGGTTCAAATTTGCATGAACATGGATGAAAACTTGGCTTTTGACATTTGAAATGTGAGTCACAGTTTTTTTTGTGAAGGGTCGCCATTTGGTGTGTGGTTTGTGCTTGTTTCCATGGTAATCTCCTTACTTTGATAGGGATATTCATGATCACAATGTGATTTACCAGTTTACTGTAAACGACACGTAAATTAAACTAACAGAGAATGAACAAATTCTGACACTCGTTAACATGAAACATAACAAGTCATGACGTGGAGCAAGTCTGATCTGTTGTTGTTTATCATAAATCCACTCAGCATTATTTTTAATTAGAAATTTTATGCAATTAGATGATGAAGGAGCACTACAGTGTTTTTAAGCGTAGCTCCTGCTGAACATCAATAATAAATCCAGTGATTATTCAAAAGAGAAATGGCACTCGTAGGGTCCTTAAAATGAATCGCCTAAAAGTCTCCTTTATTTCATTTGCACGAACATGATGGAAGAGCGCACAGTATATGAGTCTGTATTCATTTTTCCGATGATTACAGTGGCTTTACGATATATACATAATACATTGTATTCATTCTTCAGATTAACATAAGATGCAAGTAATAAACACTAATGTGATGGTGTCTGTTTGTCTTCTATGAAAAAACAATGTTTCAAGAGTAGGTATGTGGTAGTGTTAGTGTGGCTACCCCAAGTCATACGATTCCCTTTTACCTCAGATATAAACAGCCCTGCGGTTGTATGCCTCCGCCAACCAGTCAAGTTGCAGTTTACATCTATGTCTGTCCAGACTTTAAAGGAATTATATAACAGGTATAAAGTGTATTTTTTGGCTAAATGGAAGAATATAGCTATACAAGTAGCAAATACAAATTAATTCATCCTTGAGTCCAGGTCAACAATTGTGCTTAATTCATATGATATAAGTGTTGAAGACTTTGAAGGAATTATATAACGGCTATAAAGTGTATTTTTTTGGCTTAATGGAAGTTCGCACTATATTGATGGTACCTGATCTGGTTTAATGGTTCATGTCCTGGCTAAACATGTGCACATGTACTTGATTATTATGTAAAATGGATTATTATACAGAATATAGCTATACAAGTAGCAAATACAAATTAATTAATCCTAGAGTCCAAAACAACGATTGTTCTTAATTTGAAGAAATTCCCTAAAGGCTCCTGAGATATCACATTTACAAGAATGGGGCGGACTGGTGGACGTACAACCCGAGAATATGAAGCCTTATGTTTTTTATTCTGGTTTATTCATCAGTGCATCGATCTGCTTAACTGCAAGGACTCCTGCCCTCTGTCTACTGCAGGTAATACACAGACAATGAATAAATACCTTATACAACCCCTCTTCCTGAAACCTGAACTATCCCTTTAATATTAGACGCTTACTCCAGGAAGTAAATGTTATTCCCCTGACATCTGTTATTTAAAAATATCGTACGTTGATGTAAATGTTGTTTTAGAATCTTTGAAAAAGAGTTTATCCGGAAATATTTCCTATTTGCATATTTCCTTGCTGTGTGAGACATGGTGGTGTTTTGAAAGTATACTCCCTTAATGTGTGTACTGCAAGAAATAAACAACTTAGAAATATATTTAATGTAATTGAAAGACTTTGTAAGGGACCCATAATGTTTGGTGTTTGGCCTTAAACCATAAGAAATTACTTTGTTTCCTTTATGATTAATGTCTTCACAGTTTGGACTGTCCTGATGTAAGTACTCCGGTTTTCCTCCAGGATTTCCCTGTATTTTACTGCATTCCCTCTACCCTTCCTGCTGCAGAGAAGCATCATGCTGCAGAAGTATCTCCCC
>NW_023340206.1:7743570-7746542 GCF_004916995.1 Morone saxatilis
ATTTCTGAGGTGTAGGGAAAAGTCTGAGCTGAGGTTGCTGCTGGCTGGTGCCGCCGCAGCCGCCTGCGTTAAGCGCTGGGCGGACGCTGCGCCTGTAGGCACGCTGCCGGACGCGCACCGCGAGAATCTCCACCGTTGAAGGCGCTGACGTCAAGCACCCGCGAGGGATTCGCAAGGTGCCTAACAGGGGTCCTAAAGAGAAAGAAGAGGAGAGCAGAGGAGGGGGGACCGCTCAATCAGGGCCGTTAGTTCGGATTAGAGAAGAAGAGGATCGCTGAGCCCAAATCCCATTCCAGTCACAACCGCCACCTAACCAAATTTGCCAGTTTTGTGAGTATTTTAAAAACTAAATAATCCCAACTAATTTATAGGGGCCTGTGAGCCTGATTCTAGAACTTTGTTGAACCTCAATTGCCATAGATGGGACAAATAGGCCTCTTAAAGAATAGTTCAGAAAAAGCAAAGTGTTTCCCACCACAGTTAGCACATATAAGGTGTGGCATACGCTTTAACCAGGATAATAAATGCGTTATATGGTTTTTAAACATCTCACAAAATTCAGATTTTTGTTGTCTTAAATGTATATATATCTATAAATAATAATCTATTCTGAGTGACGCCTAGTTACATTGAATATCAAGCAGCATTCCATGGATGCTGGAACCGGTAAGGAGGCTGTGAAATGTGTATAACCCACTTGCCACTCAACTCCATAACATTTATTCACCGACTTCGAAGATTTTGATTCTGGATCAATTTTTAAATGATTAAATATGAAGGAGCTTGCTTTTGTGCAGTGGGAGGGAGATTCGCAAGAGCAGAGGACAATGGAGAGCAACACACTGGATGGGCAGGAGCAGGAAAGTAGGGCACATGAAGGGAATATTATGTTTCTTCTGCATACTATGACAAAGCCAGAACCGCAGAAAGAGCCAGAGGGAGACGGGAGGGAGGGAGGCCTTAGAAAGCAGAGGGTGAGCCAAGTTTCAGGAGGCAGAGCCATCCGTAGTTTTATTCAACCGGCAAGAAAGGAGGGATGGAGAGCTGAAGAAGGAAAGAGGGCCTTGTTTATCCTCCATTCCAGGACAAATAATGAGCGATGGATGGGGAGAGACAGAAGGAGGCAGGGACAGAGGGCAGGAGGCGGAGGAGAAGAGAGGGGAAGGCAGCGATAGAGGGTCGAAAGAGATGGAGGCGATGGAAAGCCTTGGACCATGTGCATTTTTGGTGCTTAAGATAGCATGTCTTAATGAATGACTTAGCTTGCTGATCCACATCGTTATTCACGGCTTAATAAATGTATACCTCTGCAGACAAAAACATCAGCTTCATTACTCTTCCATACATCCACACACACACACACACACACACACACACACACACACACATTGTCTGGATACACCAACACACACAGACATCGACATCCTCCCCGGGTTTGAACCGGTCCCCTCTTTTCGCCACCCCAGCCCCGCCATGTCGTCCGCTGTCACCGAGACGGAGGAGTCGGCGCGGAGCTCCCCGCTGACACCGCTGAAGCTGGTCGGGCTGGTGTGCGTCTTCCTGGCGCTCTGCCTGGATGTGGGAGCCGTGATGAGCCCGGCGTGGGTGACCGCCGACGACCAGTATTACCTGTCCCTGTGGGAGTCCTGCTGGAAGCCGGGGAGCACCGAGAACTGGCAGTGCAGCAGCACGCTGGGCTCAGGTAACCGGAGGAGGGATGGGGGGTCACAATGTATGGGCACATAGATCATAACAACCGCTTCATCTGTCCTGTCCCGTGCGCACCGGACGCTTTAACCGTGTGTTAACAGGAGCTGTTAGAACAAAGAGTTGTTCTGAATGATGCTGAAGCTGATGATGATGAGGGGAGGATGCATCCTCACCTCTGGAAGGGCATTCCTAGAGACAATAATCTGTGCAAGCCACAGGAAGGTATTGTCCTGAGCAGTATGGTGGCTCCCCGCTGTGTCTATTCGACCATAACAAAGACTCATCCTGACAGTCTCTGTCAACCCGTGACTCCACTGGGATCTCCACGTTCATTATTGTGGAGGTGAAATGAAGGAAAAGGCTGGAGTGCACTTAATTATACTCAAAATTATTTCAGATTTTTGATTTTAACTATGAAGGAAAAAATGGATCATTTAAGTAAAATGCTCTGAACTGGCATTAATGCAGTTTATGCCACCTGCAGCACCACAGCCCAATGACATTGCTTCCCACCACTCCCCTTTTCCCCTCTCAAAAAGCTGCAGACATGACATTTTAGAAAACACACTAAAACGTGTGGTAAATACTAACCCTGATGTTAATGTGACCACAGGTCTGTCAGGGAGGTGGGTGAGCAGCAGGGAAGAGGTGAACAGTTTATTCATGAATTTATTAGAGCTGAAACGGAAATTAATCTATGAGTAATTAGGTCTTTTTTTAAAATTTTAAATAAAAAATACAGTGGTTCCAGCTTTTCTAATGTGAATATTTTCTGATTTTCTTTGTCTTCTATGAGAGTAAAATGAATATTTGTAAGTTTTGGACTATGTAAACAAAACAAGTAATTTTAATATGTCACCTTAGACTCTTTTCACTATACATTTTTGACTATTTTCTGACATTTTTTGAACCGAACCATTAATCCATTCATCAATAAAGAAGCATAGTTGACACTTTATACTCATACCATGCATACACCCACCACAAGGTTTGCGCAGGCTCTAAAACGCATTTAAGTGGTGTATCTAATGCAAAAAGGTGTCTCCTTCTTGAATGCTTCTGGAGGACGAGGATGATGTGTGAAACTGCCTGTGGGCCTTTCTGGGGGCCGCTGTAAATGCTAATTCATAATGATCACCATCTAGATTATAAACACTGCATAACTGCCACCACCTTTATGGTAAAGCCCATCAACTGTCCTGGGTGCTGCCACTTACCTGCGCCTAATTAATTCATTTGTCAACACAGGAGAAGGAAGGAAG
>NW_023340206.1:7746556-7746889 GCF_004916995.1 Morone saxatilis
GTGGAGGGGGGGGTGGTGCTGGCTTGATATAGAGCTCATGCTGTCTCGCTCCTTTTTTTATGCTCCCCCCTTCTTTTGTTGTCTAGAAAACTGCCTTGTTGTCGCGCCCAAGAGAGAGAGGTCGGTTGATCTTGGATGTTGGATTGGTTTCCAGGGAAACAAGAGTTCACGAGTGTTACTTTAAATGAGGTTAAAGTGGCTTTATTTACTACCACTGTGACACTAAGAGCTGACTGGTGGTAATTACACATGGGGGGAATTAAATAGGGATCATTTAAAAGGTCTTAAAGCTGTCAGACACTGCGACAAACAGTATCTATCTATCTATCTATC
>NW_023340206.1:7747078-7747245 GCF_004916995.1 Morone saxatilis
TGTGTGTGTGTGTGGGTGTTTGTGCCAATAAGAAGCTACCACGTTGAGCTGACCTATTTCTGGACAGTCTCTTCTGAAGCCCAGCTGAATATTTTATGTCACACTCTGATTTCTCTGTTGTTACATCTCCGCACCTCCTCTCCTAGGACCTGTGCACACACACACAC
>NW_023340206.1:7747345-7759417 GCF_004916995.1 Morone saxatilis
GCAGGTCGGATTCGAACCCTGGGACGCTGCAGCAAGGACTCAGCCTCGGTACATGGGTTGCCTGCTCTACCCACTGAGGTAACCGGGCGCCAATCAGTTCATTTCAATGGATTCACATCCATTAGAGTTCAACTTTGGTGACTTGTAAATTGACCAATAGCAAACCATCTTCACAGTGCTGACCTTTGAGGGGAAGGAGAGCGGAAGAGTCGAAAATGGACGATGCTGATATGGTAGCTTGTTAGCTGTGTTGCATAATTAAATGTTACTAAACTGAATATACAAGAGAGGAATGGTTCAGAGACAGGACTCGATGGATTTCGTCTCATGAATAAAAGTGTGAACTAAGCTAACCTAAGCTTTATTTTCCATCTTCAGTAACTTTTGTCTTGATAGAAATAGCGAACAAAATGTCAGGAGGGAGTAAACAGAATATGCACAGTCATGCAAAAAGTTTGCTGTAGCACTCTCTGATATGACCGTGCCTTAAGAATACTGTGAATACTGTGTGGATTCATTCTTCTTGTTCAAGAACATCACAGGGTTAAACAACAGCAACAAGCAAAATGCTGTAATGTATGCACAGACAGACCATTTAATACCTCAATCAGAGTAAGAAATCTGTAGTTCACAACAAGCACAGTGTAGCTTCTAATTAATTGGAGTGAAATGGAAAATCAAAGGCATAAAGCAATGATCTCACTGTGCTGAATAGAACAGAACTATTGTGTTAATACCAGCTGCAGTAATTGGAATATGAGTTTCCTTGTTAAAGCATGTACAATTATAGCGTACATTGTAATAAGTATCTGAAGCCCCTCGCAGACGTGTGTATCCTTTCGTACGTGATGGCAGTTTAACTTGTCGGTCTCATGTTTGAGTAAGAGCCTGGGCCACTATGTAAAAGTCATAGCAATCTCACTAGGTCACACATAGTAGGATGGAGCATGTTATGGCTTTTTATTAGAGGTTTGACTGTACAGGGATGACAGGAAACGATGGAAAAGAGAGACAGGGAATAACACGTAACAAAGGTCCTCAGCTGGACATGAATCCAATGCTTACGTCATGTTGGATGGATGGTATATAGGACACATTCCTGTGTTTCTAACCCAAGATGGTTGTATGATTACAGAGCTAACTCTGTGAGGGTTAAATTAAATCTAACTACATCGAATGACAGGCTTTTTGCTGACGTGGGGCATCCATGCTTGGCTGGTTTTCAGGCTTGTATTATTAATGCACATACATTGGTGTTATTTCCACTGGGGGCACTGGGGACATGTCCCCATCACTTTTTAAAATGGGTAATTTTGTCACAGTTACTTTTTAGAAGCATAATTTGTTAAAAAAAATGTTCTGAAAAATAGCTTGCACCAAGAAATAGCCTAAGGTTTGTAAACAGATCGTTGCGTCTTATTTGCCAGATTTGGCGGTGCATAATAAGATAGTGACTTACAGTACAGCGCTGCCTGCTAAAGTACTTTATAATGTCTTTTTTCCTCCTGGACATCATGCAGTTTGGGTTGCTGCAAATTAGGCAACTACACTTCTTTATTTATGTGTAACTAGCTACTGTACCTTCCTATGATTGATTATCCTGTGGCACCCGATGACAGCGGTGGTATTTGAGTTTAATTGTGTGAAATGTATAAATTAATTGATCGCGTGATCCAGTTTAAGATGCCAAATATCACACGTAATTATGGCTCTTGGACTAAAGCCGTAACACACAGCCATCACTTAAACACACAGATGAAGCAATACATGTTCAATGTCTGAAAAGGGCGAAAGGGATTTTTGATATTCATGACAGTACAGAAAGATTGATAGTTGACAACCAGCCAGCGTATGAGATCAAGTCGGCTCCGCGCAGAAATCCTAGAGTTCAATTCCCTCATGTTTGGCAAATAGGACACGTCTTCAGATAAAAACTCTTATAGTGGGCGTTTGGCCTTAAAGGCAGACATCAGGGGAACCACTACCTGTCACACACGCTCTGTTGAAAAGGTGTTTGAACCCAAAGACGTTCCACCTGAAAGCCAACCTACTTTCTTTCTCTTCTTATTCTCTGCCTCGGAGTCACTTCTTCTACTCTTTACATCCTCCTGTCAGGCTCAACCACCTCCTCCCGCTCTCCCGTATTCATTCATCCCTCCTGTTGTTCTTTCCATCTTTTCTCATTTTCTCATCCGCGCTTCCTCTCGCCCACCCCTTCCTTTTCCCGTTCCTCTTTTCTTGCAACTCCGATTTCACGCTTTGTACTCAATCACGTAGACAAACGTGTCTATGTATTCAGTCAGAAAGATGTGCCGTCGCCACCAATAGGTTTGTCATTCACCTGACCTTGAGAGAAGATTTCCCAGGCTCACAGTTTGATTTGGTTACAGCCAGAGATACTAAAAAAAAGCAAGGAAACCAAATATGTTTTCTCTTCCTCCTCCTCTTCAGAGTTTTGAAATTGGCCTTTTCAGCTTAATTTTGCATGTGGTAATATTTACACATTTTAGAATAAATGCCAAAAGAGCTGCTCAGTTTTGACTGATCTGATTTTAAACACATTTAGAGGGAAGCGGTGTCAGTTTTGGCCCGCTTTGACCCACATTCGTCGCTCTTTGTTGTCACAGATTTGAGATCAGTCACCACTGAAGTCCTAAAAACCTCCATAAATGCCTCCTCGCTCTCTGCCCTTCTCATCTTTCTCTATCAGTCTATCGATCCATCCGTTGCTTTTACTCCCCGGCTCTTTCTCATCTGTACTTTTAAATTAATTGTCTTTTTCTCAATACTCTGCCTTCCTCTCATTCCTCTTTTTCTATCTCCTTTTTGTTTGTTCCTCACTCCCTTTTGTCTCATTTTCTTCCTCTCTTCCCTCCTTTCTGTCCCTCTCCTCCCTGAAGGCTTCATTGTTACATTTCTAACGTTAATCATTTTCCCTTTGTAATTTCGCCATCCTCCTCAGCCCTCTCCGTCTCCATCTCTCCTTTCCATTTTCTCCGGGGTCAGGTCTCTCCCCTTTTCCCCCTCTCTCCCTCTTCTCCTCCTCTCTTACCCCCCTCCTCTCCCTCCCATCCTCTCCACTGCCTCCATCTCTCCTCTCAGTGAGCTCAGCCCCCAGAGACGCTCGTTCTATTTGTAGCCGCTGAACGAGGAATGGGAAATGATGTGGCATTCAGTTCTGTGGCAGGCAGACAGACAGGGGAATAGCCAGGAACCTGCAGCTCCCTCGTGCCATCCCCAAAACACACACATATATACACACACACACTCTGGAGGCATGATAGGGAAATGGATGTGCAAGTGCCCAAACACACATAATCCTTTTGGTGGATGCAAATCAAGCTCTCTTCAAAGCATTTGCACCATGACAGCAGCAGCATGTTGCAGCACATAAAGCGTCTTAAAATAAACAAATTCTAAATTATTAATGAATTATTATATATGGACATAAAAGAACAAAATTGTCTTAAATACAGTTATTCCTCTGGTATTCACTTGCAATACTTATATATATTTTTTTAAATGAAGCACCTGTTTTTAAACTTTAATCTGCTATGTTCACTTGGAAACAGTTTTTCATATTTTGGTTATTAAATTGGTCTTTGATGAAACCTAAGGATTAAAAAAAGACCTTCAGATTTTTAAATCCACTGTGCTGAACACAAGGGATTTCGGACCACTTAATTAACACCGAGGACCCCCCCAAAAAAACACTCAAAATCACATTCCTGGGGGTTTCAGAATTTAAGCTGATTATTTTCAATTTGTCTACATTGTGAAGTTTATTTTGGAGCTGAAACGATTAATTGATTAGTGGATCATCTGCAATCAGCAACACTTTTGACACAGTAAACTGAATTACTTTGGGTTTTGGATGGTTGGTTGAAATCACTAAGCTAACTAAAGCTGTTTATTTGACTTTTAATAAACTCTAATGTAATCTAATCTAAATGACAATTTCATAACAATCATTTCAATAGTTGTGGCGATATGTCCAAAGTGGTGGATTGACAGACATTGCCATTCCTGCAGCTATGACACTAGCATGTTTTTTTTGCATTTGGAGAGTTGTGGAACTTCAGAGGATCCCACTGTATAATCAGTGAATCTCAGGAGCTGTGTGCACGAAAGCTCAGAAAAGTCAGTCATGTTATATCTTATTGCAGTAATTCATGAAGGTCTCCACACTTTGCCAGCTCTGCCAAAATCACGTAGGATTTTCTTGGTGTGACCCTCTGCTAACAAGTTGATCTGAGCGGAGAGAAATACAAGTGAACATAATCCACTGAAAAGCATAAAGGGCACTTCTACATCCACAATTAGCACAGATCTCTGGATTGTTTTATCGTTTATTTATTTCTTCTGGCAGTTGTGCGCCCTTACAGTACCCTGAAGCTCTGCTTTTGTCAGCAGCCAATTCTGAGCCTTTCATTTTTATTTATTTTGGCTCATGGCACATGAGCAATGACCCAACCCTTTAATGTCTTTGATTCAGAGGTATCTGTTGGTAATGGGTTGTTTCTGAGCTTTGAGGACTAAAGCAGCCTTCAATGTCATGTGCATACTCTTGATTTTACATTTGCAGCTTCAGGACTGATGGTTTCTTTTTCTGGATGCAGGGACCTAAAGTACTACAGTGGTTAATCAGCAAGACAGCTTGGAGTGACTTCGCTGAATAGAAAAAATGTGACAGTGTAGTAATCCTGTCACATGGCACACGGTCACATTACAGCAAGAGGTATTTCTCACAACACAGAACAGTGTGTGTCTGTGTGTGAAAAAGTGGTAAGCACTAATTTGCAAGCTACATATACCAAAGTGTGTATGAAAATAAATCTGAAGAGAGGGCTTTGCATATTGTATGCACATCAAAGATAAAACAGCAAAGATAGTTGTACAGTTAAAGCTAGTGTGTGTGTGTCGGTGTCTCAATGAGAGAGATAGAGAAAGAGGGAGCGAGACATTTGCAACAGTTGTGTCTCTAGAGAGTGTAAGTTACTGCAGTAGTTACTCCAAAACAAAAAGCTATATAAAAATAAAAATAATGATTCAGTGGTTACTTATCAGTTAAATTATTTTACTTTTTGTAGCTTCACAACAGTTCCTGTTCTCATGTTATCATGTGAATCTCTGATGGCATATGACTCCATCTGTGCAGTGATTCTACAGTAAACGTGTTAGTTACGATCATTTGTACATGAGTTCCAAAACAGGGCTTACTGTTACATACATAGGGTTAGGGTTAGGGTTAGTTACATACAGTCTTGCTTCAGTTTCCCATCAGAAATGGCAGTCTGACTGCAAGGTAAAGAAGTGAAAATAGTCTAAATACAGCATACGCTTCATTTGCACATACCAAAATCCCTCTCCATACTGATAGAGCACACATTTACAAAAGTTCAATCTACTCTGGTGAGAAATATGTGTGTATGGGTCAGTCTGAGGGAGAGAGAGCGAAAGAGAGAGAGAGAGAGATGTGATTCCCATTGAACTACGGCTGAGACTGACATTTATTTTCACTTCTGATTGGTTATTTGAAGCCTTTCCGTTTCATGCTGACTTTTGATTGGTCGTGGCTGCTTCCACAGAGCAAAACCCGATCTGTGCTTTTAGGGGTGTAAAATATGAATGAATGATAAAACACTTGAGCCTTGTTTTTAACCCTCAACGTCTCTCATCCCTCACTCCACTCCTGTGTACCTTGTTGCATTTCTTATACGGGGCTACCTTTTTGGGCAACACCCAGGGGGGCAACAGAAATGCCTCAGTGTTGTTGCTCTTGCTGAACTAAAATATAAAGCAAACAGACTCAAACATGTGCGCACAAAGCCACTCAGGCAGATCAGAGTCAAAGGCTAGAAACTATTTAGTGGGCTTTCGTGTATACCTTGCTGCCAGGAAGCATTTTAATAAAGCTGAATAGGCGTTTGACCAGAAAACGACCTGCACTTGATTTTGTTGCTTTGCATTCGTGTTACAAGATGCTTCTGATTGTACCAAAGATCTATCTCTCCTCTCTTCTTCCTGCTCTCTCATCTTTAATTTCCTCCGTCCCTCTCTGCCTCCCACTAACCACCTCTGCATCTCATCTTTCAACCTCTATCTCCATCTCTCTTTCCCTCCCTCTGCCTCTAAATCTCTCATCTTCCCTTATCTCTCCCCCTCCACCATCCATCTTTCATAAGCTTTTTTTACCACGCTAGTAAATGTAGGCACCGGCTGTATTTACCCACCTTAAATAGCTGGAAAATAAAAAAATTAATTCACTTGGATAGCCTGGCAGTATACTGCTGATGTCAACTAGTGTGCATTGGTTTTGCATCTGTACTGACAGTTACATTTCGGCATCAGATACGGTTCATTGATGTTTTTTATCCAGAGCTTTCAGTTTGAAGTTTGTCTTTTTAAGAGCTTCTGTATGTCCTCAAGGAATACAGATTATTTTATATATTTTATTTGTAACATAGCACTTACTAGTTTAGTACAGAAATAGGTTTTTATAGCAGCTTACAGGAGCTCGGCCAATTTGACAACATCACATCTGATCACAGTGTGAAGGCAGACAGATGGAAGGAAAGGTTAGAGAAAATGGTCAAATCTCTTTTCTCCCTCCGAGCCCAGATGGATCACAGGACCAGGTGTGCGTGTGTGTACGTGCGTGGTCACACCAGCATATAAAATTGAGAAATTACGCAGTGAAATCCATCCATTCCAGTGGAAATTGACATGGTCAATGGATTTTCTCACAGCGGATCTGCATGAGATTTTTTTCACACAGAAATCAAGAAGTGAACTTTGACACACTAACTGACAGCGCTGACCTCTGAGGGGACAAAGAGTCTAATGTAATGATTGCTCAACAGTGACCACTGTGGCCACAAGCAGCGATTGCAGGCTAATGGCAGGTTTAATTTCTCTTGATTCATTGAAATGTCTATTTGTGGCAGGCTAAAACGTATAATAGCACAAGTTGAGAGCAAACTGACGTCTTTAATAACAGTTACACAGCAACATGTATCTTAAGTTTGCTAACATTAGCCACCATAAGCTAGAAAAAGAAGATAACCCTTTTGAATAAATCATGCAAACTGACAGGATGCAGGTTTGCGGGACAGGACAGCTGTTTTCCACCTTCAATAACTCCTGAAATAACAAAATAGTGTCTCTTTTTCCCTTTTTTCCCCTTCTGTGTGCTTAAGTAAGGCTAGCTTCCTCAACCCGCGGGATATGTCACAACGTTTCGCTCAAATTGAAGCATTTTCAACTCTTCGCTTCAGTTTTTTCTGTCCAAATATGTCAAGTCTTTTTATCGACCGTGTCTGCAGCCGTTTGATGTGATATATGGCACCAAGTTTAGGGTGTGTCTTTGCATGTGACCATGTATCTGCGTGTGCTATTTCAGAGTGCGTCAGGGTGCTCCCTAAGTATAAATGCAGACAGGTTTTTGATAACATGCCAGCCAGGCTTTTTAGCCAAGGCTTTTTGTCAGCTCAGGTATACTAAGTGCTCTCTCTCTTCATTACTTTCACTCAGCGCTGCTCTGTCCCCAGCCCCTTCACGCCCTCCTCAACTCCTTCTCCTCTTCCTCCTCTCCCTTCTACTTTCAACCCCCACATCTCCTCCTCCTCTCCTCCTCCTTTGGCATTACTTTTCACGCTGCCCTCTCTCTGTCCTTGTAACATTATGCCTGTGCCTCTCCACTTGCACGTTTCCCCTCTTTTATCGCACATCACCCTCTCGGAGACGCTCGCCGCCTCCTCGCCACCAACCCTCTCTTCATCTCAGTTTAACTCGTCTCTCCCTTTTTTCCCCTCAGTTTCCCTTTGTTCCTCGATTCCCTTTGTTTTTTTGTGGTCCTTACGCACGTTCATTTGTTCCTTCTTTGCTCTTTCATGTGTTCCCTCTTTCCTTTTCATTCATGTTTTTCTACCTTTCAGTATTCTTTCCTTCCTGGATCCACTGCTTCTTCCCATCCCTTGTCTTCCCTCCTTCCTCTTTCTTTGTTCCTCCTTTTCTTTACCATATCTTTCCTTGCTTCTTCCTTTCCACAGCCTTTATTTTATACCTTCTTCATCCCATCTTTCTCCTTTTCTCTTAACTTTCTCCTCCCTTTCCACCCATCCATCTTTGTCCTCCTGTCCCCCTGCCTCGCTTCATCCCTTCTCCATCCTTCAATTCATCCCATCCTCTCTCCTTTCACTTTCCATCCTCTTTTCCATTCCTTCCTTCCTTTTCTTCCTCCATTTCCCGCTTTTGTGTATTCACGCCTCCTTAATTTCACCAGTTTTTCCTCGTTGCATCTCTCCTTTGTTTCCCTCTTCATCCCTCATCCCATCCCGCCCTTTCTTCCATGTACCTGCGCTCTTCTTCTTCCTTCCCTCCTTCTTTCACCATATTGTCTCTCTTTTATTTCAATGTCCATGCCTTCAATTTTTATACCTACCCTCCTTCTGTCCTCACCCCCGCCCACGTTCTCCCTCTAATCAACATACTTAATGGTGAATATAAAATGTCAAATAAAATAATAAGTCTCCTGTGGCTCAGTCTCTCCTCCCAGGCCACCCTCAAGGTCTCATGCAATTCATTTCTAGCTCTGGTATGCATTTATTCATGAATGTTCTCTAAATGTTTTTATGCAACATGTTGTATGTATGTTGCTTTCTCGTGCTCACTTTCGTCTTGCCACTTTCTCTGTCCACCTTCCTCCCTCATCTCTTCTCCTCCCTCCTTCCCATTCCAGACTGGCAGGTTGCTACGTTGGCCCTGTTGCTAGGGGGTGGAGCCCTGGTGCTGATGTCATTCCTGGTCGCTCTGGTTGCAGTGTGCATCGGCACGAGGCGGCGATTCTACGCACCCGTCGCCTTCATGCTTTTCGCTGCAGGTCAGCACACACACAATGAACTTTAGTCCACACACAATTATACCAGTCCTGGGTCGGAGGCCACACACTCATTATGTGCTAAAATACACACTCTAATGACACACACACACATACACACTTAATTAGCCAATTTAGACAAGGTAACTGGAAGGTTGCAGGGTAATCACATTGAAAACTGACATGCATTTAAATGATAATCCTTACTTACTCATTAAGCAGGCACACAGGCTGCACACACACACACACACTGACACACACACAATCCCTCTCTCCCTCAAACTAATTTAGAGAAAATCTTATTTTCATGAGTCGGGCCCAGCAGGGTCGGAGCTGAGTGTCACGCCTGTCCATTTAATTTCCCCAGCCAGCTCCAATCTCAAGTTGGACAACTGTCAAGTTTCCACATTTTCCCCATTCTCACCTCCCGGGAATAATTGGAAAATTTCATTTTTTTAGGCGTGAAATGTTTCATTTTGCAAAGCTGGATGTGTTGCCTGTCGGCCTTTTTTCTCAATCACACTGTGCAAGCCACAGAAGTGAGATACAGCAGTAAAGAGGAAATCTTCTTAACTTAAAGTGATTGAGATTTACAGAAGCTCTGTGGTTTTTATGAACTGGGAGTCTTTTTTTCCTGGAAAATACTTTCAAAGCATGTGAGAGGAATAAAAAAAGCAACGGATTGGAACTAAACATCCTTATTATGTCTGGATTGACATTTGACTGCTCATTCAAATAGAATAATTTTGCATGCTGTAATGGTGGAGAAGCTTTTCTGTCTTTAGCTTCGGCAAAGCAAACAGTCACTGTGACATTTCCAGTTTAAATACATATGGACATATGAAGGGAGAATAGCCTCATTTCAACCGTTTCCTTAAAATATCCCCAATTTATTGAGCATTGAAACACAAGATTCCTGAGAAATCATGTTTTTTTTCTTCAACCTTCTACCAGCGAGGGCGGCAAAACATTGTTTTTCAGCCTGCTTAAGCTTGGTGATCATCTTTTTCATACCTGAGTGCACTGTAGGAGTTTGTTTGTGGGCTTTTTGTGCACTGGTTTGACTGTTTTTGTTCAAAGAACAAGATTTTTCTAATACAGTTTCTCACATCATGAACTAATGATGCAGCCAGGAGTGTTTCATGTCCATCTGACCCTTGAAATGGACAATTCTAGGTTGAAGGCAGAAATAAACAATCTGCTATAACTTTGGTGGCATCTCACTTGTTAACTTGGACAGTAACACTGTAATGTCTGTTATGGTAGAATAATAAAGATATAACAGATGCAGACAGCAATATACTAATGCTAAGTTGTTTTTTTGTTTTTTTATATATATATTTAGGGGGCTTTTATTGCCTTTAATAGATAGTGACAGGCTTTGCATATGGGCGCCTCTAATGCTAAGTTTTAACAGGATTTCCTTGTTTGTCTACAAACAAAAACTTATGCCATCAGAATTAATTGAAAGACAATCGGGTAAAAAATAATACACATAGAGGCTTCAAAATATTAACAGCACTAAGTGACTTTAAAAGATGGAAGTTAAAAGCGATAAAAAGCTTTTGAAAAGATATTTCTAATCAGGTTTTCTTGCAAGGCTGATTCCTACCATAAAGTTGTTTGTTGGATTGAAACCCAAACAAGATAACGCCCATATTCTCATTAAAGCATTTTACTGAGCGAAAAGTCAAAATGCACCACTTTGATTCAATAATAGTCAATACTTCAAGCTAAAGTCATTATATATTATTTAATTCTAGAGCTTGGAAAACTGAGTTCTGTAATCTATGAATACTTTTAACATCAACAAACAAAAAACACTGGCTGTCAAGATGCATTGTTTTCCGTGACTGGAGCACATCTTAAAAGCCGAGCGCAGAGGCAAAATGTTTTTGGGTGAAGGGTAAAGGGACCCTCAGTGAATGATAGATCACATACACACTTCTTAACCACCAGCTACTTCTTTAAGGCTTGTTTTTAACACCATCTGTTTTAATATTTGCGTGTTTTTTTGTATTAAGCATTTTTTTTTTCCCATGCAGGAAAGTGCCAGAGCTTGTTTACGTTCCCACAAGATGAATTCCCTTTGAAGAAACGATTGATGTGCTCCCCTTTGTTCCACTGCCATCCATCTCTCTCCCCCCCCTCCCGTTTTAAACATCTATCTCTCTGCCCATTCTCTCCCTCCCCCGTCCTCCGTTCACCTCCCATCCTCCCTCCATCCCTCCCTAAACTCGTCCGGCTTCTTTTGACCCATTAGTCCAACTCTGATCCTTCTCCTCTGTCGCAGTCCTGCAGTTCCTCCGTCCTTCCTCTCCCCTCTTTCGTCCTTTTCTCCTTCCTCTTGCCTGATCGAGTTTGATTTATTTTGTTTTTCTAAAATGCGCTAAATGAACTAAACAGAGCTAAATGACATTCCCCCCGGGCATGGACTCTCTTCACGACCCAGTCGATGCTAATATCTGCTATTTTTCCAGTATTTCTAAACTGTTTTGTACGTGACTGTAAAAGAAAATAGTGTATGCAACCAAATCCCATTAACATGAATTAAACTTAGCAAACTCCTTTTACATCAGAGGAAGTGTGTTCAGCATTCAATAATTAATAATTAACATATAAATAAAATATTCACCTCCTACTGTGTAATACACCATTGTAAATCTTTGAGAACAAATATCTTTTTTTTCCATGTTGGCTCACATATTTGTATTATTGTTCAGCTGTTGTTTTAAAATTGATAAATTACCAAATACATATATATTTCCAACATTTACAACCCTTCTGTTTCTTCCAGCTGGCATCCAGGCTGGTATCTTGCTGTAATAGCAATACTAAATATAGATACTGACTACACTGTATTTTAAATGACTTTTTATTTTTTCTAACCTTCCTTCCTCATCTTCTTCATGATATGTAAGCTCTAGTTTCTATGGTGATTATAGACAGGTTTCCCACTTACAATCGTGGATGTGCGCCGCAGGGGGGGTAGAAAGCACATTATTATAATGTCATGATAGCTTTTACAGTATATGGACATTGTAATCTAGCAGCTCTATGAGGCTTCGGCACAACTAAATGCTAACAACATGCTCACAGTGACAATGCTGACATGCTGATGTTTAGGTATGCAAAGTATAGAAGAGACTGACATTATTGGACAAATTAAGATTTTGACCTTATGATGGCGCTAG
>NW_023340206.1:7759439-7759706 GCF_004916995.1 Morone saxatilis
TAGATGAAAAGTCAGAGGATCACATACACATACTTTGTGTTACACTACTACTACCAAACCACCGACAGGCAGGTTAACAGCAGTAAACATAACAATGTAGGTCTAGAGCACAGAACCCCCTTCATTCTGGATATTAGTAATGTTAGCATCAATAAAATTATTGCTGTCTGCCATCAAAATATACCAGACAATAGATGTCTTCTTATAATATTGGATGCCTGCAGTGTATACAGGCAAAACTTCACTCACAAGAGACTTTCAGTAAAA
>NW_023340206.1:7759711-7766547 GCF_004916995.1 Morone saxatilis
AAAAGTTTTTTAAATATCCATTATCAGGTGCAAGGGATCGTGACAAGAGACTGAACACATTTTTTCTCTAAAAAACAACAACACTGTCAGCTGTCACAAAGTCCCACGCTGAAACTTTAAATCTGTACAAACCAATCAGTAGCGTGATGATGTTGTTTTAAGAATATATACTTTGCCTTGTACTTACTGTCTGCATGTCTCCTCCAGTCGTTCTTCAGGCCTGCAGCTTGGTCCTCTACCCCATCAAGTTCATCGAGAGCATCAACCTGAGGATCTACCACGAGTTCAACTGGGGCTACGGCCTGGCCTGGGGGGGGACCATCTTCTCCTTCGGCGGGGGAATCCTCTACTGCCTCAACCCCAAGAATTATGAGGAGTATTACTAACCCCGATTCAAGCAGAGGACCTTACAGTCACATGCTGGGAGAGGTATTCAGGGGGCGAGGAGGGATTTGGGGGTATTTTCCTTTAACGGCTCAATTCCCAAGAACGGTGAGGAATACTATAAACTGGATTTGAGCCAATAACTGTATCGCCACAAGCTCCCCCCCCCGGGGAAATTCAGGGGGGTGCAGCTGGCGTTCGGGGAATTGCTTTTCGTGCCTCAGTAAACAGAAGTGTGGGCACTGAGGCTGGTGGGTATTTGAACTTACAGCCCTAACATCACCAGGTCAGCTCTGGGGAGGGGTTGGGGGGTGGAAAGAAGTCTTTCTAGTTTATGCCTATGACTTGTGACACAACAGGGAGAACTGACAACTCTGCAGTAACAAAGGATGGAGAGTTACGGTGCCGATGCATCCGTTCTTTCTTTACTGCAAGAACTACTCTTATTATGTCACTAGTACGACCCAACCTATTGATATGACTCTGTTACTTAGGAAACAGGATGTCAGACTGGGAGGCTTTTACTGCACGTTTACGCACGCATGCACATGCAAAGGCACCTGTAAACATCAAATTGTCGGGCTGGACGTCTTCAAAAATCTACTCCCCAGTCTCCTGCTCCATCAGTTCCTCATCGTCCGTGCTCAGTTAGCAGTTGTGGCATTTTGTTTTTCAGGGTTCTCTGAAGCTCTTAAACTTTCACAAGGACATGGAAGAGAATCAGACACTACAGTAGCGCTTCATAACTTTTCATAAGACAGATAGGTTCCTCTTGGGGGTAGGTAAGAGGGGGGGGGATAAAATAAAGACACCCGCTCAATATTCTGTTATCGACCCACTTGTCTGTTACCGCGGCAACCCACAGGGTGTGCACATGCAGCTGTCATGATTGATTAGCCATGGTCGGAGGTGTAAGATAGGACTGCACTCAGCTGCCTCCAAGGGTCTGCTAAATTTCGATTCCCTATTGAGCTGAATTTCTCCACACCATGACGTTCGGAGCATCCTTCCTCCTCTGGTCGACCTCCTTTTGCATCCTGTTTGTGGATAGGAGTGTCCGCTACACACACCGCGGGTAGATATGGGCTCTCAGTGGACATGTTTACAAGTACATCAGTAGTTAGGATCTGCATTTTGAGAATTGACATTCACAAAACACTAAAACTGTGACTTTACTAGACATCCCTAGGGGAATATTGCTCGGGTGCAGGTGAAAGGGAAGTGGTCTTTAGCTTTTAGTCCAGATGGAGGTAGCTGTAGTTTAGGATTGTATCCAGAATCACTGTGGTTTGCAGGGTCACAACTTAGATACTTGTGTGTCATCTTCATAAAAGTGGAAACTGATCTCATATAGGAAGGAAGAACTAAATGCAACAAATAAATTGGAATTTGCATTACATCTTTTGGTTAAATAAATGCATATGTGTTGTAAAAGCAACATTTCAGATTGTCAAAAATGACTTTAAAAAAGTACTTAACTCATAACAGGATTACTGTCAAAGACACAATTTCATAACTCTGGGGAATCAATACATTATTTTGTGCATGTAAACATAGCCACTGGAGCTGACTATTTATAAACCAGATCTGTGTATCTACTGAGAAGTTCAGGCCATGTTTCATTAACACCAAACTGCTGTCTCCTTGTCTACAGTAAATGTCAGGGATCAGCCCTGCACCCAGTGTGTGCAGATTTTAGTGGAAAACAAGCCGGGCATACATGTGTTGGCACAGGAAAAGCAAATGTCAATATCAGTCAGTGTCAAATGTCAGGAATAATGGATGCCGGGACACATACTGTAGACAAATCGTACGATTGTATCTTACATCAAAGCATCACCACCTTATAGAAAAGCTCATCTGATAATAATCACTGCTTTCATGTCCCAACATGCTGATTTGGGCGATGAGGCAGGTGATGAAGCTATGTTTTCCTTTCATTGTGCAAAAGCGTATTTATGTTTTCTCTCAGCTGAAGTGTAAATTCAACTTCCCCTGAGTGCTGAATTACTTGCCGAACCCTGTGACCTCCATTCTCCCTTCAAAACACACTGTAATTTCAAAAGTGCGCAGCGAGTCGAATGTAAAAATATGACATTTTGGAGATACAAGCGGTGTCTTGTCTGTACTTTCCATTGTTACATATTTACAGTGGAGCTGTCAAGCAACCATCACCCAAAAATAGGATCCAGGCTGCCTCCCTTGCCACCTTCACAAATGTGAACTGTGCAGTCGCCACACGACTCATGCAGCTGACAGAAGTCCATTAATTTTATATAAACTGACACGATGATGTTTACCACAGATAAAATCATCTCCTCTTTTGTTGATGAGGAAATGTATTTGTTTTTGACAGCTCTGCCTGTCACTACAACAGCCGCACTTCTAAAATCAGCTCATTCAAGTTTATTAACGACTGAGATCCGATGCTGTGGGAAGAAGATTTCCCTAACGCTTTAGATTACAGCCCTCAAATTATAGTGTTATCATTTAATATATGAAGTGTATCAATAAAATACCTACTGGTTAACAGGATGTAAGTACAAGGGAAGAAGATGGCAGGTTAGGGAATTAAACAACTTTGTGTTTACATTGAAATAAATTCAAAAGTATTTTTTGAATGACTGAGTGCCTATTTATTAATTACAGGGCACATTAACATTGTTGCTGAGTAACAAGACAGGAAAAATGGGTCATAAGGCTGATTTAAAAAAAACATTTTTAGGAAATACGCTTATTCACGCTCATGCCGAGAGTTAGATGAGAGAATCGATACCCCCTGAAACTGCAGCCATCAGCTGTATATTTTAGACTGGAAATAGGGGATAAAGCTAGCTTGGTTCTGTCCGAAGTACCTCTAATGCTTACTAATTAGAACGTTATATTTTTATTGTTTAATCCACACAGCCAGATTAGCTGTTTCCCCTTGTTTTTAGTCTTAAAACTAAGCTAAGAAAACCGGCTGCTGGCTGTAGCGTCATATTCACCATACAGACTTAAGAGTGGTATCAATCTTCTCTTCTAAATCTAAAGCTAAAAGAGAGTATTCCCCAAAATGTCCAGCTATTCATATGGTATAAATTACTGTTGCTAAGGAGAAAAGTGGCAAAAAAACAGCCAATGCAGGTTTAAAATGTACTGGGTAAAATGTGTTATCCCATTATTCTATGTATTTTTCACCTTACCAGGTCACTGGTACCCTGTATATACAAAATATTTACACTGTAATTTGTGGGCTGTAATGTACTGTAAAGTGCTACTAGGAATAGCCTTGCGGGCAGGATATGGTGGAGACTAAAGCCACTAAATTTCACTTTACAAGCCTTTTCAGGCTGACATAAACCTCATGCTGTAAATTCACAGTGTATATTCTAGTAAGTACTACTGAACTGATAGATGTGATATGAAAGTAGGGTCTTCTGAGGGGCAAAAAAAAATAAAAACCTAAACTTCAATGCTTTTATGTGGATTGTTTTTAGTGACAGGATGTGACAGTTTACCCATCGTTTTCTTTAGCACTGAGTGAAAACAGAAATAGCACTCACTGTTACAGCCATTATTCCATTAGTCATACCAGCTTTATGGGTCAGCGAGTGCTTTTCAGCATGTGACCCTGCTCTTCAGTATTTTGTCAGAAAGATGTCACAGCTTCACCGTGTTCAGCGATGGGGCTCCAGTTAATCAGTGTTTAGCTTTGTTGGGTCACCAGATTTTCTGTCAGGTCATGGACGAAGCACTTTGTGTCACCTGACTCGGTGTGCTGTTACTCCGAGCGGGCAGAGCGCAACAGAAGTCCTGACACAAGGAGGAAGTAATGACTGTAATAGAGATCATCACCACCAGTATGATATTTGATATGGCCGCTACTGTATTTAATACTGTATGATCACAGCTTAGTGAGGGTGTTTTTGCTACCTAGAAACGTCTCTGTGCTTTGGTGGTGTAGAGGAACATTAGGCACCAACACTGTAACAGACCTGGGTTAAAATATACAGGAATAATCTCAAATATCACTTTATAGATTAACAATTTGATACTTTCAAAAACAAAAACATACATACATATGCGCAGAAAATGTGTCAGCAGCCACCCTGGTATTACAGCACCCTTATTCTTAATTTACCTGCCAAACACATAAACACTCTCTAAATATCTAGCAGGGGAGATAAATCCCAGATCCAGATGCCAGATCAGATTCAGATCAAAGACTTACTGCTTTATTTCATCAGGTAGTTAAACATTGTGCAGCTGCTGTTATTGCTGTTATACTACATTTTAAAATTTGTAGTACAGAAAACAAACATACCCTAACTTCTCATAGCTGCTGCCTTTAGGAGCGAGCAGAGGCAGTTAAAGTTGCCGTGTCTTTTGATTCCTTAATTGGGAACTGAAATCAATGTCACATCAGTTGTAATTAAGAGCCTCTGACTCTAAATGACAATGCAAATATGTTTGCACCAGTTTCAAAAATGACCTACATGCTTTGATTTTTAATGAAGCACTTCAATGTGGTTCTGGGTAAATAAGATTATTTGTGTTAGGCCCCTCAGTGTAATATCCACAGGGAGCTACATGAGCTCAGTGACAAAAACACAACTGCCCTTTAATAGGTTATACTTATTATTTGTGGCCCCAGGGTGTCTGACCCATCCTGGTTCCTTGAATGTTTTAGCCCAGGTCTGACTCGTAGCTATTAGCATTTATTTGGTTATTAATTTACTGAAGAAAAGTAGAGGCTCGCAAACAGAGGCCGCTCTGTTTTATGCATCATCTCCCAGTAGACTGGAGAGAAACACTGTCTAATGATGTGCATAGGGATTTAGGAAGTGTGTATGTATGTGTGTGAATGACAGAAGAAGAGTGTCAGTGTGTTTGACAGGGAGAGGAAGAGTGTATGTGTGTGTGCATGTGTGTTGGCATGTTTTAGATGCCATTGTAGAGATGTCAGTAATCAGCATTTATCTCTTTGTACGTTGGCACATTAAAGCACTGAACAGAAAGTCTCACTCTCTGTCTTATTTTGTTGTCATGTCTTCTTTCTTTCATAATCTTTATTCAGCTCTAAAATGATTACTGTCATGTTTATTTCACTTTCAGTATAATCTTATTGAAGCAGAGATGACGTTAAACGCTAAATTCAGCGCAATAATGCACTGTAGTTTCCTGGTATGCTGATTTGTTAGATAGTGCAAAGGGAAAGCTGCCATTAAGATACAATGAATCAAGTGCACCCAGAGGACTAACCAAAAAATATATCTAGGTCAAGATATTCTCGTTGGTCGATGTCATTTTTTTATGCGGATGATACCATCTTGTATGCAATCATCCAGTTTTTGAAGACCTCCATTTAATAATATAAAGCTTGTTCTAAGACAAAATGTATGCAATTCACAACAATGGAAATCTAATTGACACAGTAAATTTTATAATTTAGTTTAGGTAGCAGGTTATCTGGCAAAACTAATGTTGAACACCTTGCCCAAAACCTAAAAGTTCAAATAGGATTCTTGTACCAGAACAGAGCTTGTTTCTCATTTAATAACAGAAAATCATCTACACTGGATTATGAACATATTCTGTATGCACTACCCTTAAACCACTGGTGTGGAGACGATTTAAAGGATCAGTGTGTAGGATTCAGTGGCATCTAGTGGTGACGTTGCAGATTGCAACCATTTGAATGTGGCTCAGTCTTCCAAGCGTGTAGGAGAAACTATGGTGGCCGTGAAACTCACAAAAATCAGCCTTATCTAGAGACAGTGTTCTCAGTGGTAGTTACTGCCTCGAATGCTCTGAAATATCAAAATGAAAGCTTCATTCATTATATCAATATATCATGGGTTAATTCCGAGAAACCCAGATTCCTCCAGGAAGAGGACTACTTTTCCCTCATTATCTGAATGAACACATTAGAGATTATATCTATTGCCAGCTTTTTACTAGTTTGCTGTCAAGGCTGTCTCTTAGAAAACACTCCTGCCAATTAGGAGTTGTAGTGCCAATTATCAACATAAGGAGAGGCTCCGTAGAGGAGCAAACACTTGACCAAAACAACACTTACTGTCTCTGGCAAAAAAACAACAACATATTAAGATAATTCCAACATTTAGCCCCATAGAGGCCTGGAGTTTTTTTTATTTTTTTTATTTCTGGCTGCGAAGACAACTGTTAACAGCCAGTGAGTGACAAAAAGAGCACAAGATGTGTTATTTGAAGTAAAGTGGTTTATGATTGCTGCTGTGACAGGCACACTTCACTGCAGGGAACATCAAGATCTCTGCAAGAGAGAATATCTCATAAAGTTACATAACAGTTGGTTTTAATGCGGCAGTTCCCTGGAGCAGAGGCCTTTCTCCAGGAATCTGTAATGCCATAGTGGGACATAATGTATTGCTCTTGTCTACTGACAATGATATTTTGAACAGTTGTGCTGATTGGCTTGAAAAATTACA
>NW_023340206.1:7766685-7769613 GCF_004916995.1 Morone saxatilis
ACGCCTTGTCAGCCTGGATTAGCTCTCATCAGCACACTAAGTGCACCTAACGTCTAGCACACACAACATCTTTGTCATTTAGCCTCCAACTGATACACATAATCAGGGTGTGTCTGAATGACCTGACAATAACATATAGTACCACACTGGATCATTTCTACCTGTCATGCTTCATTTAGTTTTTTATCACCAACTGCAGCTCCTTTGTTGTTTACTCAGCCCTTGGGGAGACATCTTCAGAAAACATCTTTCCAAGACTCCCTGGCCTAGTTTACAGTTGAGATTCATGACTGTGCTCCCCAACCTGTGCTTATACTGCCCCCTGCTGTCCAGATCCTGCCATGGCTGCCTCGAGCCACTGATTGAGTGTGTCCCAAATCCATCAGTATGGAGTGTGTCCATGCTGGAAACATGACTAAATTATGTATGCTCATAAATGTCAGTATACAAAGAAGGAAATGAAAGCTCTCACAGTTGCAAAAGTTTGGGAGAAAAAAAGTAATGATTCTTTAGAAAGACATTTTGCTTTCACTTTTAGTCAGCATTGACATTTAAAAGTCTCAGTGTTACAGCAATTATTTGTAGAAAATAAATCAGAATTTAAAATTTTGGTTCATATATTATTGCAGTATTGCAGCAATAATATATCAACCAAAATGTTAAGATTTTACTGATGTTCTACATTATACATCTATAATAAAATACATACTGTATATAAAATGTTCCTATAAACCTATAACCTGCAGTCTAGTACATAATGTATGCAGTTATTATGTAGTATAGGATTAGGACACAGCAAGACTAATGTGAGGAAATTTGTGAGGAAAATAGGGCCTGTGTTCTGTTTTATGTTTATAAGCTGTAAAAATGGCCTTCCTGAAAAATGCTCTGCCTCCAAGCTTAAAAAGCTTTGTTTCCCACTCATATTCTGTCCCGTGGCTATCACTGAGGATTAATGTGTGTGTGTGTGGATTTGGCAAGAAAGAAATGCATATGTTGGCCCTGCTGTGATTGAAGATTTCAGCATTCAGTACTTTAATGTTATTTCAGTGTAACTGATCGGGATTTCCTTGGGTGAGCTCACATATGAGCAACATGAGGAGATTCCATAAATACACTGAGACATGAAACAAGTTGCGTAAACGTGGAGTAGAAAATATAACATTTATGCATAAAAAAAAGACAACAAAAAATGCAGAACATTCCTATAGGGGTGCTATCAAAGCTTGCATCTCCATATAGAGTTACTTTGTACTTACACCATGAGCGTTTATCAGATGAATATGCCATGCTTTATTAATGCTTAATTTTACATTCACACATGGTCTGTATGCTCTAAGTGTCATATCTATTAGGATCCAATGGAGGGAGAAGTGAATATGCAAGCCAGAAACATCTGAACCACATTATATGAACCAAAAAGTACTGTTTGGGCTCTTGGAGACACCTGTGCCCCCGTTACAACTCACTTAACACTGTTTGTAATCAGATAATTACTTAAGAGAGCCCATAACTTTTCATCCAGGAAACTCACAAATTGTCACTTTTGGATGTGGTGCAACAGTAATAAAAAAATAAAAATAAAAAAAAGGCAGAATTATTATTATTATTATATCAGATCCAAAACAATGAGAAAGTAAAGTCAGTGTCAACAAAACACAAGTGTTACTATGAGTTTACTTCATCATCACCAAGTGGAGCAGCTGAATGACATAAGTCACCTCCACCCCCTCTCTGCCCCAGCAGCCCACACACAGACACACACAGCACCTCTCCCTGTCCAGACAGCAGCCCCGACCTCCGTCCAGCCGGCGGCTGCCTGCTTGGGATTCCAGTCAGTGCCGAGGTTTCTGTTTTTGGAGCGGCTCATTCGCTCACAGAACCCCCGCAGGCTTTCTGTACTTCAGAATAGTCGGGGGGGACTGTGGCCCAGACCTGCGCCTGGATCCATCATACCATCATATCTAATAATAGCAAGTCTCGGGCTCATAAATGCGCAGCGCGTCGTGCGTAATGGAGCCATTACTGTAAATCAAGTCCTACTTTTGAATAACCGGGAAATCCAAAGTGGGCATATCAGTTTATCAACAGATCTAATATTAGTGCCATCCAACCACAACGTGCAAAGAGATGTTTGTGCCTCTGGTGTTACTTTACACTTAAGATTTTTCTATTAATCTTTATTCTCCCCCTCAGAGATTCAACTGTACAGATCATATGTGATGTTTAGACTTCATTTAAAGACAACTTTCCTCTCCATTTGGAACTTATTTCTAAGTCTGCGGCTCATTAATATCAGGGCTATCACAATTTTCCATCCATCTTTCCGTGTTGCTATAAACTCTGTGACCCAAATCCACGAAGATCAAAGTGAGCAGTAACCTACTAAACTCATCTGGGTCGATCAGATTTTGGTTATATTGGGGGGGGGGGGGAGTAATGCATTCATAGAAATATGTCTATATTAGTTGTGGCCTGTCACGTGACCACCACCCACAGGAGGTCAAAGTTGACTCCACGGTTGACTCACCTTGATATTTTGCACCTACATCATCGCCACAGTGCGGAAATAAACGTCCACTGATGCGTCCACTGAGTGTCGGGTTTTACGCATGGCGTCTGCCAAACGGGACGGGGGCCCACGGAGAGCCACCTCCAAGCATTCTACTATTTAGAGGTGGGAATGCTCCCTCCCACCCCCCACCCCCACACACACCTGCTCCGCTCCGTCTGGCCCCTGCCTGACAGACAGACCCGGCCGGTCCTCCTCCTGCCCTCGTCCTCCCCGTCTTTACCGGAGCTCGGTTCTTGTCTCCACACCGTTTACCTCTGGCCGTTGGTTCTGGATTTGTACTTTGGGTCTCTTCCCCTCCTCCTGGTGGATTTAACCTGCTCATTTAGTTACCCCCCTCCCTCCCTCCCTCCTTC
>NW_023340206.1:7769713-7780336 GCF_004916995.1 Morone saxatilis
GTGTGTGTGTGTGTGAGGCCAGGAGTGCGTGAGTTGCTGTGTATCGATCTGTGCACGAGAAAGAGAGAGAGAGAGAGAAAGAAAGAGAGAGCATATGTGTGTGTGTGATATTAAAGACCCCTCTGTACACTGCCGAGGATGCTCAATACCACTGACAACACCTCAAACAGTACAAACATTTCCGTTAGACTTCCAAGTGCCAGAGCTGCAACATACTGGTGCAGGAGGCAGCTGAAAACTCTAAAATAAGAATGATGTGATATATTTTCCACTTCTGACTCTTTCTTCTGAAGCCTCTGTTGATTGGTGCAGATGTGATGGAGGAACTTGCCTTTTATTATTTATGAGGCTGAAGTGTGATTATTATCAAAGTTTATAATTAAGTGTATATATTTGATATGACAGAGAACAATGCTATGTCTGTATATGTGTTATTCCACAGTGGTTTATAATCATTTTTAATGCTTTTGGGGGAATGTTAAAGGTGCTAGTTGCAGGCTACTTTTAGACATTGTCAAATTACGCGAGTGTAGAGCTGCTGTGTGCATATTTGCCTGACTTTGCAGCTTCTATATCGTGATGTTGTCAGCGTTTGAACTGCATTTCCCATGAACACTCTTTCTTCCTCTTGCAAGGAGGATGTTGACACTTTTACAGGGCATTATCAAATCTAAAAACAGCTGATGCCTGTGACCTCCAGAATGTTTTTCTTGACTCGGTGCTTGTGGGAGAGAACACATTAAAGTGTGCTTGCAGCTACAGATGCACAAGATGTCATTTATGAGGCTGCATTTCATGACCTTTTTCATCTATGCTATATACATGCATGCACAATATATCTTTTGGTTAATTCACTTAAATTGGCGAATAAAGTTTGAGGATCTTTAGCTAGTTAAGTATCCATTAAATAAAAGAAGGAATCCACAGTGGGTGGGCGAGCTTAAACCCAATCGATGTAGTCTTAAACTTTCATAAAGTTGGTGAACTTGTGAGATTTTGTGAGATTTGTGGACAAGATATCCTGACTTTTTTGTGCCAAGTAAAACACTGGATCTTACATTTCCCATAGTGCACTTTAATATTGCCTCCTCGTTAGACCGTCTGCCTGGCAAAGAGCCGCTGTCAAACTCCGAACCTCAAGGCTTTCTGTTAAAATGTGTTGTCTCAGAGCTCAAGCTGAAATAACCCCCGATGACAAGTTATCAGCAAGAGTTTTTAAAAAGTGAAAGTCCTCATTCTGCAGTAAAATCCCTACTTGTTTGATCTTTAACAAAGCATTGTATTTTATAAGAACAAAAACAGCGGCTGTAGTGAAGTAGAAGTATCAAGTAACATGATGTGGAAATACTCCAGAGTACTTGAGTAAACATATTTTTACTGTGAAGCAGTAAATAAATCACAGAGGACCTTGAAGGCATGCACTGTAAAACAGAGGCTGCCCCTCCCTGTGATGGGATGATCTTGTTTTCTAATGCTATTTATGTCTTGTGTTCCCTCGGTGCCACACAGAGTACATTTAATTCATATAAAAATTAACTTAAATGTCCTTTTAACCCATTAACTATCCCGTGCCTTTGGACCAATACACTAAGGTGTGATAGTTGAGCTCAGGCCTCGCCTTGCTGCATTTAAAGTCAACAACAATTTGTAGAACTAAATCGGGATTAAATGGTTCCCGGGGTAACGTCCCACCTATCCAAACCCAGGGCTAAAAATGTTCTGGGTGTAAGTGTTGTTTGTGTGATGTGTGACCATGACACTGAACCCCTCTCGCAGCTTGCTGGGATGAGTTAGAGGCCTCGGAGGTTTTATTTCCTGTTATAGTGCTTGTAAATACTGGATGACCTGGAATGGTCCACGGGGCAGTCAGACGGACTGACTGAGACAGACAGATGGACAGTAGGGTCAAGTTTTCTTAATTCAGACAGAGACAGTGACGGGTAATCTCTCCTCAGGATGTGAGTTCTCCTGGTCTGTCTGTGTAAATAACTCTTTTCCTTGACTGACCTGCCTGCTTAAATAAATCTTCAATGGATAAATAAAGCCCTTATTCCCTCTCTTTCCCACTCTCACTTTCTCTTGTCTCTGCGTGTCTCTCGTCCACTCCCCCACGGTACAGCTGGTGGGTCATCTCATGCTGGAAATAGCGGTCAGCTGGCCTGACGGCAGACTGGTGCGCGGTGTCAGATAGCCTAGTTTGGGTGGTTGCCATGCCCCCACCTTCTCTTTCTCTCACTCCCCCTTTTCCAACTTCCCTCTTTCCTTTGCTTTCAGTTTTTCCACACCCTCTCTCTGTTTTCCAGTCTATTTACATCTCACTCTTCCTCTGTTCTCCAAAAACTCCCTGCTTTATTTTGGTCCCTGATATCAGCTTCTTTATATCCTTTATATATTCTCAGAGTTTTTGGCTTTCTTACTCTCTCTTTGTCTTTCTCTTTGACATATTTGACCACCCAACTTGTTCTTAACTGTATGACTGGACTGTCTGTCAGCAGCTAAATCCAGCTGTCTGTCTCTGTGCTGTAAATGGCCCCACTCCAGATATTTAACATACCACAAACTAAAGTGTGTGGTGTAACATATCCATCTTAATGTGCAAATTGAAATAGCATTTATAAAAAGCTGTCAAATTGTGCTTTATTTTATGGGTTCAATGCTTCAATTTTTAATAATTATAATATATATAATATTATATAATTTGGATTATAATATGTTTTATAAATAACCTGTAAAAGTTTTTATGAGTTTTTGACCACATTAGGGCTGCAACAAACAATTATTTTGACTATTGGCCTTGTTTTTGACTAATCGATTAATAAAATGTCAGAAAATCGTGAAAAATGTCTGTTGAAATCCAAACCCCAAAGATTGTCAGCTTACTTAGCACATAAGACAAAGAAAAACACCAAATCTTTATATTTGACAGGCTGGAACTAGTGAATGTTGGTCTTTTTGCTCCATATATTACTTTGTTACATCACCTTTTTCCAACCGAGCCCCACCCACGTTAAACCAGCAAGTAAAGCTTACACAAGATGGCATAAACAGAAAAATCACTGTGAAATAACCAAAAGGTTGGCAGTGAATGGTCATGGAGGACCCCACCACTCAGAGTAACAAGCTGATTGAAGCAACAGGCTTTCAGGGCCTTTAAAATAAAGTTGCCTAAATGTTTTCTCTGCAAAGGTTACCACACACAGTCGGCGGCGAATTCACTGAAGAAGTGCTGAGGGTGTTCAGGAGGTCACGACCTTCCATTCTCCTCAGCACCTGTTGTTTACAACAAAAACTGTTTTTCGCAGTGCGTAAGCAACGGAAAATGTCAATTTATATTATTTATATTATGATGGAAATATATATTTTTTTGCTTTTTACATATCGGATGTGCACGCACATTTGCAGAACTGTAACCTTTATTTTTTATTGCGATCATTCGTAACAGATGGATAGGTCTATAGATAGATAGAGACAGTTTTTCCTTGGTTCTGCATTTTTCAGTATGATTGGCAATTTGGTGTAATATTCCCCCTCTAGCAACACGAAAGGATGCAGCCGATGACATGTTGCCCACTTGATTTATCCCTACTGCAGGCTGTGTGTGTGGGTGTGAAGCCGCGGGAGGGTCTGTGTTCTTTTGCAGATTGGTTTTAAAATGGTAGAATTTATCAACATTGACAACCTTTCATCGGGTGTGGGAGACTGGGGAGTGTATGTGTGTGTTTCTGCATATGTAGCCATGCCTGCCTTGTTATTGCACCCCACAGGTCCATAACCACCTCGCTACTACCCATCATTCCTTGCCTTGGCACAGACCTTTGGACGCTAATCCTGATTGGAGCAGACAGGCAGGTAGATTCAGGCGTTACTGTGGACAACCGCACCCTAAGGACCCCTGTGTAATATGCAAAACAGTGGGCGCACCCACTTCTATTCACTTTTCTTCTTTTCACTTTACTGCTCTCTTTTCCTTTCTTTACCTCTCTTTTCACTTCTCCTTATGTCATTTCTCTTCACTTCTCTTGACTTAATTTCATTTCACTTCTATGCTCCTCACTTTTTGACTACCCTTCTCTTTGTTTCTTTTCTTCTTTTCACTTCTCTTCTTCACCTCATCTGTTCCTTTGACTTCACTTTTCTTCACTTCTTTTCCTCACTACACTTCTCCCCATTTCACTTAATTTCACTCTCTTCTCATTGTCTTCTCTTTGTGTCTCTTCCTTTTACATCACTTCTGTCATTTCCACTTATCTCTTCTTTCTGTCAAGGGCGGATCTAGTGAACTATTAACAGGGTGGCCAGAAGGCGGCATGGAGACTTTAAGTGGTGGCAGAAATATAAGCTGATTTAATCACAATCACATATATCAATAATTGCTTGGAAAAGCCCCCAGATTAAGATATTTGAATTAAAAAACATTACATTATTGTGGCACATGAGATAGGCATTGAACTTTTGCTCTAAAATATGGCCATGTCAGA
The DNA here is from genome assembly GCF_004916995.1 of Morone saxatilis. Taxonomy (NCBI): domain Eukaryota; kingdom Metazoa; phylum Chordata; class Actinopteri; family Moronidae; genus Morone; species Morone saxatilis. The sequence continues at coordinate 7,774,192 of NW_023340206.1, forward strand.
TCATTAAATTAAATGAATGTGTTAAATTTGACAGCATGTGACAGTAAACTGGGGTTTAGCCACCCCTCTAGATCTGCCCCTGCTCTTTTCTTCCCCTCACTTCTTCTTCTGCTTTCTCTCTTTGTCCCACTTGTTGTTGATCTGTCTCTTCCTAATCCGGCCCAGTGGCGGGTGCCGCCTTCTGTCCACTAGCAAGGACATCATAACTGACCCTCCTCCTTTGTTACTTGTTCATTTCTATCACTACTTTTCAGCTTTCATTGTTTTTACCACCTGATGTAGGTTCTTCCTACTTATGGCTGGTTATTTTTGTTCTTTCTGGTTAGAAACCCCCCCTGTGAAGTCAGGCCGGTTACAGAGCTCAATTGCAATGCACAAGAATTCACAGACATGCACACACCATTGAGTAAAACTCTAAAAATACTATGTAAGGCACACACAAAGCCGTGAATGAATACTCAGGGATTTAAGTTGTCCCTCAGCGCTGTTTTGGGATCAGCCTGCCTGTCTTTTAAATCTTAACCTCATCTGTCAGCAGCACAGGAGGAGTTACTGATCTGAGTTCAGCCGCTGTGTCTGGGGACGATTTAGTGCAACACCACTAAAAGTTCCCTATTTCCAGTTAATATCAGCCTTCACTTTGCATTTACTAAACGGCCATTCTGCACCGAGTATAGGGAGAGAAAAAGAAATACGCAGTTTAATTATAAATCACACATTGTTTTACCCTCCTGTTTGCATATCTACAACAACCAAAGACCAAATACAACAATTAGGAAATAATTAGCAAAAGAAACATGGAACTAACTAGCCAAAGAGGTAAATAGATAAATAACTCTTCAAACGACAAACTAACCAAAAAAGACAGTTAACCAACTGAACAAATAAACAACTAAACAAACAAGAACCCTGTCAAACATCACACTGTGCTCTGAGCTGACAGAACAGCAGCTGTGCGGTGTACCTGTCGTGTTGAATCCAGCTCAGTGAAATGATGAAAATGAAACAACGCGATGACTAATTTTCCGAGCCTGACTGAGGGAATGCCGTTCGGGAAATCACATTTTGAAGCTGGTAGAATGCTTGAGGTAATAGAAACAGGCCTTACAGGAATGAACATGTAACCAAAAGTTACAAATGCTGGAAAAAAGTAAAAAAAAAAAATATATATAATCAGTTACAGCTTGGAGGTAAATGTTTATTTTCCTGTATAGCAAACATTAATTGCTAAATATTTTCAACACATTTAAAGATGTTTTAACTATGCAACATAAAACCAGTTGGATTTGGCAATGCAGTTATTTATTATAGATTACACAAAAGCAAAAATGTAAGAAATGGATTATTCACTGGGTCCAGCTAAGTAGCTCACTACAGAATTTGCTGACAGTGCTAGATCCAAGGCCAAGCATCATTTAATATTACATTATATTGTGGGGATACATTTACAAATTAATCAGCAGGAAATCAATCACTGACGGTGAACCACATGACAGACTTTTGCATATATATTCACAGTTCTGTGAATATTGGGAGTTGGTTCATTGAGATAAAGCAGTAGGTGGCACTAATGCTCCAGTCAGGTGCCATTAAACTGCTACAACAAGATGTAATTATAGTATTTGTTTGTTTCACGTATTCATTCGAGGAACATCTCTGCTGCTATTTGGCGGGGTTTCTTTGCCGCCTTGCTTTTTGTAGTTGTAAACAAAACTTTCAACCCTAATTCGATTTCCCCACGTTCTAGCAATCCACAGACAGAAGGGAAACGGCAGGGAGGTGAAAAGACAGTCAACGAGAGAGCTGTTGCCTCCCCCGACTGATTTTGACTGAGAATTGTAGGCAGCAGGTATAAACATGAAGCAGGGTCTTGTTCAAAGCAAGAACAGACTCATCAATCCTGTCCTAGATGACGATCAGTGGCTCTATTTGATCAAGTAATGACAATTATGGACAGAAGATGGCAGCAGAGGCAGCCGCTGGCTTTGTAGCTGTCCTTAGAGAGACTCTATGAGCTACTGGCAATGAAGATGAATGTGTGGGAACAGATCCGCCTGTTCTTGGGAGATTTGAGTCTGGCTCTGTATGAGAGAGAGACAGGTTGGGTGGATACAAACAGAGAGAGAGAGAGAGAGAGAGAGAAAACAAACACAAAACAAGAAAGATGGTGGAGAAGAAAGGCAGCTGTTGTTTTCTTTAGGGAGGAAAAGAATGGGTGGTAAAATAAATGAGTGAGTGGTGAGGAATACGGAGACACACACTGTCTCTCAGTCAGGATGGAGTGGAGGGTTCAGTGCATGATCTGACCCACATGAAGTTTCTGGGTCGCTGCAGACCAGAGGAGGGGAGGCTGTGTGCGGATGTTGTAATGAGTCTGGCAGTCGAGGGTCCCAGAGGAACCCCCCTCCCTGCTCAATCAGACGCGCACGCACACATCTGCGCACACAAAAGCCCTTTTTGGGTTAGGAGGAGTCATGTCAGGGAAAGTGTGTTTTTCAAAATCAGGTTGCACCCCATTCTCATGGAAGTGGGCCAACGGCTCACAGCAGGGATCAATCAGGTCGGAGGAAGAGTCACGCTGGGCTGAAGTCAATAGCAAAATTGATGCGTCACGGCTCCATTATCATCACCAGCTGGCACTCGATGCCATCAGAAGACGGCATATCTGCGTGATTTGTTCGGCGTCAAAAGTGGGGGCCAGGTAATGGGTGGGAGTCTTAAATCTGACTAACATTAGGCCCAGGATCAGAATCCTCACTGGGTTTGGATTAGTTGGGAGGATCGTAAAAAGGTGAGCGCTGTTGGCTCGTTACATTAATAAATCATAAACAAACATACATTATTAGCTTGAGTCAGATCAATCGGTAGATCTGTCAGTCATTTTGCATAATATTGCATATATATATATATGTGTGTGTGTGTGTGTGTATGCTCTTGTGTGTCTATCTATGTGAGGACCAGTAGAGGGAGTTTTATGGCTTGAGGACATTTTGGGTGATCGGTTAGCCTCACTTTGGAATGGCTTTGGGAGGGATGCCCCAGTGCGCCTCAGGGTTAAGCTACTGCTGGGCGGTATGACCAAAAATGTGTATTACAGTATTTTTTGGCAGTTTTAAGGTGTATCACGTTATTCTTTGTTTTCTTTTTCATGACTGGGCCTTTTATATAGGTTTATAGTGGCTTATTCTACTGACAGGATAAAAACAGGTATGGTAAATGAAAAATTCATATCATGCAGGAAATTAAAACCAGTATACTGGTTCATCTAAGAACCGGACATTTCCCATCTCAACACCTTCATGTGAGTCCCCATCTCTCTGTCCCTTTATTTGCTGTCATCTCTTTACTGTGGACAATCTAATAAAATGCCCCAAAAGAGTCTTAAAAATGTGGCTGTTTGAAGATGAAGGTTTTAGATCTAATCAAACCCCGGCTATTGCTTGAAACAGTCGGACAGTTTCTCCTTGCAGACCTCCACTGTGTTGCATTCAGTTCTACACGTGAAAAATTATAAAATTAGTCGTGTGAAGAATAAAAGAAGAGAGCTTTTGGGTCACCTTGATAGCAAAATGAGTAGGGCACATACAACATAATGGATAATGGTTCGATTCTAGCTGGGAACTTTTTTTGTACATCATACCCCCTTCTCTCTTTGTCTGAAGCCTGCTGGGTTAGGGGCTGTGTAATGGATTATGTCCCTCGCAGATATAGAAGTACTGTACAAACGTCTGATGTGCGTCTGGTAATGTAGAAGCCGGTCTGTGCTGTTCATGGCTCTGATTATGTGGTCATGCATGTTGTCTATTGCAATACTGTGCGGGTGTGCGTGATAAATACAAATAAGTTTGCACGCACACCTCTCCTCGGCAGGGCCTGACTGAAACTGACAACAATGTGTCTGAAAAGAAACATTTTTTCCATCCACCAGTGTCTACTTTTAGATTTTAGTTCAGATCTCTGCAGTGAACAGAGACATACACATAAAAATGCCAAATGCTGTTTCTTAATATTAAATTATTAACATAAAAGACAGATAGCGACATTACAAACTGGTGTAAAGGTTGCATAACAAAATAAAAAGCTACTAGAAAATACAGACAATAGAGAAATACTAATAAAATATATACAGCATTAAAGGGTGTGTAATCATATACCATGCACATAAAGTGGTAAAAAGAGGTAGAAAGCCTTAAAGTAATACACCTTTGCTTCTCAGATTATTCATTTCAGACTTGTACCCTGCATGGAAATAACAAGCTAAGTTAAATAAATGATGTAAAATAGAGGGAGATAGGGAAGATGCAGAAAAGAGGGACAAGTTTAATTTAAAAGAGTGATATCGCCTTCCATCTGCACTCCTGCTGTGTCTCCCTTTTCCGAGTGCATCTCTCAACACTTGCCTTAAAACCTGCAGTGATTTCTTTCCAAGAATTTAAAATGCCTCTGCGTTTCTCAGTATATCCTAAGTGTAGGTGTGAGTGCCCACGTGCATGAGAGTGAGAACAGCGGCTTCCTTCATCTCATCTCAATGAATTCTGCATGGGTGTGTGTTTATGCATATACATTAACGCAGGGAAATGTGTTTGCAAAACTGTATATTCACTGGGCTCTCAGGAAAGCTGCAGAAAAAAGTCTAAAGTAACAGATGAATGCCTTGTTTTCAAGGCAAAAAGTTATTTTCATTGTCAGCTAATCTATAAAATGCTCATCACAATTTCTGATGTCTTCAGATTGCTTGTTTCGTCTGTCTAAAACCTAACTATATGAAATTTGCAATTATAGGAAAACAGAGAGCACATTTAAGAAGCTGGAACCAGACACTGGGCCCAATGCATGTATGAACAAATGCATTCTTAAGTTGCACTTTTGAGCGACAACAATGTTCTTGTGCTTTCTCAACAGACAAAATTCACACACACACAAGCCTTTCTTTACCAGGTGAAAAGCACTTTGCTTGAATTAGGAATGCTAATTAATTTGGAGTTTAAGTGTGTTACCAAAGTCAAGAAAAGGAAAAAAAATTTAAAATTAAAATTCTCCCACTCCTGCAGCTGCCTCAGGGTCTTTATTTAAGTTCAGAGGAACTTCACCTGTAATGAAGTATTCTCTCATTCGTCCCTGGCTGTCACATTCCCTTGACCGTCTCCCATTTTAATCATGTTCTGCTTTTCTTCAGCAAGACGTATTTTTTATCATCTAACTTCTTGTTAGACTGCCGTTTCTTTATGTCTATCACGTTACAGAGCTCCGATGAAGCATAAAACTACTGTCACCTCTAAATACGTAATGTTTTTATCTGCTGATCGCTGACAGCAGGAACTGAAGCTCCATGGTGTGATTTCTTTCCTACTGTATGACAGTATTGTGAATGGAACAGTACAGGTAGCCTAACAATCTAGCAGTTAGGTGGCATCGATTGAATGATTCAATCCTATAAACACGCTCCTCCTCATGAAGTGGCATTCATCAAGCTGATTTGATTTATTGAGATCTCTTCCAGCTCATTGGCTATTCTTCCAAAAGTCCACATTAAAAACATTTAATCATAGAACAATTTGTAGATAATTTACACATAATTGTTGACAAATATTATACACAAACTGACCTATATATACACATGTATCCATATAAGACATTTTAGACCAGTATGTGCAGTTAAAGGATAAAGGGTCACAAGAAAAAGATGATGAGGCTCACTGTTTAGCATTGATGCCAAACATTGTTTAATTTCTTGTCGTTTAATTAATTAATTGTTTCAACTATGTTTACTCAACGCTCCCTGCGGCTGCTTCACATTAAAAATCTTCTGGCAGTTCAGTGCTTTATGAACTGATTGCATAATAATGATTCATGTTTTTTTTTTTATTATGTCAAGGGGAAGAAGAACGTCGTCTTGTTAAACCTGCATTCATTTATTTTTTGGGAGGGAACCGCAACATGTGGGCTGTAAAACCAAAACAGTGAGCTGAAAGATGCTAAAACGTGAATGGGGCATGAAAGGAACTGAAGACATTGCCAAACATAACATTATTTGTTTTATATGTAGAAAAGCAGCAACTTGCATAGACACCTAGACATGATGCATATTACACTATAACATCTTTACACTCCATATCCGCTAGACGATGTGATCCCCAAGTGCTTT
>NW_023340206.1:7780436-7796105 GCF_004916995.1 Morone saxatilis
TTTCAAAATAAAATACCCCATGTCATGCTACATCAACACTGTGGCACCATGCCAGAAGTCAGTAAGTCAGAGGCAGATCTCTGATGCTCTGAAGATGCTCGGTGGGATTCGTAGATGCATGGCTCATGGAACTAAACCTTGTCGCAGACGCAACGTCATAAAGCCATGCTGGTCAAATTTCGGGGTTACCCAAGGTCGCTTTTGCAGGCAGTAAGAAATGAGTCTCTCAGACCAAAAAGCTTTAAATCACAGAAGCCCCCAAATAACTAATGTAAGCATAAAAAAGTAACATTAGCGTAAATGAAATTGCTAATTACAAGAACTCAGAAGCATCACCTCAGAAAAGTAAAACAAAATTGACAAACATCAAAATATACCACCTTAGAGAGCAGGTGTGTTCATGCAGAACCTCCATATTAGAAGACTGCAGTGTAAAAGCAAAACCTGTACAGGATTTGATGTATTATTTATCATCCACACAGGATCGTGAATAAGATTCTGCTCACCTGTTTGTGATTTTTGTTTTTCTCTGATATATTACAAGCACAACAATATGATGTATTTTCCATATCCCACCCATGGCTTCTATGATATGAGTTTTGCAATTTAGTGCACAAAAACAAAAAACAACGCTAATGCTGATAAGCTCTTACTCATTCTGGTTTTGCATCTCACAACGACGTTAAACCAGGCCATCGATCATAGATGACGGACAGTCATTATTAAAAATATGCCATTTGCTGTATAAAATAGCGTCTCTGCTCCCCCTTAAAGTATATAAATTAGATTACGTGCAGAAATGATTACATGCATGTCTTTTCCAGTCTTCAAAGTTCATCAATATGACTTCGACCCCTTTGGGCGGCACAATTCAACCCTACTTTTTTCTTATACCACACACTGATTGGAAGTTCTGCCAGGTCAGAAAGTTGCAATCGTAGCGGCTAGAGATGGTCTGAAGTGTAGAACAGTACACCTTGCGATAAGGCGATTATTAGCAGAATATTAGCAGCAACAGAACTGAGGGAATTGGAAATAGACTTTAATATGTGAGATGAACAAGATTATCCTTTTTAAGTCAGGTAACCATAGCGAGGAAAATGTTGCATATCAAGTCACCGGGTCTGTTCTAATTAATGCTTTTGATGTTTGAATGTTTGATGTTTTATTAGGGAGTAGATAGCGAGGAGACCAGTGTGCTTAACTTATCTTAAAAGCATGTGTAGCCTGTGTAATCCCGAGTATTTTTCTGCAAGCTCAGTCAAATGTTGTGCTGAAAAATCAAATCTCTTTGCAATGTGGACATCTTTTTAATGCTGTTTGTTGCTGGTTTTTGCACTTGCCATGACCAACAGTTCCCCCAAGCGCGGGCTTAATGTTGCTGGGTTTCATTAAAGAGCTGCGGGCCGTCTTGGTGGATCAGCGCTGCAACTGCGCCTCCAGTTTCACCACCCACCGAATGCTCCATCCCTCTCCCTTGCTGTATCTCGTTTTTCCTGTCACTCTTTAATTTTTATTTACATGTGCTGACGCAACCAGAGCGGCTGCCTGAATGTTACAGTAGAATAAGCTGCAGTTCTGTCAGCAGCATTACAAGCATCCTGTAATACGGAGTCTAAGAATCAGAGCCACTGTGACATGGCAATATCACTGTGAACATAGAAGGGTCATGGACCAGGAAAAAGCTTGGAAAGGAAATGAAAAATGGGGGATTTTCTTTCTTGAAATTAGTGGAAAGAGTCAGTCATTTTAGGTGTCTCTTCAAAAGAGGAGTTTTTGGCCTAAAGGCCTGTTCACACCAGCATTAAAAACTGATTTTTTTTGTGTCCATTATTGGATTTGCTCATGGAGGTGAAGAAAATATACATTACATTTTTTGGTATCAAGTTTGGTGAACTTGTTTGACATTTGAAGTCAACTTATCAGCCCTGTTCATCACTAACTGCTCCACAACAAAGATGTGGCTTTCAGATAGTTATGAGACAGGAGCCGATAGTATAAATACGTCTTTTGAATAAAAAGTGTGAACTTTTCTTCCTGTCCTGTCAGCAACTAAGCTAATGAGTGACTTTGCTCACTGGCTGTTTAAAGCTTATTAGGTTGGAGAGCTTTATTTTTTCGCGCTTCAATAACTTTTTATCGAACAAAATGGTGTACAATAGTGAAAACATGTCAAAGGGGTGAAGCTGAACTAGAGCACGACCGATAGAGGAGTTTTGAGGCCGATATCAATATGGATTTGAGAGGGAAAAAATGCACAGATTAACGATATGGCAGCTGATGAAGTGAATTTTTGAGCTGGAATAAAAATAAACCTTTTTCTGTTTGGAATGTGCACCGATATGACCCTGTAAAGGTACTCAGAAGGCTTTTTCTGTTGGATAAACTTTGCAGTCACCAATATATTCCCACAAGCATTTTTTTCCTGCATTATATATTGGGGGAAAACATTTTTTGTCATGGATAACATACGTTTATACCAATACAATACCAACATGTCTGTAATAGGCCGATATCGGCTGCTAATATCGGCTGACCAATATATCAGTTGAACGCAGAACAGCTACAGCCCTGTGAGTGTTGTTACTACGTCACAGTGCCTCTCCAACTAAATATTTTAACACTTTCTGGTGTGACAGGGGCTTAATGCAACAAACGCGGGGGCTTTTACATTTGTAAATTGCCATGGTTTTAGTGTCAAAGTGCCAAACGACCTGTTTAACCGCTTCCTTTAGCAGCAACGCGATCTGTGTGTGCTGAAGAAATAAAAATATCAAGGGGATCTTTAAGAACAATCGGGACAAAGACAAGTGAAAGGGCTGACATGCAGATGAAAGAGTGAGGGATGAGAGACACAGGGAGAGAAGGTGGGAGGGCTGGGGAGGAGAGGGACAGGGCTCTGATTGCAGTTAATTGCTGTTCACATCCAGGGCGGGTCTAATCACTGCGAAGCTCTGTGCGTGTGTGTGTGTGTGTCTCTGTGTGTGTGCAGACTATGCTAATTCTTCCCCAGCCTCTGGGTATAGCCCTGAGCTCAGTGGAGCGACGGCTTGGTCGTGCTTTAGCCTTGGTTTATAATTAGCAAATAGATTATATTCCAGAACCTCCGCTGCACCCTGCACTCCTCCGAATAAGACAGGGACCTTTTTTCAGCTTACATAAGACTGAGAGGGGAGACGGGAAACCAGGACCATAGATAACACCATATAAATAACTTTTCTTCCTCTACTTAATTTTATGTGCCTGTGTGATATCTTTGTCCCCTCTACAACCTATTTCTTCTCTCTGTCTTGTTGCTCAGGGAGAATCTGTTTTACAGTGTTGAAGTCAGCAGTTCGGTGCTGGCTTCAAACCAACACCTGCTGTGACACAGTTTACATCTCGAGGCTAAAACCACCGAATGGATTTTGATTTTGATTTAAAAGTCATCCGCCGTTGGGTTTGCACTTTCACCCAAAGCCCCTGATAATTTTGTATTAAGTTATTTCAGTTTTGAAGTTAATAGCAGGTTCTCAGAGCCCAACGTGACGTTGTTCTTCCATGCGAACAGTTCAGTTTATGGTGATATTAAAGCTGCAACCTGAAGCTGGCTCTGTGAGTGTTTTCTTAAAAGGATTAAGGTGATTAATCAGTTTTAAAAATAGTTGCAGATTAATTTTTTGTCCATCTACAAATCGTTGCATCTCTAGTTTTTATTAGAGCCCGAGAAATACATTAAGCTTTCTACTTTATACAGATATATATTATGATCTTTTTTTTTTTTAAATTATAGTATCAATATCAGACTTAAAATCCAGTATTATTAGTTAGGCTTGAGTTTTTAGGAAGTGAGACAACAGGTGACGACATGTTTCCTCTTACAAATCCTTCCGATAGCTTTTTAATGAACCTTGAAGGTACCAACGCCCCTAAACCATAAACTAAACCAATGAAAATGAAACACTGGAGGGAAGAGATTTACTGGAGGCTTGTATTGTCACTGAAATGTAGTGAGGGCTCTTGCTTTGTGGCACATTTCCAAGAACAACCCACACCCGTGCTCCCTTTTGGATCCTGACTCACAGTTTACGAAATGCAACGTGAGAGTGATCGAACTTTATGGCTTTGGGAAAACTAAATAGTGCCGCCCTCACTCTGAGACTTTCCCCATCTGTTGTCTTCTATCAGTTGGTTTAAATAACGTTTATGAGCTGGATGAAACTTAGGAAGAGGCCATGGATAGGACGTTGAGTAGCAGCCTCGCTCATTTTCATTCTGCTCTTTTCCACAGACAGCGCTCCACATTAATCACCATTTTAAGCACTATTGTCAAAATCATCAAACGCAACACTTCGGTGCAAATGTTTTTCTACTATCGATTATTTACACATCTCTGCAGGATAGTTGGAGCTTAATTAGAGACCGTCCAATTCAAATGCGGGGGTTGTCTTGCTCAGTTTGCTCCATTAGATTTAATCTGACCCGGGCAGAAGTGCAGATCAATCAGAATTTTGTCTTAATGAGCTGGTCTCACTTGGCTGATCACTTTTCTAGCTGCAGGGCCTGGTAGTCTGTTAGTTGACTTGTTTACAAGCCTTTAAGCTAGAATTAAATTAATTAAGGGGCTTTGGACTTGATGCCACAGTGGCTCAAGCACTTGTCAGCATGAGCGGTTATGTAGTGGTTTTTGGACACCAGGGTGATCAGGAGGGGGAGAAAAAAGGGAACAAATTGCAGTCCAAAACCTTTTTTCAACCAAAGGAATCCAGGTACTTTGAATTTGTTTTTTTAATGAACATTATTGCCTTCAGCACTGAGCAACATGTGGCCAATAGATGCCATGTCAGCTTTGAATTGTGGGATTAATTCCAGGGGTCAAGTTGGTATCAGTATTGCTTAATTTGCCAGAAGCACAGAAATTTGTCTTGGTGACTTGCCTGCCAAAACTGAATCACAACAAGATACAGAGGCACAAAGTGGAACATACAGCGTGAATAAAGTTGCAATGGATACTGTAGTCATTAAAAATCGCTTAACATTTTGGGAAATAAGCTTATTTATGTTCTTATTGAGAAGTAGATTAATAAAACTTCTATATCTGTCAAAGCCAGAGCCAGGACATGATTAGCTTAGCATAAAGACTGGTAGCAGGGGGAAACAGCTAGCCTGGCTCCACCCAAAGTGTTGTATGTTTAATCCAAATAATAAAAACTGAAAAAAGTCTTGGATGGATTAAACAAACAAGAAATAACAATGAAATAAAGTAGCTTTACAGGTTACAGGATCGTCTCCTGACTTTTGCTTCATAATTAAACCTGCATTCACTGATTTTTGTCTTTGGCCACAAGGGGGCAGCACAACAAACTATAAGCTATATACAAAACTGACACAATATTAGCTTATAAAGTACATGGTGAAAGTGTTAGGAAACTTATGTACACATCGAGCTGATATGGAGCAACATTAGCATTCTGGGCAGGTCGTGTACAGTGGGTTTATCAGAGCTTTTCCACTAAAATCGGCTCCCTGCTGCGGCTCAAAATGGTGCTTATGAGAGCCGTGAGACTGAATCAAAGCAGTAGCATAAGGTGTGAAATTATTCCTTTGAATGTTTTTCAGCTTTATAATGATTACTGAGTCAAATAATTTTCATTCTTTACATGTTTTCCAGCGGTGTCAGTGATAGTCGTCCTCCTGCCTTTGTGTCCCTGATTAAAGCCAGCTTTATCATTTATTGCTTAATCAACCAGAGTGGCAGGCACATTTCAGAGGATAAAGTTTTCCTAAATATGAGACAAGCTAAACTATTTAATTAGCCCTTAGGTTGTTTGAATCCATTGTATGCTTTTGCAACACAATTCAAAAAACTGCTTTGGGTGTCCTGTGTTTGCTGAACAAGAGAAGAGAAGAAGAAAGTTTTGTCTTTGGTTGAAATTTTTAAAAGAGCTTCGTTCTAAAATGAGATCATCCCGTTTGACAAAAGTTGCTGTTACAAAATGATTAGGAGCACGCAATTAAAACAAATGTACATTTATTCGTGCCTCATTTGGATTAGGAAACCATTTACGTGGGCTTTTATGGTTTTAAAGAGGACTTGTTGAAACACATTAGCTGACAATAGCAGAAACAGCTAAAGCTCTGTTTGTCAGGACTCATCCTGTGATTTGTAATTACAGCAGAGATATTGTCTGTGGTACTAACTACTTCATTCTACTTTATTAGAATGATAATAGCAGACCAAATATAATGTAAAATCATGAAATACGATACTGTACTCCTCCGGATTATTGACATTAATTAGACTCTAATGTGTTTTTTATTTGTGAATCCACGAAACCGCAAATATTCAGTCACATTTTATGTCCTTGAATAGTTCAGTTTCTGAACCAGTACCAAAACTAGTGTTTCGATACTTTACCAGGCATTGAGAAGAAAAGCAGCCCTAAAAAAGCTAAATGTATGTGTAATAAAGAACTTTGGCTGAATACTATATAATGTTTCAATAATGAAGTATCTGATCAAAGGACTAAATGAGTATGTACGAGTACGACAAGCATATGACACCAACTTTTGATACTTGATACCTGCTGTGCTGACATGATGGTCAGTAACCAGCTGATACCCAGTCCCACTGTAATTGTGACTTGAGTTTAAATGAATGTGGAAATAAACTTTAATCAAGCGCAGAAGATCCTTCCTTTTTATAAGTGGAATTCACTGGGTAGTCTGTATCCGGACAAGTGTTTATTAAGCTAATTAAATCACAGACGAAGATTGCTGGTGGACTGTTTCCTCCAATAATCATAATTCCAATTATCACTTTGATACAGAGGAGTGAGTTTATGTATTCAAGTGATCCCTCAGACATTTAATACTGAAGAAATTATTATAGCGCAGTTTGCTTGACTTGAGGCTGGCGTATGAATCTCACGCAGGTTAATTGCTTGCTCACCAGGGGAAAGCTGGGGCGGCATTTTTTGGAGTGAAAATGCTCTTAATAAGTAAACAAAAGCCACAATTGAATTACCCATAGGATTATTTCACTCTGGGCAGGGTTATAAAAGTCTTTAATAAGTAAACAAATAGAAGGATTGGATTAGTTCGCAGGTTGTCTGACTCAGGGTGGTCGTACGAATGGATTCAAGCTGTTTATTTGGTTGATCAACTTGGGAACATTCAGAGCTGACAGTGATCTCTGCTCCCCTGGCTTGTTAGTTTAATCAAACACCAGTAGATTACTGAGGCCTTACACTGCATCTACAGTAATCTCTCCCTTTATTCCTCTCTTATTGTGTCCTACATACACACTTGGACTCACACAGCAAGACAGCGCACACAGGAATCATGCACACACTTGAGCATAAAAAGACAAAACGTTCTAGTTGACTGTTTATCATGCTGCCAGGAGTAAAGAGGTGGTAATTACAACATACCAGTGTGCAAGTGTGAGTTTGGCTATTTTTGGATGTGTGTATCTGCAGTTCTCTCTGCACACACTTGAATGTGTGTGTCTTTTTCTATGTACGCGTGTGTGCGCGGTGTCATTTGAGCAGTGCTCGTTAAGCTAATGACTCCGCCCTCCGCGGGACCACTCTCTGTGGGAAACACGCATACATTTATCGCCGCTGGCAGAGCAACAATACAGATGCCATAGCAACTGTAGCCGGGATACAATACAGTAGGCGCTGAGGTCCCTGGCAACCTGGGCGCTTCCCCAAAAACTCCCAGAGAGCCTGAAGGCAGCTGGAGCTGACACATGGCTACAGTGGTATACACACAAACCCCTGTGCATGCTCAGAGAGGAAGTGTGTGTGAGTGTGTGTGTGAGATAGAGAGGAGAGCATCAGATTCCGGCTCCCTGTATCTGCCCCCACTGTTGAGCCGTTGTATCTAACAAACCCCGTTTAGGGCTTTTATGATTGAAATTGCAGCTGAGCGTTTGCCTGCGGCGTCTTTTTGTTCGCTGCAGCCTCTGTTTATACGGAGAATTTAAAGGCTGAGCAGAAAAGCTTGTGACGCAGCATCAGTGTCAGTGGAGACAATAATGCTGATGAAAAGTGGACAGAGAAACTGTTTAGTGGAAGAATTGATGGCTTGAGTTTGTGAAAGAAAGAAAGTTTTTTCTTTTTATTAGTGGCAATACAGACAATATCTGCCTTTTGCCTAAAAACTTCCGCTCCTCCCCCACCCTAGGGGTCGGACCCCCTAAGACAGGCATCTCAAACTGCCGGTCCAGTGGTCATTTCCGGCCCTCCATCCCCCTCCCTCCAGCCTGCGACATGATGTCAATACCGCAAGATTGTCTTTTTTATTATTAATATTTTTTTTTGTTGGCCCTATTTAATGTCAATTTAAACCATCCCTTCACCCCATGATCTTTAGCAAAGATCAAAGTTTCACATGTGCAAATCATGATAAGAAGTGAACAACAAAGAGGTTTTTAAGACTGTATAGAAACTGCTGTTTGCATGATGTTGGTAATGGAAATACCCTTTCCTGTAGCACCTGAACGTTGAAGTAGCCCTCCTATGAGGGTCCCTGCTGTAAGAGGTCTGGACATAAATCAGAAGATAATCAACAAGGTCTGAAAGAAAGAAGAAAAAAAGCTTTCCCATAATTGCATTTTCTGACTCCTCCTTACTCTGCCACTGATATTTCTACCCTGACTTTCTTATCCTAACCCTAACCTAATCTCACTCAATCAAATCAGTGAAGGCAACGAATACTAGCAAATCAGAGGCAGAGCAGGACGCCTCTAAATATCATATATTTAAATAACTGCTCACAGTTTGATGTATACAGCCTCTAACGTGGGGTCACGACTGTCCTTTGCTTCATTTTAAAGACTCACAAACCAAAGAGGAACCACTGATCCAAGGTGTCGCACCTGTAGTTTGTTTGGTTGGTTGGAATACAATGGCCTTTGAATATAAAGCCTTTTAGTTCTGTCTTTTTTCGCCTTTACTCTGACCTTTTCCACATGAACCAACAGCTGTAAACATGAAGTCATATGATCTACATTCGCTTGGCGGATGCTATCCTCCATCATCACTGTAAAATAGACCCATGTTGGGAAATCAACTTCCCAGCTGACTGAGAGCAGGTGGTGCTACACTTTACTGCTCCCTATGCGTTTATTTATCTTCTGTAGTATCACAAAGAGCTCATAAAGAAACTTCAGACCTCACAAGTCTTGCATAATGACAGCAGGATGAAAAAGAGGCGTATTGCCTTAATGTTACATTTCACTCACTATTTAATGAGGAGCTGCTAAAATACATGCAGTATGTGTTACCTTGTTTACAAAATGGTGTTGTGTTTCTGTTCCGTGATAGTTTTCATGATGAGCAGATGGATTCAGTAGTAATTTAGCATTGGAAGTCACCAGAGTTTGCCTGGACTCTTCTTTCCCAGTGGTCATACCAGTATAAATGAACTCACAAGTAACATCCTACAGTAGCAGGCAGTTTAGAAGAAGAAGTTTATTCTATTGCATCCTTTATTTACTTCTTGCAGAGGCTTTTTAATTCAAGTGATGTAATTACCAGTGACTGCAGAATGTAAATATCTGGGAAAACACAATGTGATCAAGCAATATTTGCAGAATTTATGAATTTAACTCTGACTACTTTGAATTGGATTGTGGGATACTGTCATTCAAAGTAAAATAGGCACACTGAACTTGAAAAATTTGGAGACAGGAAGTGGGGTTTTTGAAGTCACATAGTAGCTTTAAAGTATGATATTGATTATACTGAGTGATTAGAGTTAATATATTTTTATTTTTAAAAAGTGAACAAACATCCTAACTCCCATAGACAGAATACACGCAGCTGAATATTTTGCTCATTAACTCTTTGATCTTATCTTACTGATTTGTCGTTTTGACGCCTTGGTTGGCTCATAATTTTGTTTTGATGTGAAGGAATATTCCCAGAAGATCCCATCTCGACCAAAACATAGCCAAAATATACTTTTAGATCAAATGCTTTAATTAACAAAAACATTAAAGCAAGCATCAAGTAAAAAAATACTTGCTGCCAACAATGCAAGTGTTGTAGATTAAAGAGATATTATTAAAGTAAAAATGGTGATGGAATATGTACAAGTGAAAATAACTGACAATGAACTCCTCTCCTGAAAAGTGATTATCCAATCTCAGTTTAGCAGCAGTGACCAGATACAACCAGATTGTATGAAATACTGATGCAGTTTCTGTGACGTCACCCACAGGTTTCTGAAGAGCCATTGTGAAGCGCTCAGTGTGATGGCTCCGGCTGTCACCTTCTTGGCTGACGTCACATGATAATTGCTTGAGTGTGAGAGGTTACAAGGGCCAGAAATGGTATGAATAGGAATGGGACAGGAGTTTAAAAAATGTCAGTGTCATCTTTAGAAACTTCTCAAAATGTTATCTCAAAAAAGCCTTTTATTAATTCTTCTGTTCTCAGCCCGTTTTGATGGCTGATACGTGGTACCGGGACTCCTATCTCTTCCTTATCAGCATTTATCTTTCATTGTTTGCGGTGTGCTTACTCTGGTTTATTTCTGATATTATTCCGTCGTTGACTCTGATTTATTCCTTCAGTCCTGGGTTAAGGTGTAGACTCTAGTCTATTATATATGATTAAATTATATATCAAACTCGACCTGTGGATGAAGGCCTTTACATGTTAACTAGCCTAAAATATGGTTGGGTGTTGAGCTTTTTATTTGATGTTTTTTTAACATTTCTTCACATACCTCAGAGCAACTACGAGTGTTAATTCTCACATCCTTTCTTTGTCGATATTATTTTTATCTGTCAGTGCGAGGATTACCATTTCAAACTTATTTAAGCTTCTCTTTGTGTGTGTGTGCTTTCCTCTATTGGGTCTCTTTACCGCTTAACATGGTCTCCAAAACTCGCTGTAGGTAATTAAGAGCTGCAATTAGCAAAGTCGAGCAGGAAAGTGCAAACTTCAGAGAATAAATATATAGATGGAGTGATGGAGGCTCAAAAAGAAGAGACGGCTTCATGGCCACTTGACAGATTATTGACACGTCTGGGGACAGAACCGTGAAACCATCTGTGGACTCACTGGGGACCGAGACTGCAAAGTCTGTGAGTCCGTGTGTTGTGAAAATGTATGTTGATATACCGGGTTAAGAGCTTGAATATTTTCTGAAATAAATGACTCACAGTGTGGCTTAATCGCAAGAAGGAGCTTAGTGATTAAGAGGGCCATGGTGTGCAATTGCATGCGACACGATGGTCTCGGAGTGACAGGGGTGCTGATACAGTACACACACACACACACACACACACACACACACAGGTGCTTGTATTAACACACACATGCTGTATGCACGCACACTTAAACACATTCCTATACGTACACTCGAGAGAGCAGTCTCCTTAATGGCCCTCCTCTCAAGTCCCCAACTGCGATAAGTGAATTTTAATTAAGAGAATATTGAGAATTGTAATAAATTATTTTAATGACCTGCAAATGGTTTTGCTCCTCCGTGGAGAGAGGGAGAAAGAGAGAGGACACACACCAGTGGTTTCACCAGACGGAGGAGAAGTGTGTATTGCTACTGTCACTGCCAAATTACACATATCAGTCTGTTTCCTTTTAGTGACTGAGTGTTAGTCAGTGTTATATGGTCATTTATGGACCAGCCATCCCAAAATAACTATATATTTATTCACTTTATATTATGCAAATGTTTTTTATGTGTGATAATCTATGCCTTTTTGTTTTTTTCTCGTTTTAAAGCACTTTATTATCACTCTTTACGTATAATGTGTAGTAAATAATTGAATGTACTTAAGTCTTTAGCTAATGTACATGTGCATTATGCGTGTATGCGTGTATACACTGTGTGTGTGTATGTGTGTGTGTGTGTGTGTGTTTGTGTGTGTGTGTGTGTGTACTCGGGCCAGCTAAACTAGGAAGCAGATTGCGGTGATTTTCAGCCAGCTGGTCCGGCTGTGTTCCTATCTGTCACCCCTGCCAACGCGCACACACACACACTCTCACACACACACAGGGAGGTCATCGTCAAACCAATCAAAACCCCTTAACGAGGTCCCCCAGCCAATGAGCAAGCGGGATCCCTGCCATTTCCTGCGCTGGCTGACTAATAGCTACGCTTAATGACGCTCGTGATCGCTGTAAATAAAGGCATATGTTTGCTAGCTGAGGACGCGCCAATTTGAGGGGTTGTGTGTCATGTAGGCAGACTTACTCAGCTTCTGGGGATGATGCACTGCGTTGTAGGATTTTGTTTAGCTCTTACAGGTTTGGCAGGTGTGGAGTTGGCAAAAGCAAGCAAGCCCAGAATAGAATTATGATATTCCCAGGTCTGCTGAGGGATAATTCAGGGAAAAACACAGCAGCAACAATACATAGGAACACGGAGGATCCTGAACGTCACTGGACACGTGGTAGTCAGAATTTGTTATCCGAAGCATCCCACCAGGTGTGATGTATACACACATAGCCCTGAACACTCAAAAACCTCATCAAAGACAGCAGAGACCAGGGTCTGCAGCATCCTTGGAGCAATTTGAGGCTCTGCGCTTTGCTCAGTGGTCATTGTGGGAACGGAAGATGAAAAACCACACGCTTTCCTGTTCCCAGACCACGGCTTGAATACAACCTCCAGGCAGCTCAGGCAGATCAGTCCAACTGCCCTCCGGTTATTGGTAATCCTCTCTGCTTCGGGGTCTGACCTGTCTCCTGGAGGACGTTAAAACAAAACTCTGCACATTTTCAGCCAGGGTCCTGTTTCTCATCACTTTTCATCATGCAGCCAGTGGCTTCACTGTGGAGCTACAGGACACATGCACTGGGAATATGAATGAGAGCCTTACAGCCTTGATGTAATAAAGCAACCTGTGATATTATGGTCGGAAATAATCTGTACATTGGATAGTGATGGTTAACAATGAAAAAAGGTTGCATACAAAGATGTTGATTTGGTTTCACACATTATTTTATTGTTATCTGAGACTGATAAATCGGCAACCGCCAGTTGTTGGATAAATGTTGGCTGGTTGGAAATTTTAACATATCGCCCAACACTAGTAGCAACAGTAACTAAGAGAGGGGAATTATTCAAACTATAAATACCAAACACCTCACAGACATTCATCTCACAGACACTATTGTTGGTGCTGCAGCTAGCCTACCGACACTGCATCCAGAGGGTTGCCAGATCTTCAGGTCAGGTATCCTCCATATCTCATTCTGTCACCATCAAAGTCGCCTACTTTTTATAGAAAACACACAAAGCAGGTAACTCTGCAAAGAACAAAAACATACAAATGTAAATCCTCGATCCTTATCACTAATTTTGATGATATAATACAGGACAGTCTATTCCCATAGATCCTGTCTCCAGTCTCTAAACAACATTTAGTGTTCTTTATTGACGATGTCAGTTAACTCTTTTTATAGTGAGCCTTCCTCTGAATTATCTCTCACTTCAGTGGACCTGCCAGCTTTATTTTTGTGTAGCACTTAAGTGACGAAGATCTCCAAACACTGTTGCTGAACAGAACACTTAGCAACAAGTCAATCAACCAAGAAATACAAGCTTTACAAACGGAGGTGTTCTGGTAGAAGCCTCAAATCACACTTGGATGAGCACAGGGGTATGCTACTTGTAACCTACTTGCACTTCAGCTATTGTCTGTTTTCCAGCCTTTCTGTTTGCTTTGCATTTGACTTGAGGACTGTTTTTGAAAATTGGCACTCTGTCAGTGAAGCTGATTGATGCCGGCTCTCCCTTTATTAAAGTTAAGCCAAGCTTTGAATGGTTTTAGATTTAAAGTGATACCTTTCTAAGAAACACAGATGATTTATTAAGTCACAAATATCCACAAACTTTGAACATTTGTGCTCAAATGGGTTTTTTTTTTTGGCCGTCAATGAAAGGGTTTGTGGTTCACTTTATCATCCGAGTAATTTTATGCGGAGGACACTTTCTGATTGCTAGAATGATAAAAATGTGAAGCTGGCAAATAAAGCCTGACCTTAATCCTCACAGTTTGAATATGTTGGTAAATATTTCATAACGTTGATGCATCTAACACATTCTAGGAATTTAAGGCCACAGAAAAACTCTCTAAGAAAGTGGAGGTCAGATGAAAAATCTCCATGAAATGAATGCAGTTGTGGGGGAATTAAGTGTAATTTTCATAGTTTATACATGTATACGAGCAAGCACATACCTGTGCAGTATGTTCTGGCACTAATAATAGCCACTCTGGGGAGCTGTACTCACTGTCAGTCCTTTCAATTTGCTAATCTGTCACTGAGATCCTACTTCAAGTTTTTAACACCTAATTCCACCAGTTTTGAACTGCTGTGTCCCTGTGGGGATTATTAAAGTTCCCTTTCTTTCCCTCGCTATTCCTATTTCTATTTCATTAGGACAAAGTTTAAAACCAGAAATACTATAAATGTTTCTGGTGACAGCAGATCCAGCAGAGTAGTGGATACTTTAATGGTCAAGATTTTTTACAGGTCCCTCTAATTGCAACTTTAAATCTGATAAAGTGGCAGATGGTTGCATAAGAGCAGGACTCTGAAAGAAGTACTCAACTTGGTGAAGAAGCTGAAAACTTTTCATATGAGTTAAAAGCAGAGCTTGCAGGGATGAGTACTGGAGTTGCATTAATCAGGTGGACAAAAACACAACTCCAAATAAATGCTCATGTTGCTCCGTGTTTGCTGGGTTTCTAAACAATTTTTGTGAATATGTTTGCAATTAAAACTTTTAGAAGTGTTAATATTCAGCTTGTTCTGCTGCCCCCAAGTGGCTAAAAAACAATAAAGTTAAATGTACCCCTTCAGAGTGGTATGATATCTATTATATAATGGATCTATATTATTGATGCACTGCATTTTAATGTTGTAGGCGTTCAGTGGGGCTAGTTTTAACAGTTTTGAACTTGTACTGCTGAGTGGTTTAATATTTATAGACCAATGCATTATACTTTAGAAGATCATGTACATGTAAAAAAAAAAATCAATCTGCAAAGCAACAAATAACTAGAAATAAATGTGTAAAAAAAGACAATATTTCTCTCCGAAATGCAGTGGAGTAGAAGGAAAAATTGATATACATACTTGACTAAATGTATTTTTCAACACAGGGATAGACAAGTAAGTTTATTACTGGACTGCTGTCAGCTCCAATCAGCTGGAAACATGTGGGCAGTAAACAGTAAAAGAGAAACAGTCCTGTTCTCAATAACCTTGACCAAAGCACCAAGGCTCAGCAGGCCCAGCAGCTCTGCTCAGAGGCCAGTAGAACAAAACTGTGGTTATACTGGGCAGCTCCCAGGTGTAAATGTGTGTGAATATAACCTTCTTTCTCCTTGTGGTAAACAACAACACAGTCTTATCAGAGGTGTGGAGTCCTTCTAACTTTGACTCCAGTGTTTTTGATGACTTCTGACTCACTGGGGACACTCGCTGCCACGCACAGTCCGCTGCGCTCAGGCCAGTCAGTGCATTATCCTGTCAGAAGAGTTTAATGTTGAATAGATAAGGCTGCACTTGACAGAACTAGTTTTATATGACGGATCGCTTTATTCCCATTGCAGACAAACGGCTTCAGCCTCCTGGCCTTCATCACTGCCTGTGAATAATGGCCGCTCCTCCTGCTCTAATACAGGGAGGATACGTGTTA
>NW_023340206.1:7796110-7800688 GCF_004916995.1 Morone saxatilis
TGTTATCACCTGAGGAGGAATCCTCTAATAGACAAAATGCAAATGTCTTCATTTAATATTCATTCCTGGTTTTAAATATATAGTGTTTATATGCCACAGGAGCAAGATGCACATTAAAGAATGACTCTCATAAAGCTCAATTTTTACCCAAAAATCCTTTGGTGTGAGGCCACACATATATTGGATAATACTTCAGTCAGATGTATTACATTTTCTCTGTAATGTTTAGCCTGCAACCGTAGATTTATTTATGTTAGCAGTTTGATCTGTCTTCCATTCCACAACGTGTGAATGTTTTCGGGAACTGGGAATTATTTGGGATTTATTTTTATTGACATCATGACTTGAAACGTGTTTATGACTCATCAGCCGCAGCACACGAATGGGACAATCAACAATATATTTACTGCACCAGTGGCCTTGTCTCCTAGAAATAATGATTATATCCTTCCTTTTGTTCATTTTGCCAAATACATGTTGAGGTAAATGTAAAGCTACCTGGAGTATGTTTAGTGGCAACCTTCTTTGTGATGAAGGAAGTGGTACGTTGTTGTACCACACTTGAATTATCGGGATGTGGTTCTGTTTAGTCAACAGAAGCACTCTGGTTAGAGTTAGGATTCAATTAGAGTGTTTCAGGTGTACTGATGAATGTACTCTAAGTCCAATATATATATACATTAGCTGCCAAATGCTCCACCATGTTCACCAGCTAGTCTCTACTTGCTTGTGTCTGCTGTTTGGTGCTGAGCGGCTACTGTACATTGGTTTTTAGAGCTTTTTTTTGTGTGCTGAAAATGGCTTCTTGTTATGGCTTAAAAAGCCACTGATGAGAGCTGTGAGAACGAATCAAAATAGTTAAGTTGCAAAACCAAAACAAAGAGCTTAAAGGCACTAAAAAGCTGCATAGAGGAATGGCAGAATTGGTGATAATTTTCTGGTTTCATCACTACGAGCCACTCCTTTAACATTACATATTGTATTCTGACTCATTGTTAATATAAAAATATTGATTCGAGCAGCTTGCACTAAGTGCTGTGAGTGTCTAAACACAACCATAAAATTGTTATTAATGCTTTAGATGCTGTGAGTGGATATTGTATTGTAGGGAGCACAAAGGAAAAATGTTTTGCATATTTGTTCAATATAAAAGTTTTGTGACTTGGTTGATATATTCATTAAAAACTACTCCTGATTCAGTTAATATAAAAATATAATCCTAGTGAATTCACTTTTATCTCAAAACTTATTTGCGTTTGCAAAGTAGTAATTTAAAACTCTAATTTCTAAGAGACAGATTTGCCACCAGACAGGGCTAAAGACTAATTTTCGTCTGTAGTCGACACAATAATAGCTCTCATCCTGCAACCAAGTGATGAAGAGACCTGACTCCCAACACTGGCGTGCGGACTGGAAATCATTGCAATGAAAACGACAGCACTTGATACTTGCTTGTAAGTCATGATGGTGACTTAATGAGGAAGGAAGGCTTGAGGTTTAACCTTGTGAATCTGAAGGATTTCTACAGCATTATTTTCCAATAAAAGTAATATGTGATGTGTACTGTAACAACCTGTGAACCATTAATGCAATATAATACTAGAAACAAAGGGGAAAAAAAGAAAACTAATAAAGAATTACAAGTCGTGTTTTTTGCTTTTAATGTTTTCCCTAATAGTCCCTTTTTTATTTCCTCTTGTTAATACTGCCAAATGAAAAAAGTAAATGAGACTGCCTCGCTGTTTTAATTATAAAGACTCTTGCAGTGCAATTTAAAACAATGATTAACTACACACTTGGCACAAGCCTTATACTGTAGAGCAGCTTTTTAACTGCTTAACCCCAAAAGCCCAATAATGTGTAATATCTGGCAGAGAATAGCACAAAATATTAGTTTTTTAATTTGTTTAACTTAACACCAATTATGTCATCTATTACAGTGCATGTTGATATGATGGTTAGCTATGAGAACACGAACACTTTGAGTTGTGAGCTTCGATGCAAGTGCTTTAAAATGAAAACGTATCACAAAACTCTTGTCCAGTGCTGAATGTTTCCAGTCTTATTTTACAAAATACAACTACTACTTTCAACGTCAGTCTGACTTTAATTAACAGTCCTGTTCTGTCTTGTTGCAGGAATGGCGGACTCCACCACTAACAATGAAAACTACTGTATAGAGAATTTTAAGCTTTATAAGTTTAAGGTGCCCAATTGAGAAATCAACTGTATTCGTATTTATTGTAGGTTTTGCTTTTTGGATCATTTTGTGGTTTCGAGTTGATCTTATTCAGACTCAACCTCTTTGTCTATGGTTCTTGGGAGATTTAGCTCAATTTCTACTGATACAAATCTAATCCAATAGATGTACTAATCAATTGGCTGTTAATAAAGAAACTGGAAACAATCTCAGACAATACCCTGATGAAGGCAAGTTTGCTGAAAATATTTGGTGAATAAAGCGTGGTGTACTGGAGAAGACTGTAGTGCAATGTATGTTTTCATTTTGCTGAATATAATAGTTGCTTTCAGGGAAGCTTGAAGCCTTCCAGCCTGTTGCACCACAGTGTTTGAACTCCAACGTTGTTTCACCTTACAGCACAAGATATCAAGCTAATTATAAAACACCAATAACAAAATGTGCCTAAAATGCCTTTATAAGTGACACTCAAATGGCCCTGGATGTGGAGGTTGGATGTGTTCAGTGTGCTCTCAGCCCTTTACCTAATTACCCGAGCAGCAGATGACCCAGGAAATGAGCTGATATTCTATTCATGAGAAGAAAAATACACTTTGCAGAGCCGAGCAGAGATCAAGTCACCCCAGTGCAGATCCTCACACTCAATAATCGTCCCTCATTTAAGTTTCATCTCATTTGGATATTCCAAAATCAAACTCCGTTTTGTAGGATCTTCCTGGGCCACAACTGTTGGGTTTGATGAATGTTTCAGAGCGCTGAAAGCTGGAGGGCGACTCACAGAGGCAGACCGACGTGGTTAAAAGTCAATAGACAACAGTGAACGCATAAATCAGGAATTTAGCAAGGTAGGTTTTAGTCTGTGAAAATAACAGCTTGGATTTGGCCAGCTGCAATCTGTCCCCAACTTCCAAACATATGAAGGGCTTGATTTTAAAATGAGACATTCATCTTATGAAAACATGTACACCCACTCTCACAGTGTGATAGCGAACAAGAAACTAAAGCTAACTCTGGCTGATTATGAAAGCCATTAGCTGTGTGAAGACAATTATTTACAAAACACAACCCTTCAGATAATGTAGTCATCTATATTTTGGAAATGGGGAGAAATGAACACCATCCATCATGACACCAAGCCACCTAACAACCAGCAAAGCATTCAACTAACCAAAATGGATAGGGAAACTGGAAATAATTTAATTTTTCATTAAAGTTAATGTATCATCAGTCAAGCTGATGGGCTGCGTTTGGACTGTTTTCATTCTAAAATGATTTTGATATCAAATCCTGTCCAAAAGAAGCCCATAAGGCTGATTGATGAAGCATTAACTTTTGGTGAAAAATGAAACTGTTTCTGGTTTCTCACTGTAGGGAAGACACTCGGGCCCATTTTCTCAGCTTTTACTGCTGCTTCAAGTCTTCTGCTGGGAGAAAAATCTTCTTACTCAAGTGTGTAAGAAGTTAAAAGCAGGCGCGTTTCAAAGCGTAATTGATATTTTTTCCCCACTTTGTGGGCGCTATCTTACCATTTTCTGCTACGTTCTGCCTTTCCTTCGCCAAATTTCAGAGGGAAATATCTAGTTTTCCCTCCTTCTTTTTTCCACTTAGGTAATCTGACAGCTACTAGTGCTTTTTTTTTCAAAACTTGTGCTTTAATGTTACACCTTAAGGTCAGTTTACTTGTCATGGAGAGTACTACTTAGCCTGTGAAGACAGTATTGTAATGTCTCCTGTGGCTCTGAGGCTTTGTCAGGACTGAGAAAATAACCTTGATGATGTGTTAGTATGTCACTTCGGTTACCTCAAGTTAAGCTTGAGACTTAATTTTTTGACAGGTTTAGATGCCGCATGTGGGTAAGCTATTTTTTGATATGACACTTGAAGTGAGGAAGCCTTTCAGGACAGTTTTGAGGTGCGGTAGATAGGGCTGTTTTTTGTGAGCTTCGCTGCCCCCCCCCCCGTAGTTTCTCCCACACCACTAGATGCCACTAAACGTAAAGGCGATTCAAT
This sequence comes from Morone saxatilis, assembly GCF_004916995.1. Classification (NCBI taxonomy): domain Eukaryota; kingdom Metazoa; phylum Chordata; class Actinopteri; family Moronidae; genus Morone; species Morone saxatilis. The sequence continues at coordinate 7,800,321 of NW_023340206.1, forward strand.
CCAACAGAACTGTAATTTACAGCCTTCTGTTGGTTTGCTTTCTTTCTGTTCAGCTTTTACGTTGGTTTCATTCACTAAGTGCACGGACAAATCTGCACAATCAAAAGTTTGTAGTGTTGTTGGCCGCAATATTTCCCAAATCCTGGCCACATCCCTGCAACTGAGAGAACTTTTACTGAAGGGAAATGTGAAGTGGACTTGTAGAAAGCCTGTATTATTAGAGTTTACTCACATCTACTAAATGACTGTATGGCACTTAAGTACAGATACTATTACACAGTATTAAAGGTGGAGTTTTCAGACTCTTACCCTCTACTGAACTCTCTATCTGCCTGTGGTTGAGAGAGGGAGAGAGAGAGAGAGAGGAA
>NW_023340206.1:7800788-7814731 GCF_004916995.1 Morone saxatilis
AGAGAGAGGGGGAGAGAGAGACTGACTTTGCCTGTTAGGCACCGGACCACGCCAGACGGTGAGAGCGCCGCCGCCGTCGTAAGAGGAGGAGGAGGAGGAGGAGGAGGAGTCTCGGCTCCTCTGTCAGCGGCACCGGGAGGCTCTCAAACACCGGGACTATTTCTGAGTGACAGCAAGCGTTGAAACGGCCGGAGCGCCCTGTCACACACTTCTTCACTACATCCCCTTCGGCTTTAACACCCGGACACACACACATTAACACGCGCACCAAAATCAGCCGTGATTGCGCGCGTTCACCTGGATAAGCACAAGGTTACGGTTACGCACGGTGTTTTTTTTATTTATTTTTTTTGGGGGGGGGAGTGTATTTTGGAGAACACCTCCGGCGTTCACCTGTTCAGCTGTGGCCGAGCTGCAGAGCGGCTCAGCCCGGTTCAGCTCAGCTCGGCTTGCGCGGGATTAAAGGCAGCTGAGATGGCACGCGGCTAGAATGGCACGTTCTCAGGTAAGACCCTGGAAAGCGGGCTGGGGGGATTTTCGAGAGAATGAAGCGCACCACACACTTTGAGTCAGGTCCTCCGCTGCCCGTTTCCCTGCGGTTTGGGCGCAGTTTATTTGAGTCAAAGCAGCTGCCCGCGACTGTCAGCTCAGTCTTGGAACCGGGACGTGGAGGGCTCCGGTCCTGCGCAGAGTTTTTGGTTCTCTCATGATGCTCCTCATGTTGTTCAGGGATGAACTCTGTGTGACAACAGGCGGTAAAGGCAGGCAGGGCGCTGTTATGCAAGGCGTGCGAGAGATATGACATTCCTCAGCATTTAGCGCGTGCGTCTGCGCGCGCTCGCGCTCAGGTGCGCGTCTGCAAAAAGGGATTATTGCAAGTCATCTGTTAATGCTGTAATGGAGACATTGATTGATTCTGTGTCCGCTTATTGCCAACACATGTTTTCTTCCCTGTCATTAAATTGAGAGAGGGGACCAGACTCAGCTGTGTGTGTGTGTGTGTGTGTCCTGTCTCGCCCACACTATCAATGTCTACTCCCCCCCCCCATTTTTTTTTAAATCTCTCGTTGTGTTTACCCTTTACACGAGGTAATGACAGCTCACTCCAAGCTTGCTCCCCTTTTATAAATACAGGTTGAATTCTGGATTTAATAAACTCTTCAGCAAAAGGGCACATTTTCCTTCCAAAGACATTACATCCATATCCTGAAATCATTATAAGATGTGGGTTGTTTTTTTTTGGCATAGTCATTTTTTTCTAAACCTCACACCTGGACGGACAGCATTTTAAAATAAGCTACTACATGAGCTTATGGTGACTATGAAGGAATACCTTCAAAAGATCCACAGCCAGGTCCAGTGGGAATATTACAGTGATCCCTTAGGAGATGAAAATAGCGCAAAGGATGCTTGATCACATAAATTCACCATAGTCCAGCACAGGTTTATTATAATTCCCACAGGGATAAAATAGTCATAATAGGCCTATATATCAAAGCAGTTGAAAATACATGAAAGTACCATAAGGCTCCTATAAACCCACTATTGAGTCCCTGAAGGCATATTGATGCCACACAGTACGAGACAGAAATAATCTAAAGAATAATGAGGTAACTGTAACCAATGTGCAAAAATGAGTTTAAATGAGACATACAGACAAAAAAATGCTTACTATAAAGTGAGTATAGGAGCTTTACGTCTCTATGGCAATGTTTGAATGATCTCATAGTACTCAGTAGAAAAGATCTATACCATAAGATTACCATATAGTAAGCTCCCTGTTGTATATCATAGAAAGACAGGGTTATTATACTGGGTGATTATAAGAATATGTATAATATAAAATATAATGTAGGATTTGGCAGTAATAAAAGATAATAAATTGAGCTGGAAACAACATATACATGATGTCAGTATTGCAACAGAGTATAAAAGCATTTCTTAAAATAAGCTTTATTTCCAGCTAATATTGTTCTTATAGTCACTGGCTAAAAGTATGTCATATCTCAAAAGAGCCATGAGCGTAAACAAAATCAATCAACTAATGAGCCCATTCTTTATTAACATAAATAAAGGTTATACAAATTCACAGAGGATGTAGATTTTAAAGCAGCAGAAGTCAATGAATTTAAAAAGAAATTACTAGCTCAGAGTATCAAAATACTATTTAAAGTCCCCCTGCAGCCATGCTTTAGGGCATATACAAATGTACATATAGCAATTATTTAAAATAAAGTTTGAATCGTTGTTTTTTCCACATAAAAGTGAAATTACCTCATTAAAAATCCAAAATCACTAAATATGTAAATATTGTTAATTTCAAGTTTAATTGCCGGGCGCAACATGTCTCCTACTTTACTGTTAAGTCCCTACTAAGTGTCTTCTCTTAATAGGACCACAACTGGCTCCAAGCTAGCTGTGATGTCATGAATCCTGCAGGTACATCCAGGTGTTAAACTCAGATTTAAAGTGAGCACAGAGAAGTTTTGCCCCTCCAGCACATGAATGTGAAAACAGACTCTGCAACATTCTGCACAGAGAAGCTCAAACATCACAGTGAAGGAAGAAGAAGTAGAAAAGAGAAACTTTTGACTGGAGGGGGGGGTTTGGAAATAAAGGCTGTAATAATCAGAAACAGAGGGATGGAGAGGATTTTAAAACAGTACAAATCATGTATGAAGTCAAACTCTGCCTGAAAGCATCCATTATTACTTAAGAGGAATGTTAAACGTTAAAGAAACAAATGGTAAAGACTCATCATTGTATTACGGTTAAAGAGCTGAATTTATGGAACAGTTGCAGCGAGGAAGTGAAAATATGTAGCTCACGTCGTAAGTTTAAAAAGATATATGCATTAAAAATGTATTGGGGAGGAAATTTTGTCTGTTATTTTTTTAATGTTAAATAGCTGGTGGTTTCTACTACACTGTTTTGTTTGGAGTAAAAGTCAAGTTTGTTTATTCATTTCATCCCAAGTTGTGAATGATAAAGTCCTGCATTCATTGACACTACACAACAGGAGACACAAATGTATGAAAAGCCGGCTGTGAACTCACTTAAAGTCCCCACAGCAGTATCATACCAATATCACAGTGGTTTTTCCATTAGGGACCAACTAACCAGCCAGCCGGTCGTTTCACCCCCAGTGTGTGTGTGTGTGTGTGTGTGTGATCGGCTGTCGGGACAGCTGAGACTCTTCATCGGTAGCCTTGTGGCCGTGAGCCAAGCGTGACTAGTAAACAACACACACCTCCCGTCTTCCTGTAGCCCTCCTCGGTGGGCTGTCAGTGTAAATGTAACACAGATCGGTGGAGGGCTTGGCGACACTACAGCGCCAGCTGAGCCTGGTCGTTTCGGGTGAGGCTTATTAGCGTGCAGGTCGTCTGTGCGGGGCTGAGAGATGTGAGATCCCTTTCACGCTGCTATGATAACATCCAGGAGTGCTGTTGGATGATGGATCAAGCGTCTTGTGATAAAAGGGAAGGAAGGAAGAGGCTGGGCCTAGTCACTGAGTGTGTGTCTGTGTGTGTGTGTGTGAGGGAGCGTGTTTGAGGCGAGGACTGAAAGTGTGATGTGTTTGAGATAAACGGACATGGAAGCATTTCACAGCTAAATCCAAAAAGTGTAGAAGTGTGCGTGCGTGTGTGAGAGGGAAGTCTTTAATAAATTAGGTGTGTCAAGCTGGAAGATGCTTGTTTACTTTGAGTGTTTCCACCACAAATATGTTGTGTTTGCAATTACTGATGAACTGTGCTTTTTATGACCTGAAATGCATTTATTCATACCTGAGGCACTGTATGAAGGTGTGTTTTTGTGTGAGGAACATCTACCATTGCTGAACATTTTAGTAAACTGGTAGTTATCCTGTACTTATCCCATTAGATAAATGTGGCATTTCTGTTCTGTTTTTACACTGGTGGATAGAAGAGGCTATTATAAAGGTTGCAATTCCATTTTACCCTCCTTGACCCGTGTGTGTGTGAGTAAGTGCTGACTGTGAGTGTGTGTACTCACTGTTCTGTTACTGTTCTTGGTTGTTTGTGAGAGCTTTGACTAGAATTGAAAATGTTTCTCTTCAAGTCCTCCTACTGAAACTTTCTTAAAGAAATTATGTTATGTGGTTAGATTTTCTAAACAAAGGCACAGGTCATGGAGGTAAGGGATAAAAATAACCAGAATATTGCATGATAATCAGGTGCCAAAGGGTGATTCTACTCCATGAGTCACTGTTGATGCCAGGTTGGCCTATTGACCTTATTCCCACAGTGGTCATTTTAAATTCCCATCACACAATGGATATTTTGAAGTGGAAACTCTAGCAGCTAGAGAAAATACAGCCCAGCTATGTCACACTACTGTGCATCAACATTCATATCATGCAGCTACGGAATATTTGCATTATTGATTCATCTGTAGATTATTTTTTTTATTTAGCAATTAACAGTTTAGTCTATAAAATGACCATAACAGTTCCCCAGAACACACTGTTGCATCCTGTTTACATCCTCTGGTGACCATGACTGCTTGTTAGCACATTTTGTACCAGTCCGTCTAATAGAAATCATTATGGTGTATCATTAAGGCTCATCCTCTGGGGAATGTGAATAAATAAATGTGTGAATATATATATAAAAAAGCATGGTTTCGGATACGGTATATAGAATTTTAGCGCTGTATCAGAAAAGACCCAAATGATACCCAACCTACTTAGCAGGTGCCAATTGACAAATTAGAGGTGAACGATCAGACATGTTTAAGCTCCATTGCTTGGATGAAAACGTGTTTCCAAGATTGGGCTTTCCTCTTGAGGTTTTGATACAAGTGTAAACAGTGTTTTCCTCCATTTTGCCTCCTGTGCCTGGCCTTGTTTCTCTTGGCGAGGCGGGTGTTCGTCACAGAGCCCAAAACAACCTAGCTGAACTTTGGATGCAAGCTCGCCGAACAACGCGCTGTGGACGCGCTTTGCTCGACGTAGCGAAAGCCATCGGAAGTGTTTTGTTCCAGAGCGCAGTGGTAACGTTGTGTCATGTGGCATGGACAGTCCTCTCAAGTATAGTCATACAGATTTGTGTCAGGCTGTGTGTGTTTGTGCTGTGCGACGCTTCCCAGGCACCAGGTGCACACTGGGATTTGCCACACTAGGTCGGCTCAGCTCCACTCACCTCATTATCCTCTTTGGACAAGGACGGACGTAATCTCCCTCTCTGTTTCTCTCTCTCTCTCCCCTCACCACCTCTCCCTCTCCTCCTTTTTCCCTCCCTCTGTCTCACTCTTGCATCATCTCTCGCTTCTCTCCTTTTCTACCTTTCTGTCTACCTGAATCTCGTTCTATTTTTGTCGTCTTGGTTTTTTTTTGTCCTGCTCTCACCCCTCACCCTCGTTCTCTCTCTCTCTTTCTCCCACTGTCTTGCATAGTCTCTCTATTGTCTGCCTGTGGATTGATTAGTCTAGTCTGCTGCTGGTGCTGTTGGGTGACAGAGTCCGCTTGTCACGCTTGGTTTGGCGGGTTAGGGTAGCTTGCGGGAACATGGAGTAGGGGGCAGGGCTGGCGGGGAAGGTGGGATCTGGGTGTTGAAAGGAAAACGTCGCCATCCGGCCATCCGTTAAACTGCGGCGCATGATTCTTGTTCTGTCACCCTTGGCGGTCTACCTCTCACCGCCTAATATGCCCCTGTCATGTCCCAGGGGTACCGCCGTGACTGAGCGAGCAATGTTTAAAACTGTGTGTCTTAAGAAAGAGAGAGAGAGAGAGAGAAAGAGGGGGGAGGAAACAAAGGGATGAAAGGGTTTTATCTGACTCAAAAACAAATGTGGATCAAACCTTTGAAATGTCATAAAAAAGTAAAAAAGAAGGTGGCAATAAACTTGTCATTCCCCAGGAATCCCCGTGGGCTAATCAGCAACAAGTGTCACCTTATAAACTGTAATTGTCAGTATAATCAGTATAATTTAAAAAAATGCTGGAAGGCTTAAGTGAGTTGGATCATTTGCAAAAAGTATTATCAAAATCAATTTACCTCTTTGAAGCACTTATGTGACTGGTTGAAGAGCGGTGCATTCATCATAAATGCATATAAGATGTTATCAGGGAATGAATTAACTTCCTCAATCTACTGTAACTACATGAATATTAATTGGTTAAACTTTGGGTGTTATTGTTATCTCATTTCCGCTAATGTTGATCAGGGCTGATGATGATTTTACAACAGCTTCATTGTAAACAACCAGTTTGTTTGAAATGTACAGAACCAGTGTGTTTACTGTGTCCTGTTTTCTCTCTTTTTGGTCATCTTTTAATAAAGAATGCCAAAAATTCAGTGGATTCAGCTGCTCAGATGCAAATATTTGATGATTTTCTTTGTCTTCTACAATTGTAAACAACATTTCTTTGGGTTTTGTACTGTTGGTCTGACAATACTAACAACTTTCTGAAATTGCAACAGGCATTTTTCAGCCCCAAAGATTCATCAATTAATCAATAAAAACACTGAGAAGATGACTGATAATGAAAACAGTTGCAGAGGCAAAAAAACACCCACCAATATCCACTGCTTAGCCCGGTCTCTCCTCACCAAGATATCATTAATTAATTAACAAATACCTGCACCAATAATATGTCAATCGATTTATAGTCAACCAATGATTATGTTATAGTGCTCAAACAGACTTTACAAAGTGCTTATAAACACAGGGAAATAAAGAATGCCTCTATCCACAGCCCACTCACCCTACGTCATATGCATTGTTTCTGTGAGTATGCACCCTTTATTCTTCCAGCCCCGGGTGATATTTTGATATTCTGCAGTGAGACTCAGCTGACCACACATCACCGATTATGAAATGCACCATTTCTGTCATTTAAACCTCGTCACGCTGATAAAAAATAGCTGAATGAAAACTAAGAATCTGAGAGAAAAAAGTGGCATTCCCTAGGTGGAATACTTGCACTGTAAATCAGGTGTTATGTGGTGCAGCTGATGGAAAACACCATTTGTTTGTGTGTGTGTGTTTGTGTGTGTGTGTGTAGGTGTGTGTGTGTGTGTGTTTTGCTGCATCACCATAGTGATTGCCAGACAACATAAAATTGGAAGGGAAGAGCGATCCTTTATCGTGATAGTATTACAGTCTGTTATGTTTGTTTGCAGCTGGCAGTCTGTGCAAAATCCACAGTATGTGCGTCTGTGCAAGGTGGTGTGTGTTTCTTTTCTATGATGTTATCAGTGCTTACAGCTGGGGCGTGTGTGTGTGTGTGTTTGGAAATGAAGGAAGATGGTTTGAGAAGAGGAGACTGGTGGGGAAAAGAATGTGAAAAAAGTGAGAGTTTGGATTCCTCCTCTTGTTTATCGTTGCTGGACTGACTGACCAGCAGGCTGAATAGAGCAATGAAAAGCAGATGGATGGACGTCTCTGTGTGTGTGTATCTGTCCAGCCAGCCGAATAGAGCAATGGACAGAGATAGAGCCATGAATAGCTTAGCGGTTGTCTGTGTGCATGTGCGCGCTGGCAGAAGCGGTGATTTTATTGACAGCTAGCTTATTGTGGCGGCGCTGAGGCCCTTGATAAATCACCTGGCCCCCTCATCCTGTGACTGTTTATGTGTCATCACACATTCATATTAACCCCCCGAGCCTTGTCTGTGTGCGTGCGTGCGTAATGGACAGACGGAGGTGGCAGGAAGGGGGAAAGAGATGGATAATTAGAGGATTAGAGTATCAAACAAAATTTGCCAAATGAATAAATGTAAATAAAGCAGAGGAATTGTGTACGTAGCATTAACAGTGGTTACCCACCATGACTAAAAAGGGTTAAGGTTACTTAAATATGAACAAAGTTTTTGCCAGCTGAAATCCAAGCAAGCACTCCCTACTACAATATTGCTCTGCTAGCTACCCACTAACTAACAGTCAGTGGATTTATGGATGTATTAAGGGAGAACTGGATACAGTGTTGCAGGCGGGTCTTGGCGCACAAAGCCAAAAAAGCCTCCTCACTAATCGGGATAAACGTAAATATCCTCACATGGCTTTACTCGAAAAAGCTGTCTAGCTTGCCAACATATAGTCCTGTCCTGATTTCCTGTTTTATTTTGGACAAGGGAATAAGGGGGAGCCCGCATCTTTCCAGTCATTCCAAACCCTAAGTCTGTCACTATGGCTGAAGGCTCGGCTTCCCCGTTGTATCCCCCACACAGAGAGTTAAACCACATGTGTTGAAAGAATAATGGATGCTTACCTGCAACATACATCAGGGACGGTTACATTAGTGCACTCCAGTTAGATTTTCTCTATAAGTGGGAGAAAGCAAACCAGCATTGATAAGTGCTAATGATGAATTTGGAAATAAGTGGGAAAAGATGCAGGAACGCCACAGCAATGATCACTTTGTATCGTCATCCTTTGCCGTTAACTGCATTGGAAACGCTTAACTTTAAATGTTAATTTAAACTATATAAACTGCCCCCATTAACACCAAAGTAATGGGCCACAGGGCCTTTGGACCTGGGTGGGCCCATTTCTCTCATCCCTCCAGCTAGTATTCAACAAGTAGATGGCTGCTGATTCATTTATTATTGAGACGATGTGAGGATGATGAAAATAAGGGGGACGGGTGCCTGGATGGAAAAATGCCTTTGTACTGTGCTGCATTTATATGGCCTATTGTATTTTGCCGTCTTTGGGGATCTTAATCGATTTTTACAGCATATGAGTTCATAATGTTTAGTCTATAAGGCTGCAGTGTGGCCACAGGACAGGGTTCAAAAGCCTTCACAGTGTAAAGTCAGTTGGCAAGGAACATAAATACAACCACATAAAAAAAAAACACTTCCTACATGTGCTGTATGTGTGTACGTGTGTCCCAGGCTTAACGCTTAACTGCATCCTGTGTCTGCATGTCTTTTCTTCAGTTGTCTTCTCATCAAGGTCAGTGTGAAGAGACTGGGCCACTAAACAGAGTGGATATGTCTTTGTGACTTCCTCTGCTATATAAATGAGATTCTGACTGCAGACAAAACACTTAGTACAATTACAGTACAGTACAATTGTTGGAGAAACCTTCCAGAAAATCAATTTGCCATATAGTGCATTTCAGTTCATACATTTTATGCAAATACTCTTACCATCATTTTTATAGATATTTCAGTTATTTTAAATATATCCATCCCTCCATCTTGTTGCAGTCTCACATGAGTCTCAGTGGCTCACAAGAGACACCATGTATCAAAGGTATATCTGTTGTTGTTCCTCACCAGGAATTCATAGCTTACACTGACAGGGGGTGGATAGAATAGTTTCCATACTACACTTTTCTGTTACCCGAGGAGCGGTGGGCTTGATAACGATCCCAATGGTAGTGCTAGCCCGCAAGCTAACCAGTTGCATAGTGTTGCCTCATTTTTTATTTCGAGTGAAATTAGAATTTTTCCCCCCCTCGCCTCGTTTTCTTCAAGCTGTTGCAGCGTGGAGGGATTGACTTAGTGCCTGTCGCTGTGAACCTTGAAGTTGTCTTTATTAAAACATCACATAGAGGTAGAGTTGCTGTCAGTGTAAATGTTCATTTCACCAAAAGACCAGAGTCAAATATCTAAGTGTTAAATGTGTGACATATAAAACATTGGTTCTGTTTGCACAGTAACTTGGATTGGATGAGAGACCTGGTAAACTGCCCAGCCGATCAGAAGGTATGAATAGATAGACAGATGATTGGATGGAAAAAGCAGGATGTGATACAGATGCACAACCAAACAACTCCAAACATGGAGCCATCTCTGGCCGGTTATGAGTTGTTGTTAAAGTGGCAGACATTTCCCTCGCCATGAAAAGCTCTCGTCCCAACTTCCTGCCCAGGTTAGTGCAGAACACCCAGATGGGAGAAAAGACAGGAGCGGGAAGGAGAGTTGAAAGGCAGTCTTGCCTGTTTGTGGTTATTTTTTAAAGAGGCTTTCCTTGTAGATCAAAGCAAAGGCTCCATAGAACAGCTCAGAGACGGTATTTTACATTTCTTTCTCAGTTTTTTGGGGGAGTGTTTTGCTCTGAGGAAATCCAGCGGAGTTGAATTTTATCGTACGATGTTCAGGTGCTGGTCTTTGGACACCTAATTTCTTGGTTTTGCCTGCTTTGTTGTGGAATACTGATATAAAAATGTTGAGTTGAGTTTTTATGGTTTATATTTTTTCTTGTTAATGTGCAATTTTTCTCCTCAGCTGTGTTTTTAGCCACTATTTAAGTAGGTCAAGTAGCTACTGGGTGGATCAGACAGTAGATTATAGAGATATGGAAAGAAAGAAAGAAAACATTCTGGTCAAAAAAAACTACAAAAGGGTCAATCTTCTGAGAAAAAATATACACCGATCAGCCATAACAGTATGACCACCTGGGCACCCTGGTGGTAATGTTATGCAGCCATGTACGCAACAAACTGCAATGCACTGTGTTCTGACACCTTTCTATCAGAGCCAGCATTAACTTTCAGCTATTTTAGTAGCTCATCTGTTGGATCTGACCACAAGGGCAGCATGACCCTGTCTTCGGTTCACCGCTTTTTCTTCCTTGAACCACTTTTGATAGGTAATGACTACTGCAGACCGGGAACACCCCACAAGAGCTGCAGGTTTGGAGTTGCTCTGACCCAGTCGTCTACCCATCACAGTTTGGCCCTTTGTCAAAGTCCCTCAGATCCTCACGCTGCCCATTTTTCCTGCTTCTAACACATCAACTTGGGGACAAAATGTTCACTTGCTGCCTGATATATCCCACCCACTGACAGGTGCTGATAAAAGATAATCAGTGTTATTTACACCTAGTGAAATGTCAGTTGGATCGTAAATCTTTAAATCAGTTGACTGTTAATGTTAAATTGCCGGAAATAGTTTAGAATATATATTTTATTTTATTTTATACTATAATTGTTTGTTTGTAAAAAAAAAAAGTGTTAAAAAGACAGTCGAATGTCAGTTTTCAGAATCAAGTCTCAGTTGTGCCAGTTAAACTTCTTAAAGCGAGGAAAGTGATTCATATTTCTGTTCAAGTGCGAGCACTCGAGATGTCAGTTGAATTGTTAACATTTGAATCGATTGGAATTTCAGGTGAAGCTGAAGAGCCACACATAGTTGAAATGTGTTAACTGTTGTATATCAGTGCCAGTTGGTATGCAAACAATGACAGCAGTTAAAAAGTCAGTTAAAGTAGCCGGAGAATAAAAATCAGTTAACATGCAATGGGTGAAATCAGTGTCAGGAAAGCACTTGAAATTCCAGTTTAAGTGCATATAAGCAGCTGAAATGTCAGTTGACATGTAAGCACTGAACGTTTCTGAGTTCTGACTCTGAGGTCTTGAAGGAAAATTGGTCATTTTGAGGTCCGTCGTGATTTTCTCTTGAGAGCTGACCAAACCGGTTGATTGGGATCGCTAAAGGAGGAAACAAGCGAGGAAAAAAAAGAAGGTTTTAGGCCTTGGTTACTTCAAATATCTGACCAGTTGCCCCCATCTTAGTGTTTGTTACGGTAATACCCCTGATAATAGGCAGGCAGTTTCACACTGACTGCCCCAGGTTAGATAAGAAGACATTTTATGATCTCTGTGAGGAATTCAGGTGCTTTAATGGAAGATTTGATCAACGGAAAATGTTTGTATTTATATATTTATGTATATCTCATCATCTGCTGGAAGCTTTTAGACGTCCAACAGGTATTTTGTGGCCAAATGTGGCCTGTTGGTATCACTTTGGCATCTCTCAGCGCTAGTGATGTCCATTAATGGTGTGAGAGCACTTTTTGGCTGATATTAGCGTACATTAATGTGTGTGTGCAAATGTTTTTGTGTCTTTGCTCCTGTGTGCATCAGTATGTCCATTTGTGCATTTAAGTGTGTGTGTGTGTGTAGCACAAAAGTAGCCCTGTCTGCATCACTCAGTACCATCCATATTGCTTTTCCTATCAAAGAGGACGCTTTTAGCCCCCCGGCCAGCACTCGCAATGCTCCTTTGTGTCTGTAAGTGGTGGACCGTGGACAGCATTTCTAAGCGTCTGAGTGTGCACGCATGTGTGTGTATGGCAGAGTGAGTGATAGAGATGGACCCTCAGAGGGACGGGCGGAGATAAAAACAGAGGAAAGAGACAGAAAGGAGAGATGGACAGAAGAGGAGAGAAGTGTTTGGGTGAATTGGGAGAGGAAAAGGAGAAAGTCTGTGTCGTGAACTCTGTTTTGAACAAAGTGCTTTAAAAGCAAAGTTTCTCAAAGGGTATCCAGATACAGGATGGACCGTGGAAGAGAAAAAGTGAGAGGAGAGCAAGGACAGAGGAAGAGAGCTAAAGAGAGCAGCACAAAGAGAGGGATGTGGGAGGGATGGATATAAAACTTGAAATCTGTGCTGTCACAGGCTTCCCAAATTGCCTTGTGTACCCTGGAGACCATGGACAGAATGACTTACTTCCTTCCTGTCCCTTCTCTCTCTCTCTCTCTCTCTCTCTCCCTCACACACACACAGCCTCGCCTCAGAGCTGACGAGCATCTTTCCTCGCCACTTGAAATAGTCATCTGACGAAAAAGTCTTTCAAGATTGCTGAATACTCTCCTGTGATAAGATTGTTTTGTATCAGTCTGAATATTTAATGAAGAAGTCTCATTATCACCATAATAGTTGTGCTTAGCATGTAGAGAACATGACTACAAAGGTTATGTACCACGAAACCCTTTGAAAGGCCCTATCTGCATGCCATTTAGAGGGCAGTGTTTTTAATCGGAAAATTCACCTAAAAGGACAGACGTCGCTTCTCTTATTCCTGCGAGGCTTTTTGCCTGATTAACAACTGCGCTCAGCTCGAACCTCCCTCCCAACCTGTGAGCTCAATTTATTTTCAATTCAATATCTTACGCAGGCATGAAACAAAGACCAATATCGCAAAGGCATCTGTGTAAAATATCAAAATTCCTAGATTAAATAATTTCCCTTTTGATCCTGCGTGTACGCTCCAGATAGCACATTTGAATACATTTAATGGAAACAAAAGGAAAACAGGACAAGCAGCAGCATTGAACTACAGCGCTACGAGGCTGTGTGCTCATCATCCTCAAGATCAGTTCGGCTGTTTTTCATGCAAAATTGTTCAATATGAAAGTCAGACATTGTGAAATAAAGGCAGACAGAATGTATAAGCATGAAATTGTGAAACTAAGCTCATAATAAAGGCAAATGCTATTTCATCCTGCTTTACATATACATTTATGAGATGTCATTTTTATTTAATTCCAGCAGTTTTTATTTATATCCTATTATATATTTTATATATTGTATCTTTATATATATATATATATATATATATATAACATAAGAAGGACAGTGCACATTATTCAACATCACTGTAAACGGGCCAGTCTTAGCCAACGTTTGTTCCTTGTCTCGATTTTAAATTAGCATTACAATAACCAGGAACAGACGACCAGATAACATGTAAATCATAACACTAGGGTTGGTATAGACACACGTGGTATAGGGTACCTTGTGCTGTTACTATAGCAACCAGAGCCAAGCTGAGATGAGGCTTGTGGAGTTTTGCTTAGGGCCCCCATCAGGACTGGACTAGTCATGCTGACGGGTACCTCTAAACTAAGTAGGTAGAATAATACTGTTTACTCTTTACTGAAGTGTCAGTAAGGGTTTCATTAAGCCTGCTAAACCAACCTTTATTGATAAGAAGGACAAGTCACACAACATGAACCCACCAACATTGTAGTCAACAACAGTCTCCTCAATATTTCCTAAATATCTTAAATGTCTCTGTGTGTGTGTGTGTGTGTGTGTGTTTGTGTGTGTGTGTGTGTGAGTCTTTATTTCCATGTGTGGTGGCTGCAGTTGTCTGATTTGCATCCCTCCACAGAAAAACAAAACATCTTTTTCATCGCATGAGAAGAAAACACAGTAACTGTGGCAGGCAAATCAGCTGATC
>NW_023340206.1:7814831-7821690 GCF_004916995.1 Morone saxatilis
TTTTATATATTGTATCTTTATATATATATATATATATATATATATATATATATATCATATGACATACAGTCTTACACTGCTATAATATTGCGGCATGTAATCATATCATAGCCTGTATCAACATAGTGCAGCTTCTTCAGATGAAGACGCCAGATCCATCAGAGTTGTATTCAGTGTTTAGTTCTTTTTTTTTAAAGCAGCGTGGGGGGGGGGGATTTAAAACAGCTTTAAGAAGTTGAGAAATAATACAGTAGTGTTGTCTTTTACAGCACTGTGAGAGGTTTCCAGGAAAGAACAATGTAATTGTAGAGAAACATAATTCCAAGTTATTTGCGTTACACTTTAGTTTGTTGATGATTTTCAGAAGAAATTCCTTTCCTAAAACTGCCCAATTTACATAAAACTTGAAAGAAATATAATTCAACAGCTAAGTGAATAAATAAAACATGAGAAATACAGATAATTAGAAGAGTCCCATGTGAAAACCCACGAAATTGTGGCGCACACACTTTGTGAAAGTGTGAAATTACATTTTCCCTTCTGAATATCCTCTTTTCTTGTTCGATTCAGTTCTCAAATGGGAAACAAATACAGGCACTGAACTTGCATCTTGTTGCAATGGACTTCTGTGTGCTTTTCTTGTGCAGTATCTCTAACAGTGTGTGGATGACAACAAGTCTACAGTAAATAAACTAAATATGATGCCCTTCGCCCAGCATTCAACAGAAACAGATGCAATCTAGAGATTACACCCACCCACGATTGCTCCTTCCTTATTTCATTCCCGCCAGTGTTGTAGATTGAGCCGGACTGGGGCTTGTCGTGATTCAGTGGCTTGGAACGAAAACCTCATTGCAAACAGATGGCGTCCAGAGATTAGCCTGGGCCGCATCACACGTATTGTAGGAGAATTTCTAAACAGGATCGGGGGCTTTCCTTCAGTTTGTTGTGAATAAAAAAACAAAACACGCATGAACAGATGAATTCTGAAAAGATTGTTCTGGAGTGATTGTCACTCAGTCTGAGTGGGGTCCAGATATTACACCAAGCCCTCCTAATTCAATCTGATTGCGTATTGATTTTGTGTCGACCGATCTATCGACAAGGGCGAAAGAGAGTCATTGTTCATCATTTCAGTCACTTTGTACTTGGTGTGGTCGGAGCGTGTTAGCATAGAGGAGATGCAGGGTTAGAGGAAGGGAGCCTGGAGGAGGGAAAAGAGAGTGTGAGAGGAAAGGATCTATTGTATTGACAGGAGGACTGCTCTGTGTGTGTAGTGCATGTGTGTAATCATGTTTTTGGCAGTGTGTTTTGTGTCTTTGCACAGCCAGTTTATTGGCCGATAGATGGGCCTTATCATGCTGTTTCCTACTGGTCTTAACTCAAGGCTGTCTGAGGAAATCAATGCTTACATCTTGTTTGGGTCTATATCACTTCATATCATTTATTCTTTTGCATTTTACCCCCACTGCTGCTGTCATATCCTCCGCCCTATTCCTCATCTTCTACCTCTCACATATTCACTTACACTCCTTCTTGACTTTTATATTCCCTCCCCTGCTACTCACCCCACCTCCCCTTCTGTTATTTCCAGCAAAAGTTGGGCGACAGGCAGCTGTACGCAGGGCACGTACTCCTCTTGTGGATACAAAATGGAGGGTCAGTGTCCTCTCCTCCCCAGATAATACAGCCAAGAATTCCAGTTGATTTACATTTATATGCAGAAAGGCCAATAATATGCAGGTCCAAGTGCACCCGCCGCTTCCACATTTTTTCTCCAGTTATTGATTCAGTTTGACCGCTGCCTGGTTGAGGCGGTTTGGGCGGGTTATATTGCCTTCAGCGGTGACAGAAACTCAACGTTGTTATAAATTTAATAGTATGGCACTGTGGCCCTTGACAAATTAATTAATCATCAAAAAAGACAATTGGTTACAGCTGCTGGCAGAGTTCCCTTGATGGATATGGCAGGACATTACCTCTTGAGAATTTCCAGGGATCAGTTGTCTATGTATCTGCAGGTAAAACACGCTAAAAATATCCGCTTTATCCACTTCAGATGAAAGCCTCCATCATATTGAACATATGACTTATCCAAATGTGCTCCTGCAGAAGGGTTCTTTGTATGTGCCATAGCATTAAAGGAAAAGAAGGCTATTATTGTGAGTCATCAGTTTGCTTAAAACACTACCCTTAAATGAAGTGGCTAAAGAGAAACCAGAACTTACCGGTTCTATTCCAGAAGTAAGAAAGTTTTATTCAAAATCCTGATGACATTTGGACCAAATACCAATACTTAAAAATAGTGCCTTGGAACAGAGCTCTTCTCAACAGCATGCTGTTTGGTGCTGAGCAGTGTAGAGTAGGTTTATCAGAGCTTTTCAACTGAAAAGGACTGCCTGCTGCAGCCAGAAATGATGCTGTGAGAGCAGTGAGAGTGAATCAGAACACTTAAACAATTAGCTGAAACTCACTGTGAAACTCTGTAGAGCCGAGGGCAGCTGCAGATTCAGGTGACCACATTATTGAATACAGTAGGCTGCTACTTTCATTTAGGCTGTGCAACTTTTGAGGGAGGAAATAACAAATTCTTTATGTTTCTGTGAAAATTGAACTCACAAGCAATAAAACACACTTTGGCTCACTTCAATACACTCAGGGCCGAATTCACAGAAGGTTTGCGCAGCCTTTGCAGCTGCTAAACCTGCACAAATAAGACAAATGTGTTTTTTTGCAGTACTTAAATGAGGCTCAAAATTTCCCCCTTTCTATCAAAATGAGCCTCATTGCAGAAAAAGTCCAATTCACGATCACTGGTGGTAACAGCCACACGCAATTAGAGTGACATTATCTCCACAGAGTTGGTGGTAACTGTAGTGCATTTGAAAGGGGTGTCACGCCCGCTGATCATGGCAGCACTGATTGTAGCCAGGCAAAGCAACACAGCACATCACAGTACATCACATGGGCACAGACGGCACATTCACAATGAAACTGAAAAACAACATAAAGCCTCCTGCTGAGAAGTGGACCAGCGGTTACGCACTACAGAGAAAACAGCTCTCCGTGCACCCTCAAATAACAATCACTCGGACAAAACACTCCATAAAGAGTGAGTCAAAGAAGAACGAGAGACATCCCATAAATAGAAACTCATGAAAGAGCAGGGGGAGTTAATGTATATCAGTTATAGTTAATAGCTGTAACATTTCTTTTCACTCAAGTGTTACTTAATCAGTTTATGTGATGCTACTTAAGAGCAAATATCACTGTGATTTAACAGACATAAATCAAACAACTGCAAAGCTTTATGGGCGAGTTTGCGCTGTGATGTCATTAGTGGAATATCTTTTGTGAATCGGACCTTGAGATGGGGCAGATAGCGGTTCAAAGTGATGTTAGTGCTATCAGCAGCTACAATCCATTCTTTGTGAATGTGCCCCTTTAATGTTTTTCCTGCTACTTACTTACTTGCTCTGGCACGACCAGTAGTTCATGGCTGCTAACGTTAGCAAAATTTTGATTGATATTTCTGTGTAAATGACATTACTGAGCGAGTTCTGTGAGTTGATGGCTTTTCTGTACTCCTTACTGTTACACTATGTTGTCACATTTGCTGTAATCTGCTAATTGTTGCAGTTAAGTTCCTTAGTGGTGAAATAAGCCTATACATCAGTTTTAAAGCTGTCTTAAAACTTTGCCTTAATACTTAATAATAATAATAATAAAACTTCAAATTAGAATAATCATGATTTAAACAGAAACAAAATAAGATTTTTTTAATACGAGCTTTTGGTACTTTGCAGATTTTGATAGTAAGGAGGTCAAAGGTCACGGCAGACTGAGGGAAATAAGCTGTTTGTAAACCCACTCATCTTTCATGCCCTATCTGCCGGGCTGGGAGTGACATTATTAAATACTCACTTCCTGCCTCTCTGGTCACATGACTTTCCCCAGAGACGCTGATAGGGCGGCACACACCCTTCTCTTATCCTGACGTCTCCTGAGGGAGCTTGATAGGCCGAACCACGTCTTCATTTCCTGTGTTGGGTCCCTTCCTGTGACTAACCGATCTACTGCCAGATAATGATCCGTCTGGGAGAGGGGGAGGTGACAGGGCGGACAATGGCGTTTACGTGTGTATCTCTGTCTATTTGTTTTTTGCTGTGTGGTGTGGCTGATTTTTAGACATGAAAGTGGCCATCAATCAGCCAGTCAACATCTCTGATTACAATCATTTGTGCAAAGGAAGAGATGGAGGGCAAAATTAGAGAGGGAGGGAAAAAATGAGTAATAGAGATGAAGTAGAGATTATAAACCCACACTGACAGATGTGTTTCTTCTCCTACCATGCTTCTTCATGTATGCACTGCCAGTACATACAGGAGAGTTGTTATGTACTATATTTATGCTCTTATGTTCAATTTGATCCAACTTGACCGCAGCACTGGTTGTTGTCGTTGCGTGCAGATTGCTCGTTATATGCTGTTGATAGTAGAAATACTTCCTTTTTGTGTGTCTGTGTTAGAGCGTTTCTGCCTTATTACAGTATGTCTATATCAGTAATAGGAGTCTTGCTGCCAGGCTGTGGCTCTCAAAGAAAACCACTTAGACATGCCCAGGGAATGCCTGGGACCCAGAGTGGCTGCTTCAGCACGGCTCTAATGCATCTGTGCACACACACGGGACATGATCACCACACACAGACGCCAGTGCAGCCAGACACACGGCAAACGCTCACATGGACATGCATAATGGACATATTTATTAACAGTCTCAGATGCTAAAAGCTCACCTTGTATGATGTCAAGAGTTTTGAAAGTCTGGGCAGCACGGTGGCTTCGTGGTTAGCACCGCCTCAAAGGAAGAAGGTCTGGAGTTCGATTTCCGGGTGGCGGGAATCTGTGTGGGTTTTCTCTGCATGCTCCCCACTATCAAAACATATGTTCTCCAGTCAGTGCCCATGACCAAAGGCACTCGTTAACCTTTTATACAAATGGGGGTGACAAGAGAAAGTGATGCAGTGATCCAGGAAGTCTTAACCAGGTGTGGAAAATGTGCAGGATAAGGACATTATTGTAGTTTCTGGGATTGCCTCCAATGTTCCAGGTACTGACGGCAGCTGTGGTCATCTAAGATTCACAGCAGTAACAATAGATTGCAATGTTGATCCCGAATTAAACTGGGAAAAAATAAAGCATTGAAAGATCTCAAACTAGCACTGCAGCATTGATTCAGTACATTCAGTACAATATGTTCCAAACTATCCTCATATCAACAGTAAACCTCCAGTGCAGCTGTTGAGCTAGAGCCACCTTTCCAACAGTCCCGTAACTGGACACCTGATATATGAAATATGGAAATTTGTCCACCTCAATAATGTAACTGACCAGGCATGTCATCAGATCCCTCGAAAAAGCCTGAGAAAAATATTGAGTTCCCTTGAACTCCTCCTGTCTAGTGTTGGTGTCTGTGTCAGCCAGCAACAGTGAACACAACAGCTGATGCACATGTTAAATATAAATCAGTGTTGCAGCTGGATGAGTGTGTTTTTGCAGGATGCAGGATGATCCTGGATAGAAAAACTGGATCTTAAGTTCATTAGTCACTTAACTGTGTCGCTGTGGACTGATCATGTTATCTTTGCAGTGCTGGTCATGCAGATATGCTTCAAACTTGTGTGTGCATTATCTCTGATCCATGGGCCTTTTTATAGAAGGCATTATCAGTAGCTACTGGTTGTGTTCTGTGAGGAGAGACTTAATAATTCAGCTTAACTCTATTTTCCCTGAGGGGGAATTTGTCTTGCAGCCCGGTGAAACACAGAACACGCACAAACATAAACATAAGATAAAAATATAATATAAAACATCATAAAAATGTGTAAAAACAAATGCTAAGACCTCTCCATGTTAGTTTACATAAAAAATCGTCGGCAAGTGACAGCATAACATAAAACCGAGACTACATCCTGTCATCTCAATCCATCCAATGTATGAGTACAGGCACAGCCTTATTTCCAATGTGATCACTTTATATGTAGGTATATAAAGCTTATACACTCTCAACCAACCATTCCTCAGTCTCCCTCAGTAACTGAAAATGTCACCCTCGCTCTCAAGCCTACATGTGGTGAGTATTTGATACTCAGTGGACAGATTTTTGTATTACTTACATCAGAGTGCACCCCATACAGCAGGATGTTTTTTTTAAATCGCAGTCAGGCTCTTTAGAGAGCCACAACGATATTTGTTGAATGCTAACTTTAGAAGACCTTGAAATTAATACTGAATACACAGTGGTGAAACTTTAATGCTCCCTTGTCACCCTGAAGTGATTAAAAGCTTATTTGCCCCAATGTGTGTGTGTGTGTTAAGGAGAAAACTGCAACACACACTTATATCCCCTAATGGAAAAAAATGCAAAGCAGCCATACAGTATGTGCACATATTTGCAACAAAAGTATTTGACTTTTAGGATAGAATACACTACAAGCATCACACACACACACACACACACACACACACACATATACAGAGTACTCCATTGAGACTGAGTGGAGGAGTGGACTGTTAACAGATTCAGAGCATGGAGTGCCTGGCAGATCATTATAGACCAAGTGTGGGAATTTAGAAAGACACTGTGTGTGTGTCTGTGTGTGTCCGTGTGGAAGATCATTATAAGGTCACGGCAGGGGTGTGAGAGAGCGGGAGACGGCTGGAGGAGAGTTCAATCATAGGTTACCCAATAGAGATCGCCCTTCCAAAGTGTGTGTGTGGGTGTGCTCGGATGTTCTGTATTTGTGTGTGTGTGTGTGTGTGTGTGTGTGTGTGTGTTTGAGGAATAAATAGAAAGAGTG
>NW_023340206.1:7821790-7838601 GCF_004916995.1 Morone saxatilis
GTGTGTGTGTGTGTTTGAGGAATAAATAGAAAGAGTGTTCAATACTCAGTTTCCCGTTGGGAGACACCCCTGCAGTGTGTGTTTGTCTTTGTTTGTAAGACAGAACAAGGGGGAGGACGCACAGGGGAGAAGAAGTGAAAGAAAGTGACACTTGAGAGTGTGTGTAGGTGTATGTGTGTGTGTGTGTGCGCGCCTCTACGCTTCATCAACACCTTCATATATAAATCTCACAGTATTCCACTCATAAAAGCTGTGATCATTCTCAGACACTTTGGTCTTTGTCCAGGCTCGTCAACTGGCAGATTCATCTCTCTCTCCCTGTCCCCGGTGAGAACTTCCAATTCCAGCTATTCCTAAAAATACTCAACGCCTAATGTACAGTTTGTTCTCGTACATTCATTTAAAGCAACAAAAAACAACAACTTTAAACTCCCTCGCAGCTTCCAGAGTTGTATTACTAACTAAACCCCCAAATGTAATTGCATTGGAGGGAGTTTTTCATTCAGTACAGGCGCAGTGTTATGCTGTGCATGTAGTGGTTTTTCATGGGTAAATGCACTAATTAGTACACCAGAATGTGGCCCGTTGCAAACTGCTACCGTGAAATCTACAGCCTCTTGTGGATTGCTGTGCAGAAGTTCGATATTGTGATTATGTTTCATTCAGATGAATTGTGCAGCCTGGAAATGCAGAGGGTCCTGGAGTTGCTGCATAAGCCCCCCCTTCTCTGCTGTGCTCGCATATTAGCTCAGTGTTGTAAACCTGAACTGGAAAACATACCAGAAACGTTTCTCAAATGAGTGTTAAGTTTGGATGTTTACTGTTGAAATATAGGCGAAGAAATGGCAGAGAGGCTGGAAGCTCCCTATGTGAGACCCAGCATGCACCTGTCGCACAGCATTGTGTTTGCTTCATGTATCTACATTTATATCCACATGCTGTTATTTGCTGTTGTGAGGGCTAAATGTATGCATGGGGATCAATTTATCTCACAGTTCCATTCCATTGTTCCCTTTAATGTATAGTCGGTTAAAACAGTACACTTTCAAACCGGGTGTCATCAATACTTCTCAGTGCAATCATTATAGAGGTGAAATTACCTTGTTGCCGCACACCCTGTGGCTGCCTTTTATTCTGCTCTTGAGGCCAGTGACAGTGGAGAAATTGGTATCTCTGTCTCCTAAATGATGGATTTCTCCCTATATGTCTGTGGAATATCAGTTCAAAATGATTAATCTAGAAAGGAGCCCTTGCTTTTTGATTCTGAAAGGCTGACAGCAAAACCTGACATTCACCATTGATGTGTTAGATTGCTAAAAGTGCTATCAAACTCCATTGCTGTTTTGCCGTAAATATCTTGATGGGATGTGACTTTTTCTACGTTTGGCTACAGAAACGAGAAAAATAGCCAAGAAAAACAATGAAATGGGCCCTGGAAACTCAAAATGCATCATCATGAGTTGACTTTTTTTTCCCTCTCAGTGTAACCCGTTTTCCAGCAGTACGGCAGTGATGCAGCAAGTGCACAATAAACAACTTCAGATAGTTCATCGGAGAGGATCGTGGGTCGAACTGGATTCATTAGTGGGAAATTGACTTGACAAGCGTGACCAGGACTAGCAGGCTATTGATCAGCTGCTGTCATCAGTATAGGTGATTTGTGCTGGCAGCGACAACAATGAGGGGGGGAAGAGTGGGGGGAGGCAGAGCAGGAGGAGAAAACTGTACAAAATATCAGGACGGCTGAAAGAGACTGAGCTTTTTGGGGAGTTCTTCAGGAGGAGGTCGAGAGGTCAGCTAAGTTCATTTATCACTACTGTATTTAAGTACAGTTTCCAGGTATTATTATTATAAAATACTAATACAGGTATTATCATTGGACATAAACCAAAGTAATGAACCAAAATGTATATATATATATATATATATATATATCTCAACCCAATTTCATGCCAATCCATCCAATAGTAGTTGAGCCATTTGACTCATAACCACAAATGTGAACTTGAGCTATATGAGCTAGATGAAAAGTCAGGGGATCACCAAAGTCCATATATTCAACTGGACAGAATTTCCTGGCAATCTATAGAGTTGATATTTCAATCTGTACCAAAGTGGACCTGATAAAGAGCCAACCTGGGCTTGTACTCTGTCTGAATGTAATACAGGGAGGAGGTGAATGCAGGACTTTTACTTGCAATTTAGTATTTGTGTGTTGTTGTAACATAAAGGATCTGAATACTTCCAACACTGTGATTTTTATTTAATTCAGGCCAGTGTGAGTTTATTTTGGAGTGCTAGACATTAAAATCCTCAGTGGTTACCCAGGCATCCTTGTCCCTGTGGTCGGATCTTAGACAGACACTGCAAATCTGCATGGGGAAAGTGACTGTGGCATGATCCTACTCCCTTCACAGCCTCTGTCAAGTGTTGGTGACAGGCAAGTCCCAAGTTAGAATTAGTGTTACTGTGTGAAGCAAGGTGTCACTGCAAAAGAGCAGGAGAGCTCAGTCATGTGATCTTTTATTTCAGGACAGTGTCTGCATACAAATTACGCTTAAATTTGATGCCTTAAACCAGGCAGACTGTACATATTAAGCTAGGTTTAAACCCAGATTTGTTCAGCCCTGTCTAAATTTAGAATCAGACTGAATGTCTGTCAGATTGGTTGTTGTTTGACGCGCAGTTTGAGGGTGTCACAATGCCTGATTAACTGCCTAAATGATCAGCAATCTGGCTTTTAGATGATCTGTCTGCAGTCTGAGCAGGCCTGTGGTTCCATTTCCCACATGGCTTCTGTCAAAAGATCTGTTATCAACTGTATTCAACTTGTTTTAATATGTCTAGAGCAGTATTTTACTACAGAAGACTGACTAAGCTGTGATATAAAACTGAACTTCACTGCAGAACAGACACCATATCGGCTGCATCTTCAGCTTGAGGTTCATATTTTTCCTTTTTCTCTCTGTTCTTAGTAGAATTACCAAAGTAAATTCTGCCTTTCTCTCTTGCTGTCAACATTATTGAACGTTACCCATGTTTTGGCCTTCTGAAAGGCCAATTAAAAGGGGTGTGATTAATAAAGACAGACGTTGTCTACCTAGCTTTAGTTTTCCCTTAACAAATTGTAAAAACTGTCATCTCCATGGTCCAATGTACTGCAGTGAAAAAGGGAGGTGTTCAAATGCTGCTGTTTATAACACGTATGTGTGTGTGGCCATGTGTAATCAGCTTCATTTTAAAATAGTTCATCATGACAATGCTCTTTCCCTAACCTTAAAGAAATACTAATAGTACCTACAAATCCCATAGTCTTGACAGCCCTGAAAAAGAAAGTGCACTATACAGTATAAATGTATAATTAGGTGTTGAAAATGTCTGTTTATTTAAGTGTTTGCCTGGCAGCTGAACGGCTGTGTACGTAAATCTGTTGCTACATTACGTGACATAAATGTAACAAGTTGCCACGTCCAGTACTGTCCTGTCATTCTGACACACAACACTTAACTACAATATCAGTCAGCACTATTTAAGATCTGAGCTCACAAACCTTTAACCTACACACTTTTTCAAATGTGACAAACTTCTATGCACAGAATCAAGTAAGAATTTCTGGTCTGCTGCGCTTTTATATCAGAGTCTGTTCGGATAGGAAATGAGGCACAGATAGATAAGACTGCTGTGTGATTATTACCAAAATGTGTCAGTGATACCTCATTTATCACTATAATTCATTGATCAATAATGGATGATTTGATTTCCTATTTTAAAGAGATATTAGGCCTGTGTATCTTTTCAACAATTACATACAATTTCCTTCAATCTGTAGAACATGTTATTCATTTTTTGCATAGAAACTGTATATCCAACTGTAATTTTTCAAGTATAATTTTCCAGCACCTCTGCCCCCGCCTGGCTACAGCACAAAATTTGAAAAAGCTTCACAAGATCACATTAAATAACAGCGTTTAACAGGCTGCGTCGGCAGTCAGAATTCCAATAAATCCAGCATTTAATGGGTTTGCAACAATCCTAGGTCACATCTAGGTGACATACTGTCTGTTGGTCTATCATTCATGAGAAAAAACATGTTTACTGTTACCCTTTTTTCATTGTTCGGCTAGATACAGAGCCCAGGGGGGAAAGGAAAAGATTGGGAGATTAAGTGTGAGAGAGATAAAGATGGAGGAAGAGAAATAAAGCGAGAGATATTGAGAGGGGTGAAGAAAAAAAGAGCAACACGGAGAGAGATGGCTTTCATAAAGGGCTTGACAGAGCTGGATGTAGACAGTTGAAGTGGTGGAGATATTTCACGTTGAAGTAACTTGCAGCGCTGTTTGTCTTCTCCCCTCTTGGCAGGAGTGCTGGTATTTTTAGGTTCTGTTACAGTATTTCTCAGCTGAGCATGAGAGAAAGAGAATGAAAGAGAGACAGATGGAGAGAAAATCATAGGGAAAGATAGAGTGACACGGCAAGAGACTGAAAGGTGGCGACGCTGAGAGGCCGTGTGTGGAAATGGAAAGAAAGGCGAGTTTATGAGAAGGGAAAATTTGAGCAAAACAGATGCAGGACAGCGGGAAAAGATGAAGAGGGGAGTTTCTTTTTTCACTCCGTTTTCCTAAAGTGCTAAGACGAGTGTGCTTTTAAAGCCAGCCCGGGAAATAAAATAACATATCTAAAGTGCTCGTTTGTGCCTGGAAAGTGAGAACAACTGACAGCTTTCCACTTATGCCCAAAGCTGGGCACAAAATGGGCTCAGTTGGTGTAATGATAGACTTTGAGTTAAAAAAATCTCTTTCAAAAAACACATTTATCCTCGCATTGTGTGGTTGGAAACAGGTGTAACCATAAAATGGGCAGCTGTACTTTTTTGGTTTCCAGTTGCAGAATCACGTTTCCATGGCTCATGATGGAAGGTGTAATATAGTTGGAGTTTTAACTAAATATATGATCCAATTTAATCCCAGCTGGCCTGGTACATTGTGATATGATGTGATCCAATACGAGATAATGGACCAAAGTGTGAAAATTTGCGTTCAGTTTTGCCGTATAAGTTAGCAGTTGGTGTTAGAAGTTGATAGCTAAACCACATTGACTTGCTTGTTTAAAATCAAAACTGGAACTTGCCAAGAGTTAGAATACAAGATACCACTTTTAGGTCTCTTCTAGCTGAGCTGAACCAACCTGACTTCAGGGACTTGACCGACAGACCTCATACTTAAATTGAGACTTGACTTAAGATTTGTTTTGACACACTTGAGACTTGACTTTGACTTGCTCTGACAGACTTTACATTGAAATAGAGACTGGAATTGACAGAGCAAGTCGAAGTCAGGTCCCAAGTTAAACAGACTTGAGACTTGACTTTGACTTGATTGACTTATAATGACTAAAAATAACTTTTTCTTCCCACTCCTCTTAACTCTCCTGCTGCCTGTCTGAAATAAAGCTAGAATAGCCATGGCAGCAGACAGTCATCTACACTTCTAAAAAAAAAAAAGAAAATCTAATTTCCTCTGAAAGTTCCTCATGCTTCACAGTCACTGTTAGCTTTTCTAAATAGTGCCACTCCACACAAAAGACAGATCACAGCGACCTGGTTCTCCCCACCTCACACTCAATCAGCGAGTCCCTCAGCACTGCATTCTGCCCTGCAGGCCAGTTAGTCTCTCAGCCATTAGCCAAAAGAGAGAAAGTGCACATTGGCATTTCAGAGAAAGGGAGGTAGGAAGCAAGATTGATTCGCGGTTCTACCTAAGCACAATGCTTCTCACAGAGTTAAATGGCATTGCACCGGTGTAATTTCCTGCCGCTGCAAGAGCTTGCCTATCAGTCACCCACTGCCTACTCAAACAGGCTCCTTCAGAGCAACATTATGTGATTAGGAGAACAACAAAATGTCAGCCTGGCCCCTTGACTCGACCACTGACATAGCTATTTGGGAGAAAAGGTGAAATGAAATGTGTGGAGATGAATACAGGAGGAGAAATGGAAGTAACAGTGAAGACAGAGGACGGAGAGAAGGGTTCTTGTCTTGTTTAACTCAACGCTGTAGGTAGAGCACATCATACTGCCCAGGGCTAGTTCTGTTCCCGCTGGGGCCACTTACACTAAACCAATGTATTCACTTGTAGTATGTTATGACAGGGAAAGGAGCATCTCCCATCACCTAAATTAATAGACTGTACATGGTAGGCAGGAAAAAGGAGGACAACAGAAAGCATACTGCTGGGATAAGCATAATAACACATCAAAAGTTTTAGGTTAGTAAGTGGTAGTTATTAATTCAAGCTTCTAACTTTAAAAGTTTATTTTGTGGACATATGGTGGTTTGAAGTAGTAAGCAAATAATTCACTGTTTTTTTTTCTCTTCTTGAGAGTACACAGTGCCGCTGGGAATCAGGTTTAGCAATAACAATTAGACAGCGCACGACAAATGAGTTCTCTCATCCATCTCAGGAAAAACACAAGAAGAAATGACATTTTTAGAAATGCTGCTGATACGGCAGAAAAAACTATTTTAAAAATATTAGTCTTATTATTAGGTATAACGACTGACTCAATATGTGGATTCATTTTCTAAATCAAATCTGAAAGCTTTTTTCAAATGAATGGTTACGCTCAATCAGAAGGCAAATGTTGACTGCAGCTCTTTGACAGGATGCAAACTCTGGTTCTTCTGCATGAAAGGTACAAGCCCATCCACCACCCTAACTTCAATACCCTTACCCTCTCCGCCTTGCAACATAGGGCACTCTACTTTGTAAATTGATGCTGGATATTCGCATTGGACGTAAATCGTGAGATGCAGACGAGTCCACCATGGTCGTAACTCCTGGGAGACTGGGCTGTTTCCAGAGCCGGGGGCAGGCTGGAGAGAATAGGGCAAAAAACGAATGAAATAAAAGATAACTGGACTCAGTTTAGACGAATATATATTAACTCCCACATGATTTGTGTTTAGGAAATAATAATAATGAGAACTGTGAGTTTGTTGGCATTTTTCTACGTCTACATTGGCATATTTAATGATGAGTAGTGTATTGAACTGTTGTGTTTGAGACACATTACTGGAATGTGTGCTCACCTCCAGCACTGTTGACCAATCAGGCACTTTCTGTTTTTTATTGCTTAATATTCCCTGTACTGCTCTTGATTGCCTATTTTCTACAGCCTGTGGATTGGTCTCTGTTTCACAGCTCACCGGCAGCTAATCATATATTTGGTTTTGTTGTATGAAAAAAGATAATTGTTCTCAGGAAAATTAACAAACTGCTGTAATTTATCAATCTTAAGGGCTCTTGTACTGTGCGTTCAGTTTGGTAACCTGAGAGAGGGTAATCAATCAGACACACTGCAACACACTTCTTAGGACGTTTTACAACTACAGTACATGTGGGTGCCACTTGCTATTACATAATATTATAATCAGTGTAATCAAATTGCAATAAGATCTGGCCTTTGCAATAATATCAAGGCCTATTGGGCATTGTGTTATTAACTGCATGGAGGTGATACTAGGACCATGTGTAAGCAGCGAGTCCTCACGGCCACAGCAAAGACGTTCCTCTTTTGTATTCTGAATTTCATAAAAGTGATGCACTGTATGGAAAGATACTTCTGAATAAAATCCAGCACAGTATATACTGACAAATAGGATTAAGCAAACAGGAGATCTCAGTCTCACTCCGTGGTTACAAGAGTTGGACCAGTAATCTAAGACACAGGCTTTTCCATGCTTTGAGGGAGTTGTACGTCAGACCAGATTGATGAAAGTCCTTGTTATATAGTATTTTATAAAACACATTGATTGTAAAGCTATACTACTATAGTGCTTGTAAACTCTATAGGGACAGAGTCATAAAATATTTAGTGTCATTTATCAGCTCTGCATTCACCACATGGGTGTACATGTGAACTGTATGTGAGAGATTCTGAGAAAGCTGTTGGTGAGGCGTGGATTAGTTTCTCAGTCATCTGTCTTCCTTGTATTATCTCAGACACACATGGGATTTTGACAAAACACGGACACATGGTTCCCTTACCACTCAGTTCCATCATGTCAGCCTTATTAATGCTCTGGATTTTAGTGCTAACAGTCATCTTAAAGCCCCAAAATACTGTCCATATTAAATTATGCTGTCATAAACTTACATAGCGAGACTCTAGCGGCTCTGTACTTCAGCATTGCTGTGCTTTCAGTTAAATGTCAAGCGCTAATCTTAGCATGCTAGCATTTTCTAATTAGTCCTAAACAGAAAGCACAGCTGAGGCTGATGGGTATGTAATTAGTTTTGCAGGTATTTAATCATAAAGCAAGTATGGACAGGTTGGAATTCTGACCGGAAAAGTCAGAGGATCACAAAAGTCATTAGGGTGTATCCTCTGGGGACCAATACCTGCATCGGTAGAGCCACACCAGGGCTCCACAGATGGCTCAATCTGTCTGTCTCCTCTAATGCATCCTGCATTTCTCTCTTACTTTCGTCTCCTTTCTCCTCATGCTTTCCTTCTCTCAATATAGCCTCAGTTTTAAAAATGGGATGTGCATGAAGCAAGTAGGCTACTTTAACTTGAATGAAATTACGGTAATAGTAGGTTAAGAATTTTACCCCGTGAAGTCGTGGGGATGTAGTTTATATTCAAGCTAACTAAAGCTATCAAGCAACATTAAAGCAGCAAAAGTATGCTTAAACTCATAGAAAAATAACATTATCGTCACATATGGGCTCAAATCTAACTATGTACTTTGTGATCTTTTATGAAAGTCTAGCTGCTGTTCTTTTTAGTGCTTCCGCTCCCTGGGTGGTGGGTTGATGGTCGCTATGTGTTGTGAGGAAACAGTGCTGCCACGAGGGTAAAATGATCCAGTGGAGGACAAAATGATGGGTCCTGGAATGTGAAGAATAAACTGAGAGAGTGAACCCAAGTCAGAGCGCCCTAACTGAATAAAAAACACTGACGCAGAATTTGAGATGTGGTTAAATATCGTTAAAGTCCACTTCAGTCCTGGAAGACAATCAAAGACAGCAATGATCAGTTCTCCAACTTTTCTTTTATTCCTAAAGACAGTGGTTGACATTGACTTGAATTCCTACCACTTCAATTTTAGGTTAAATTGATTTTTCTGACCCTGCAAACATATTTGGGTTTAAGTCTACCACCTAAATCTAATCAATTGTTTCTTGGCCAAAGGCCTGAACACCAAATTTCATGGAAGTGGGTTAAAAACATAACTTCTTTGGCTTTTTAACTTCCCCTGAGGTCAAAAGTCTTAAATCCAATAAAGCAAAGTGTAAACAAAGCCAGTAATGGGGTGACAGGGCGTCATGCTGCAGTTACAGATTGGAGGGTTTATTAAGTCAGTTCTTTGCTATAATTTGTGTCCACGTTTAGCCGGGGAGAGAGAGGAGTCTGCTTTTTCTTGAGCTCCGCCCCTCCACAAATCCCCTCAGATCCCCTAAAGCCAATTAGGGACTAGAGAAGTGAAAATCAGGAGGCAAATTGGTGTTTTGGCTAATCTCTCTGGGGAATGGCGAGCAAGAAGGGGGGAAGAGGAGTATGGAGGAAAGTAAAAGGTTGCGAGATAGATCGAAGAAAGGAGATAGAGGAGGAGAATTTAGGGAAGAAAGCTGAAGTGAACAAGACGAGGACAAAGATGAAAAATAGCAGAATGTGGGGATGAATAGATAATGAGGAGGAGGGGAAGTATTCGTGTAAAGTGTAGCTGTATGTTCATACATATATATGTGTGTCTGCATCTGTGTGCACGCCCCCATGTCCCTCCCATATGTTGGGTGATGTATCACCTGCAGCTGTACCTTCACATCATCTGTTTTAGGCTGAAGCCCCCCCCCCCAACACCTCCACACTAGCACACACGGGCAAACGCAGATGCTTCAAGTGGAGTGGAAAACAGAACAGAACAAAAGATCTAAGAGTTGTACTACAATCACCACAGGGGGGAAATCAGATTAGAACTGGAAATATACACACTTTGTGTACATGCACACATACACACTAACACAATATGTATAATATCCATGAGCCTTTCCTGTTCCCCCAGGCCACTTCAGGCCTGATAAGTGTTTAGAGTGAGTGTGTTCTCCAGATAGCAGTTGAATGAGACTTGTTTGTAGAAGCTTATGTTGTTAGAAAGGGTGCTTGTGATCGGTCACTTTCTCCATCATCAGATTAAAGACAGGCTTTCCTGTGCTGCAGAATGTTTACCCGCAGCTTTCATAAATACTCAATGGTCACCTTTCAGGTCAGTTTATATGCCGTTTTACAGTCACTGTATTGTGCTGGGAGCACAAGTTGTCAAATCCATACAGTCAGGGACACGGGAAGGCTATCAGATTTGGGTTGTTAATAATTTACAACCATTTAAACTATTTTACTTAACAGCAGTGCTCTGATCAAGACCACCTTGACCAGGACCAGGACTGGAGTCAAGACTCCAAAGAGGTTTGAGTCCAAATGAGAGAGACGGTGTCAAGACAAATACAGAAAACTGAATTCTTTGCCATGCACCCACGCTTATGATTGCAAGTGACATTAATTGGCTGCCTGGTAACCCTGGTTAGGTAACCAGGTAACCACTGTTACCAGGTGGGCCAATGTCAATGCCCAAGTAAAACAGGGAAAGAGCAACATAAATGTTTAAACTAGTTTATTACAAACTGATGATTTGTATAATGCTGCAGCACCCTCAGCAGTGTCCATGCATGCTCTATGTTCGGCTGAAATTCAAGAGGTTAGGACGACTTTTTCGTCGACCCCCATAATGCAAACACAGCAGTGATGGCGATCCAATGCAAACATGTATTTGACAAAGTTAGCTGATACTTATGCTTATCTTAGTACCCAGCCACAGAGCAGTCAGCGGGGGAATTTTCCAGTCAGTGGCAGCAATTATTAGGGACCCAATCCACAGTTCTGACAGAATAAGTGCCATGTTTTTTTTTCTTGACTGTTTTCATTCTGCACAGTCCTCCCCAGTAAATGTTTCCCCTTCATCTTAAAGATACATTTCTCCTTCGCCGCTCATTGCCACACACTGCTGAAGTGTGCCCAGTGTTTTCTGTGTGAAGTTTATCCCGCGGCTCTCAGCTGCTGCAGTACAAATGAAAATCTGAAATCCCTCTACAATAGCCAGCTTGTACTCACACGTGTCATAGTAAATCTGCTTCTCAATTCATCTGACACCGCTGTTGATTGGAGATCAAATGCTACCAATTATGCAAATAATGTAATGTGTATCAGTAGTGTGAGGTATTTCCCCTTTTGTTCTCCAGGAAGGATCATCAACGTCCCTGCTGGCAACCCCCTCGGCTAAATTTATACCCTTGTCTGGCCATACAATATATATCCAGATTAGATGAGATATCCCTCATATCAACCTGTCTAGTTGTGATTTAGCAGCTCTGCTTTTACACTTGGAAATAAATTGCATCTCAGTTGTCCACAGAAATCAAATTGCACCTGTCACAGTCTTATAAACACCATTTAAAGACGGCAGTCGTTTTAGAAATTGCATTACAAATTTCCCCAAACAAATAGCAGCAGGCATTCATATCAGAGTCAACAGGTGAAAAGGAAAGTTTATGCTGCTTTATACAGAACAGATACATATTTCAATGGTTTTATAACAAACGCACTGATATATTTTTAGTTGTTTCCTGCTTTTGTCTCACTCCACTCGCTCTCATTCAGGCTGTAATGATGACGTCTGGAAATCTTCGGACTCACAAGACTCTTGTGGGAAGGGAAATGTAATGGGACATGATGGTGTAATCGACACTTGTGGCTATATTCTCACTTTAAAGAGCTCGGCTTTGTCCAAAGATAAAGCTACCAGCTCCTCTGAAGCTCAGTATCTGTTCATAAAATCAAATGAAAACAGGGAGTTATGTGCTGAAGCTATTTAGACTTTGGCGAGAGCAAGGCTACCTGTTTTCTTCTGCTTTATGGTCTTTATGTTACGCTAATCAACTTTTCAATTCCATAGTAAGGCACAGACGTGAGAGCGGTATCGATCTTTTTATGTAACTCTGTGAAAGAAAGTGAATTAGTGTATTTCACAAAAGTCAAACTTTGAAATTCAACCTACCCCTTTACTGCTTCTGCATTCTCTATCTGGATCAGTTTGTTTTGTTACATGTGAATTAGACTTTAATAGTGTTGACAAATGAATCATTAAGCACTTTGCTTGGCAGACACAATAAGTGTCTGTTTTTGATGCAACCGTGCATCAAGTTTGATATAAGACACAACTTTTCTACATCTCCGCCGCCTTACTCTGCTGCTTCTTGGTATTCCTGAAAGTCTGTTAAAGATTCCTGCCAAGGCAGAAGATAAAACTGGATCAGCTGAAGGTCAATAGAAAGTTGTTGGTAGCCACCGGAGGGGGACAAAAAACTCAATTAGGCCAGTACTCTCCATTAAGCTTGAGGTTATGCCTGTGCCTTTTGCATGTCTAAACAGGTCTGTGCAGAGCTGTGCAGAGCTGTGCACATGGGATTGTGGGTATTCATACCACACACAGGCTCTTACGCTATGATGTGATTTTCAGAAAATGCTTCTACGGCGTGTGTACAAATTCACATAAACAAGTCATTTCACTGTATTGCAGATTGCTAGTGGTATCAGTT
The DNA here is from genome assembly GCF_004916995.1 of Morone saxatilis. Taxonomy (NCBI): domain Eukaryota; kingdom Metazoa; phylum Chordata; class Actinopteri; family Moronidae; genus Morone; species Morone saxatilis. The sequence goes on from NW_023340206.1 coordinate 7,834,444, forward strand.
TTTGGATTTGTGCAATTTTCTGATATAATGTTTTTTTTTTTTGTGTTCTGATATGGGCCTGAAATCTGATGCCAGTACCAGTAATCCCCATTCAAAGCAGATCTGAACAATTTTCCAATTACAGGGATGAGAAAATACAGGGCGCCACTCTTGGATGATGAAAATGAGTAGATAGAGGAGAGAAATTTGTGCGAGATTGAAACAGCCTATGGAGTGAATGGAGTGGCAGACGGATTGAGACAGCTGCAGTGAAACAAACCTGAAAGAACAGCAAACCTGAAGCCTCCAAATACACTTTTTTCATATCATGAATTTGAAGTGAGAGCTGAAATGGTCTCGATGTGCAGAGGAAGCTGCGTGACCCGAGGGCCCTCGAAAAAGCATTCGCATTCCCGACGGTGCAGACTTCTGGGGAACAGTGGTGATTTTTCTCTGTGTGCGCGTGTCTGTAAACGTCTGAGAATGTGACATTTATTCCTCAACAACTACAGAGTTTTGCCTTTCAAACTGTGCAAATGCAACACTTTTGTTTAGTGTTTGAAATGACTCAACGGAAAAAGAGACAGAGCGGAGAAAAGCCCTCCAAGGCTTCCTGTCTAATAAAACACAGCGGGAGGAAAGATTACTTTTCTTTATAGAAGAGGTAATTACAAGAAAGTCTGCTTTTATGAAGACATAAATTGGTATGAGAAAGAGATGGGAGATGGAGGAGGGGCTCAGTGGCGAAGTAAAAAATACATTACAGCAGAGAGACGGCCTCTGTAATCTGTCAATAGGAATTATCATGACACTGTGTGACAGAATAGACTGGTGTGTGTTTGAGTGCGTGTATTTATTCGTCTCGCTTTCTCCCCTTCTTCTGTATATCTTTCCACTGCACCTTTCCTATCCTGTGTCTCTCCGTACAGTACGTGTGTGTGTGTTTCTGCCTGAGTGCTTCCTGCGTCCGTGTGTGTTCTTAATCTGCGTTTGTAGTGAGGTTAATCCTTACCTGGCAAAGGAGCACACTGGGTTAATCTGGAACAGGTGGGAGCTGTGTCATGTGCACAAATATACACACACACACACACACACACACTTCTACACACACAGACACAGTAAGCAAATGATGGGACGGCAGTAAAGGGCTTAAATGGCTTTATGCATGGACAGGTGTTTAAAAGCACTTCTCAACCTTAGTTTGAAAACACTGCAAATAGAAAATTATAGTGATTTAACAAAATCCTACACAGTAAATCACATTTCACTTTTCACATATTAAACCTCTAAACAGGCGTATTTTGAGTGCGGTGTTTAAATATAACTGGATACATGGATATATTTATATATTTTACAGATCAAAAGAGAAAAAAACTGAAATATATTCATCTTGTGCTCATTAAATTTTAATTGAATGTGCATCAGTTAACAGTTAACAAGTTAAGTGAAGACCATTATGGAAAAAGACTCCACACATGTGTTCCACACATTGACACCTTGAGGCTGCCCAGTACGACCGCAGTCTGATCTGATGGCCACTGAGCAGCTGCGGGTTGAGGGTCTCGCTCAAGACCACCTCGGTGGAGAGGCCGGGCCTACCGCTCTGGGGATCGAACACAGAAACTCACTAAGTCAATATTAAGTGTGTGTAACATCCAGATGCTAAGCGGGGATGAGGCTAATAGCACATGAACAGAAAAACATGTCCTCAAGCTTAACTTTTTGTAACTTGTTAATGCATTTTTAAAGAGATATAAAAATGTGCTATAAAAATAAACTTGCCCTGCAAAAAAACGGATTTGAGATTGAAGATAAATATAGTTCTTCTGTTTGCTCCAACTTTGATGAATAAACAGGAGCACAAAATGAGTTTGTGTATAGCTAATTTGTTCGGCTGTGCTTAGTTTAATTGTTCTGTAGGGAATTTGAAGCTGTTTGTGGCTCTCGTTGTGTACATGCGGCTCTACTGTGTTTTGCCGGTTAGAGACCAATTGATTTGAATTGATGGAGAATGACTTTGAGAAATATAAAGGCAGAGAAAGGATGACAGGGCAGTTGCTTTAGCAGGTGTAATGGCTGCAGTTAGTTTTGTCTATCAGCAGCTTTAGATCCCCGTCTGTGTGTGTGTGTGTGTGTGTGTGTGTGTGTTTCAAATTGTTGACATCAACATTTCTACAGAAAGAGCAGCAAAATCAAATATTGCTGCTCTCAAGTCACATTTTCTGCCCATGCTACGTTTGGCTGCAGGTGATACACTCTCACACACACTCACTTTGTTACACACCTCTTTGTGTTTCACACAGACACAGTTAGACGTCGCACTTTTTCCCACACACTCCTTGGTGTCTGCGCACACACAGTATACAGCGCCATATGTTTCCGTCAGTGGGGGTGTGGATGTACAGTATAACAGGGTTTTACCAGCCAGGGGAAATTAGTCTTCACAATTTTTCTCACATACACACACACATCCCGTGTCTCACTCGTTTATTACTCTCTTCTTCTTTCTCTTTGTTTTCTCTTCCCTTTATTTGTCTCTTTTTTTTCTCCCTAAAGCATAGTACTTTCCCTGGCTCGCTTTTTCATTCCTCTTATTTCCTCTTTTCATTCATCTCTCTGTCGTCCTTCCCGCAGTTGTTCTGTGTTCTGTATTCTTCCGCTTCTTCCTCCTGCCGCTTTCTTCTTCCATCTTGTTTATTCTCTGTGGTCTTTCTCTTTCCTCATCTGCTTTCCTTCCTTCTCTTTCTTTTTTTCTGTCCACACCTGATCCAAATGCACCTCAATCTGTGCGAACTGAATTTTGGGACACCTCTACTGGCCTTACTGGGCCTTACTGGGCAGTTTTTTTTATACTCTTCAGGAGTTGAACCAATTCCAATTCATTCATTTGTGGACGCGCAGGTTGTAATGATACGTTGTTATTGCTGTTAACCCACAGTTATCTATAATACCCTTCTCTGCGTAAGGTCTAAAGAGGCATTTTGTATCTTTGGAGAAGCATATTTTCCATTTCTTTAAAAGTAAATTAACCCTCATCCACAACCTTCATACCTGTTTATCATGGTTTACAAGTGATTTGCCACGGCAGTAATGGCACCTTGTTTACCTCTGTTCACTGCTGCTGAGAAACGTCTGGGATCCATCTTTGATTTTATATGGTTTCCATTGACTTTGAGTCTTTTCTTGGTTGGAGAAATCAGACTTTTTTGTTGTTGTTATTTTACAACTTACTACACTTACTTTTTCAATATAAGAAGATTTACTGCCATCTGGCAAGGTTGTATATTCAAGAGTTTCAAGATAAAAGCAGTGTGGCAGTGTGGTAGGGGTTAAACAGTACACACTCAACAGTAGCTCATTAGTTCTGTCCGAGTCATACTGTAACAGTTTAACTGACTAAGACTGGCATATTGTCAAAAACAAAAATAAATAACTAAATGTCAGTAATGCTCCGTATTAAGACTCTGACCTACTGCAGCTTGCACACTTTTATACAGACTCATTTAAATTCACATGTGAAGGCGCATTGTAACGGGGCTCAAGCAACATATGCTTCAGTCTGCAGCGATACACTCTAAATAGCATTAATCACTTTGCATCTGCAGTGAGAGACTGCCAATCTGTTTTTGTCCCGTTACGCTAATTGTTACATTCGGGTGATGCCGTCTTAAATGATGTCTGAAGAGTTTCCAGAGATGTACCGGACTTCAGTTGAACAACGTTTGTGCACAGTTTCACACTAATTGCTGCCTATTGAGCTCGACTAACCCGCCTACGCCAACTAGCATGCTATAGCTGATGGACAACAACTGCCTGTTTATTTTAGAATTTCTAAAATTTGACGGTAATTGTTTGGGTCGCATACCGTCCTGTACTAAATAGCTTGGGACAAATGCACATACCATAACACCCCTAGTGTGGTGTGCAGTGCTGTGACTGGCAGTTGCTGGAAGTGTTTTAATAAAAGAGGGTAAAAGTCAAAAGTGTTTCTCTCTCTGAAGCATTTTCTGTTTTTTTATGAGCATCTCTCTGCTGTCACTCCATCCCTTCTCCAATTTCTTTTTCTTCTTTTCTACTCCTCCTGCTGTCTTCCTCTGGCTGCAGATGATGGGTATCAGCTCCACATTTTGGAGCTTGTAAACGTATTTCTTCCTGGACAGCTGCAGACACACACACACA
>NW_023340206.1:7838692-7848039 GCF_004916995.1 Morone saxatilis
CACAGCACCACACGGCCAGATTGTAGAGCACAACGACGAGCGAACTGGTTGTGCAGTAGTGGGGGCCATCTTGTGCCTCGTCCGCTCAAGGAAGGCGCGGGAGTACATCTGTGGCACCTCAGTTGAAACTGTACACACCACACACACACACACCACACACAGTACACACACACAGCAAAATCGGTACGGTGCACCTATCCTCCGGGATATGGTGGGGTGGTGTCGTGTGTTTAGAGGGGACAGGATCACTAGATAGAGTGACATAACATGTTGTGTGGCTCTAACAAGGAAAGTGAGGGCTTGACATAGTTCGACTGTGAGTGTGTGTGTGTGTGAGTGTGTGTGTGTGCTAATTGACATTGAGGTTGACATAAGCTTGTCATCCATGGCTCTCACTTTCCAATCATCTCTCCCTCTCCTGCTGTCACTTCTCTTTCTGGTTTCCTCTCTTTCTCTTCCTTTTCCTTGTCATTCGGTCTCTTCCTCTTTCTCTCCCCCTCTCTCCGTCAGCCGTCTCCCTCTCCGCATTCCCTCTCTCCATCACTTCCCCTCCGTCTCATCTCTCAGTAATGACCTGATCTGATTGGATTTGGTCTCAGATTCCTTCCGTGGCTAATGGCCGTGACCGTTGCTAGGCAGCCGGTGCCAAAACAGCGACAAACATGGCTGTTGTGCCGGGCCACGCCGACAACGGAGACGGATCGCTTGTTTGCCCTCGCGGGGTTTCTTTGCTTACACTTTCACTGAGCTCCATTAGGACGGTAACAGATCTGTAGAGACTGGCCTCCATGATGGATCGGACAGTTAGCATGAATTTATCCATCTATCACATGCAGTGCCAGTCTATTAGAATTACATTTTAGGAAGATAAGTACAGGTTCTGCATAATCTCCAGGCAGATATGTGACATATAAATGACATTTAGCGTTAGACTCAGTTAATTATCATTTAATTTGAATGTGTTCTCGGCTCCTCTGCTGAGAATACAGAAGTGCTATGGAAAGGTTGGCGTGCTAGCAGCTGAACCATAAGCATAACTTAAAGCATATTACGTACAAATATGATAGGGACAATTTATTAACGGTGTTCTTGAGTGTAAAATACCACATGATGAGTTCTTGTAATTACAAAGATTTATAGCTGTAAGATTATAAATCGAGTGTATCACGGCAGCCCGTGCAGGCGAAGAGATAAAGCAGCATCACCCTTTGTGTGATGGCAAATTCATTTTCACAGCACAAGAGGATTACATTAACTGTTGGAGAAATTACAGCTAATATATGGAGGTTTATAGTTTAATTTTCAGTGCAACACAGCTTTCCTTCTGCTTGAGCATGATCAGATAGTGGAAAATAAAAGTTTGCTTCACTGTGGTGATGTTTGCTCTTAATAACATCTTTTGAACCTAAATGGGAAATGAGTATATTGCCAGTGTGTCTGCAGTCTTATTTTATTGTTGAGATTTGAGAAATACAGAAGTCGACAAAACAAATTTTCGGGTAGCTTGCAAAAGGTTTCCAAATAAACTTCATGGTATTCCTAAAAACTTGCTCGTGCTGCTAATAGGAATACGTATACATGTTTCCATAGTTAAGATTGTGTAAAGTTGAGGACAGTACATTGAGAGTTTCTTTAGTAGTGCTGTTTTGTACTGCAGGAAAGCTTTGTTACAATCCACCAGGTGAGTAGACACAGGGACAGAGCAGACAATAACTAGGCCATACTTTGATAGTTTCAGGGCTTCATTACAAACCGTCTGAAACACTACTACGGGCTGTGTATGTCCTCTCTGGGGATCTCATTTCTTCGGTCCCTGCTGGAGTTTAACATGAAAGCTTTTAAACGTGTTGCTGCGTTGGCTCAAACTGCGGCTACCTACAGCAGTTGCACTCAGGTCTGTTAACTGTGCAGCTGAGAAACCACCACCGGTGTCCATGGCAGTGCTGTGTGAGACACCCAGCACCCCTCCATGGCTTTTGTGAAACACCTCTTCAAGGCTAACTGCCCTCTCTCTCTGCCCGGGAGTAGATCAAAAATATTTAGGAGACTTTTGCTGTGTCCTTGCTTTGCCTCAAACACTAATTCTGAACTTATCTGGCTACTTGCTTTGTTAATAATACGTGATTATTTCAGGGACATTGCATTTTTGTCCTTCTGTCTTGTATTTATTCGCCTCCTGAACTCATTATTTGGCGGTGTGCAAATTTGATGAACCAAGACCTTAAGCTTATTTTACTGCCACACTTTTAGTAAGCCAATGCTCAGCATGAGCATCTGCTAAATGCCTCAAATGTAAATGGAAAGTAATGACTCAAGTTAAAAATGTATTTATGGATTTGTATCCGCTTCCTTGGTGAGAGTGCTCTCTTTGTCCTTTTCCACTTTGAAAGCAAAAGCCATTAAAGATGACAAAAACGACTCCTGTGCTGCTGAAGTGCTAAAATCATTTTATTTATTTTGAACTTCTTCTTCGGCAACACTAAATGAGGAAGATTTGATGTGCAGTTGTGTCAGCTCTGTTCTTCCTCAGAGCAAGGTAATGACCAGTGATATTGTGTACTGTAATTATTTGGAAAGCTATGTGTCTTTTTTGTGTTTTTGTACCTGAAACGTATGCATGTCATTGGCCTTTTTCACATTAGATATCCTGAAACTTCACAAAAAAAAAAGCACAGTTATAGGCCGAATGGCTAAATTTGGTGAGCCAATGAGAAGATAGTTGAGTCCCTACAAGTGAGGTGTGTCACAAAAGTATAAAAGATAATAGGTTAACTTTTACAGTTAATTTAACTCCTTTATGCTCAAAACAAGAGGTTAACAGCTCTGTAACTACATACATAAATATGCTAGTGCAAAAAAACAACTGTAAGTCCCACAGAGAGTCGAATGTTCAAATAGTGGAAAATGATCCAACTTAATGTGAACATTAAACATTAGTCAACTAATGTGCTGCTGAAGATTAGCTTGTGTATGGAGATTTTATATATCAGTGAGTAACAGTAATTTTACCTTCTGAGTTAAAAAATACAGCAAAATATATTTTTCAATTTTGTATTTTATGTATATATTTTGATGGCAATATATGTTTATAATATAATTCACTAAAATCCAACACTAACAACAAGAGAGTTTTATGTTGTCAGTTTTATCCCACAGGATTATGTACGTGTCTATTTTTCATTATGATTTAGAGCTAGTAGAAATATTAGCCCCCCCAACAGGCTAACATCAGCTGCACTTTATGTAGCATCAACCAGGTTGTATTGTTTAGCATTGTATTTGACTAAATATTCTTTTTTTATAGTGTTTTGGCAACTGCAACTGCATACTGCAACTATATTTAAAACATATGGCTTCCAGTATACAATTATTGATGAAATGTCCCATCAATATCTCCTAATTTGCCAAATAATTTTACTTCATTTTAGTTTAGTTAACTTGTTACTATAATTAGGGCAAACTTTTTCTCGAGTACAAGTTTTGGCCACTCTACCCACCTCTGTGTTTCGCCCAGCTTTTTATGACAGTATCCGCATCCATATTTCATGACTATCGGCTCTGTACTTGTTCGAGGTTAGACCTCAGATTTCTCTCCTCCTGGTCTTTGTTTCTGGAACCGTTTCCCAAGCCTCTGTAGTTTCACTGAACTCTGCTGACAGGCTCCAGCTGGCTTCCATGACGGATCAAAACAACCTTCCAGTTTCTCTCGCCATCATTAGCCGAGAAACTGATGGGTTGAAAGTACACCTCATGTTGGATCCAGCACCCCCCTCCCACCTGGTTTCACCAGACTCTATTAGCCGGACAGCTGCTTTAATGCAACCGCCCTGTGTTGTGGGTGCACACTCCTGTTCCTTTTCCTTTCCTTTGTCACGTTATGTTGTTTGTCAAGTGCTGAGGTTTGGCGGACGGTAGGTGTGCTGCTAGGTCTGGATGACTGTCTCCTGCTGTCTGACCATCTAGTTAACTGCAAGTTCTGTTGCCAGCACAGCTTCCTTCTCGGCAGGAGGTGTTCAAACGTTTTTCTCCAGGGAACAGAGAACAGTATATTTAGAGATCAACTGGAGAGTTTTGTTCTAAGAAGTTTGAAGCCCAGTAGGCGTCTAAGAGAAATCTTTTGAAAAAATCTTCCATCACGTTAGTAATTTGCGCCCCTTAATTCATTATCCATTATCCTAAAGGTGGATTTCGTGGCACTTAGTGGTGAAGTGAAAAAAAAAAACCCAACAAAATGGCTCAGTCTACAGCCAGTGTATGATTTGTCCTTTCTGGGCTCCTGCAGAAACACGGCAGTTCAACATGGTGGCCTCCACGCCTCATTCTAAGGTAACAAAAAAACAATGAGTCCTATATTCAGGTGATTATACACTAATGAAAACACTGGAACACACTGGACCTTTAAAGCTGCTACAGAGAAAGACTCAAAACGTCTGTAAGATGGCCAGCAGCCCCTGGGGAAATCTCAAGAACCAAACACAACTGTGGGAGGTTAAAGGTTTTGTGGTGTATAGTACCTCAGGGCGAGACCATGCAGAGCTTTTAAAACAAGTTGAGTCCCAAAACAACAGGAACTCATAGCAAAATTGGTTAAAACGAAGGAGGAGACTCGGGTTGCCTGTTACTAAACGCTTTTTTTCTATTTCGATCTCTTATAATTGGTATATAAGATCTATTATTCTATGACTTAATTTATACAGATCATTGTATAAGTGGGCTTGTGTGTTTCTCTGAGCTTCAGATGTGGTGAAAGAATCTGACAGATCAGTTTTCTTTACCGCATCTCCACTGCTTGCCACAGGCGCTGTCCAGAGTGCTGATCCTGGAGCTGTCCCAGGCACTCAGCATCATTCAGTCGGCAGGTTAGAGTCCTGCTGGAAAGGACTCTCATTTACTTCAAGTATTTACCTCACTATCACTACAGATCCTGTTGGCTTTTTTCAATAAGAAACAACCTGGGGCCATATTCGCTAAGTATGTTAAGTCGCACGGCTGAGGGTCCTCCTGAATGATTACTTTTCAGGCCTTTTCACAAAGCAGCGGGTAGAAACTTTACTGCGTCCAGTTGTTTGTAGAAAATATCCGGAAATTGGCTGAAATGATCTGTTATCAGAGTAGTTGTCAGTTAACTTTCTGTCGAAGGATAAATCGACTAATTGCTGCAGCTCTAAATGAACTCTCTATGCCTACAGGGATTGGTTGACAGGTGACCGGTGTGTGTCAGTGAATACGAAATGAAATATTTATCAATACACAGGAGGGAAAGGAACAAATAGATATTTTTTAAACTAAAATTTTAACACATGAAACAAATTGAGATACTGACTTTTTAGTTAGACTCTATGTGGCATCAAACACCATCTTGACATCTTCATCATTTAGAAGATGATTCTCCATATTGCACCAATTTTACCATGAAATCAAGCGATGGCCATAAAATCAACTTTATTTAATGACTTATTTATTGCATTATTTACTGTGCACTTAAAGACATCATCTCTGCTATTATTGGTTTGTCTTGATTTGATGGTGAGCTGATTATTAACTTGCATTTAAAACCTCATTACCGTTATATATTTTCCAAAATAAACTATATACTGACTGGAAGCAGTTCCATTTGTCTCTTCTCTCTCATCATATATTATTACACATAATGTGTTATTTTCCCAGCCAGCTCCTAAGGAAGTCGCACTCTTACTGAAACCATTTACAAGTCGTTGCAGTTCTTTTGAAGCGATCTTTTTGTGATATAAACATGAAAGGCAGGCAGGGCAGAGATATGCTGCTTTGCATGAACTCAGCTGATTTCCTCTGGGATGTGGGAGCACGTTTTGAGAAACTATCTTTTGATTAAGCGGAGGATTCATTCTGAATGCAGTAGTAAATGTGCTGCAGGCTTATATTTACAGGCTGTTTGGTTTTGTGTCCTGTTGTCCCCAACAATGATATCCATGCAAACAATGACACTGAGCAGCCCGACAGAAACACTTTCATCTCAGCCAAAGAACTGGCATTACTGGTTAGTTTATTCCCAGAATTTATGAACAGAGATTGTGCAAGTCGTCCAAGTCTGTACTTAGTCTTCCCAGCTGACAGCATGTGTTGTCATGTGACCGCATCCAAACATTGTGCATTTAAAGGTTGTTTTCCAGTTTGGCAAAATGATCTTCAGCTGTCACATAGATATCTTCTCTAGCTCTGCCTCTGGGTCATGGAAACCTGTTTGAGATTGCTCCTCCATCTTCTTTTCTGTCTTTCACTCTGTGTCTTCCAGGTTTCTTTCCTTCTCTTTATCTGTTCATCTTTACTTTCCTCTCTGTCTGTTTTTCTTCTCCTCTCTTGCTGTCTTTTCTCCATTCATTGAATTTCTTCCTGCGGTCTTTCCTCTCTCTTCCTTTTTTTACTTTCAGGCCTTGTCCAATCACTTTTCCCTTCCTGGGATTTCATTTCCTTCTTTTCCTCTCTTTACCACTTCTCCACTTGATTTCCTCTCTTTCTCTTCTCCCTGACGCCTCTCTCAACCCAAGATTAAGCTATTAATGTTGGAGTCTCTTAATAAGATGCATGTGGCTGTGTGCATGCGTCATGAGTATGTCTGTGTGTGTCCATGCATAACTTTGTGTGTGTGTGTGTTTGAAGCTGCTGCAGGTTTCAGTAGCAGAACAACAGTTTAAATGGACTATTGATCGTGCCTCAGTCTTTGACTGCTTCCTGCCCTCCCCGCTAATTCTCACACACTCACTCACTTTGCCTGACAGCACACACACACACACACTATGCAAATTTGCACATAGCTTCTTAAAAACACAAGGATATATTCATATACAGTTGAAAGCATACATATGCTGATGCAGAAGAACATTTGTATAAAAAGACTGGCCTATTTCTAGGCACAGGAGGCAGCTGAAGGCATACCAAAGGACTGTTTTCTGCTAAGAGTCTGTTGCTCACACATCTGCAAAACAGACGAAATGGGAAATTAATAACCAGGTTACTTAATGCTCAGTGCTATCATCCTATCATAATGTGATCCAAACCGGGGTGAGATCACACTCCCAAATGATATCGACTGTCAAATAAAAGGTGATCTACACCCTATAATGAAAATGAAAGTAAGGACATCCCGTGACAATCCACAGGGTCAAGAGCTGGGCCGCATTTTGTTGAAAAAGTATCAGCTATAAATGACAATGCAGCTGTCAAAAACATCCAATTGTGCTCCGTTTAGACCATACAGCGTTGCACACAAGCAGCATGATGAGCCAAAGTAACAGTAAATAAGCTCCAGCCAGCAGTTTCAGTTAATTATTTGACCAGGAGAGACCAATAACAGTAATTCTACATCTATTTCAGTGACATTTTGCAAGTCAGTGCTGAAGAGAGTCTGTCTAAATCCTGTTTAGACCTTTCCTGTCACAAACAACACTGGCATCCTCTCTCAGTGGATATTTAAACACTATGGGACAAATAGTTTTACAAATTATAAAGCTCGAGTGTACAGCCACAGACTGGCGTTATTTTAATTACGTCCTCTGCACTCTCTTCTTCTGCAATGGTTCTGCGGCAGTGGACTGGAGAATTAGCTCCACCAAGTTACTCTGAATATTCACAGAATGGTGGTGGATGGAAACAAAAATTAAGTCACATTCATTCTTTTAGCCAATTTTTGGAAACCTGATGAAAGATAATCAGACATATGAATAACCTGGTAATTTATATAAATCCATAATCCTATAATACGTTTAAAACCAGGAGAATTTAGTGCTTTTTTAGGGACTAATTGAAAGACTTTGTATTATTGATGATATGACAGACCAGAGGTTTAGTGAGGCTGAATACAGTTGAATTAAACTCAATTATCATAAAATAAGTGGATTTCTAGCTAAGAACACTAAAATGGCCCCAAACACAGAGATGTGAGATACACACACACACACACACACACACACTCACTCACTCACACATTCACAACATCTGAAAATACATTCATTGAACACACACAGAGAACAACATTGGACTCTCACAGCCTTTAATGCATAGAGACGTGAATCCTCCATAATGGGAAAACAGCAACACACACACACACACACACATATACACAGATGTGGATGGATTACCTGCTTTAGATGAGATTGTTTGCTACACGCTTCTATCTCATTCATGCTTCACCGCTCAGCCTGCCATTATCTCACATTGGGTATATGTGTGTGCGTGTGTGTTTGGGTGTATGTGTAAGTGTGTGTGTGTGTAGGTGTGTGTGTGTGTCCAGCGTCTCACAACAGTGCACTGCTCAACGTGGGACCTTTTAATTAAGGGAGAAGTTTCATTATCAGCTCCATTAGTCAATGCCTGGCTGGTGTCAACACACACATGCAAACACACACACACACACACTCAAAGAGTACTGTTAGCCGTGCTGGTATAATATTTAACCTGATGTTCTGTTTCAGGATGAGAGTGTAATTTATTATCCATAGTAATGGGAAGTGACCCCATTTTCAGTCAAATGAGAGAGGCGGGGGAGAGGTGTTATTATAAGTCATTGTGTCGTAATTTCCATTGTAATGCATGTCACAGGCCACAGTACACTGCTCTGCTACAGAGAAAAACAGCCTGCATAGTGGAGGATAAAGTCCCCGGCCGTATGGTCGCATAGGCTACGTTCACACTGCAGGCAAAAGTGGAATCAGATTGTTTTTGCTTACATGTGACTCGGATCTGTTTTCGAGCCACTTTCGCATGTTGTCCAAATCAGATACAGGTCAGCTTTTTGCAGTGCGACCTCAGTGTGTACAGGATTCATGCGACATTTATGTCACTTTACATCCGCATGCATCACATTTCTATGCTGGCAGGAGTCACTCTGTGATTTCAAGGAAGACAGCTGTGATAGAGGCAGTCAGTGGAGGGACAGTGAGGTGTTAAACCTCATTAGTATTTGGGATGTCACTTCTGTACTGTGTTTGCTCTCACTCGGCATCCACACACTCCCCTGCACTGACGTAGCAGCCATTGCTCCACAAGAAGCCATAATCAAAGATTTGTCTCTCTTACGAATTCGCTGGCTTCCACTGCATTTAAACCTATAAATGAAACTGTACATGTTGTCTTCAGCAGCCTGTTGCGTGTGACAATGTATTACGCATCCTCTTTTGCAGTTGCGGGTCAGTTCAGGACAGTCATTGTTCACACTGGAATCTAGGGCTGAACGATTAATTGCATTTGCGATAATATCGCGATATGATAAAATGCGATTTTCTAAACGCAACGTTCGCGATTACAAGGCGCAATGGCCTCTGGCTCACGGAACAGTCAGAAACGGACGCAGCTGAGACTTTAGTCTCGAAGAG
>NW_023340206.1:7848139-7850639 GCF_004916995.1 Morone saxatilis
TTGCAATATTGGGGGAAAAAAATCGCAATTAGATTATTTTCCCAAATCGTTCAGCCCTACTGGAATCAGATATTGGCCACATTTTAACAGCCAAACAAAAAAATCTGATATTTAATGCTTGCAGTGTAAACGTAATCGAATTTAAAGTCTTGGATTGAAAATGTTACTGACTGTGAATAAAAGTATGTACATATAATCAAGAAAATGTACCTAAAGTATCAAAATTAAAAGTACTGAATTCAAAAAATGTCCCCTGTGTCTATAACAATAACCAAACATTTAGACTTATTGAATAATTGACTCATCATTTCAGCTGAACTTGTTTGAACTGTTGGGTAGTTTAATTTATCACAAAGCCTCATATTTTATAAGTATGTTTTGATTGTAAAAAATCTTGATTTGTAAAGTAATGAAAGCTGTCAGATGAATGTATTGAAGTAAAAAGTAGAATATTGAGATGTAGTGGAGTAATTGCAGAAAGTGACTCAAGACTCGAGGTTATAGTACTCGAGTAAGTGTATCTTAAATATGTTTTCTTGGGTCCTCATCATTTTAAGTAAAATATTTCAGCACTATCATTCCTATAGGGAAAATGAAGCCTCCAATGTTTGACTTTTCAACTTTATTGAAAGAGTACGAGCTCTTCAGTTGCTTGAAAGAAATCCTACAACCTTGGGCTTTTTGAATTCTTTTGACAAGCAATGAAAGTGGAAAATTCTGTACCGTCAATCTGTGAAAGAAAGGCTGTTTTTCTTTGTACCTGAGAAAGTTGACATTTCAGATAGAAGCGCACATAGAACATGTGCAGGAATGTTTTCTCATTGATGGCTGACTAATGTTAATACTGTCAGAATTTTCTACTTAAAATGTGTTGTGACACATGCAACTGCAGATGAACAGGAATAAGAGTTAGTTGCACTAAAACAACCCGACTGTTGTGGTGAAATAAATGCAATAATTGAGCAGAGGTTGGCGTCAAGAAAGAAAAGTAACATAAATAATTATCAATTAATGTAGAATGGATGCTGCCAATACAAACTGTTCAGGTCATGTGTTTGAGCAGAATTTAAATTTGAAACAGCACAAAATTAAAACACATTCAGGCACACAAACAGGATGCACCATATTTACTCCATACAAAATAATGATGTTGTTTCTCTCAGTTGATGAGCAGCAAAATGGCAAACAATGACTGCGATCACAGTAATGATTTTTAAATAGTAGAGACGGGGTCTTTCCATAAGGGCAACAAGTGGAAAGCGTGCTGACTCACTCCAGTTTGTCGCGTGGCGGTGACGGCCGGGCGGCGAAGGCTTGTAAGTGGCACGCTGATTGATATGATGAGGATGCAATTAGCCCTGAGCAAGATTAGAGGAGCCTCTTATAATGCTAAGCACCACTTGTGTTTTGCGTGCGCGCGTGTTTGAGAGACAGAAGCCTGATATGTTTCGATTGTCATCCAGTCAGTCAGAAATATTTGAGCCTGGTACATGCTGGTATTTATCAAAGTGTGTTTGCGCCCTTTTCATGTTCCTTTTGAACTGTTGCCATACATCTGACATGGCCTGTACTCTCACGTTGCCTCATCATCTCAGATCCTTTTTCCTGACAGTCTGTGTTTTTTCTTCCGGCAGATGAAAGAGAAGACGTTCAGAAGAAGACTTTCACAAAATGGGTAAACTCACAGTTGGCTAAGGTAAGACAGCTTCCTGTTTCCATTATTCACTATATCCTCTATTCTCTGTCTGCTCTGGCCTTGGACTCTCCGCCTCTTACTCCTCAACACACACTGTGATCGCTTGCTCCCATCCCAATGTAGCAGTGTGTACATAGGTTAGAAATATATGAAATGTGTTTTCAGATAGTCGCCCTTGTAGTTCTTGGAAACTTTAAAGATATTGGAAGATTTACACACACAAAAATGTTCTCAGATATTTGGTGGTCTATTTAAAATATGTACACATGTATTTTCCATATTGTTAATATCATTAACAAGTAAAAACATGCTCGCTTCAGAGCAGCTTTCCTGTCTGGTAGCACCACAAGAAATAAGAAGATTATGACTTTAAAATCTTTTTTTGCCATATCAATGATTCTAGTATGCTAATTTATTTATATTATCTGATAAATTATATTAATGTTTGTTCATTAACTGCCCCTGGCCTCCTGTAATTTTCACAAGTGGCCCCCGGGCAAAGCAAGTTGAGTAATCCTGCACTAGTGTTACAGAAATGGCTATATCTCAAAAACTACAAGGAGTTGCATAACATGCTTGGTACCATCAATAATATGCGCAATGGTAAATATGATTTAATATTTTTTTTTATATGTCAACTCATCTTTTGTTTTTAGAAGAAAATCAACTTTCTCTGCCAATTAGGGCATAATAAATATGTGAAATCTAAAAGTTTGATTTGTCATGTGTAGCAACAGGTGTTTCCACAGTAGATTTACTTTCCACCTCTAACAGACCAAACCTTAACATACTAAATATAGTTAA